>NC_133770.1:31337723-31413568 GCF_003597395.2 Chelonoidis abingdonii | reverse complement strand
CCCCTTGGAATTCTGGGTTGAGAGCCCAGTGCCTGATGGGGCAAAAATCATTGTCGTGGGTGGGTCTGGGTACAGCCTCACCCCTCCCTTTGTGAAAGCAGCAGACAATGATTTTTGCCCCATCAGGCACTGGGCTTTCAACCCAGAATTCCAAGGGGCGGGGGAGACTGAGGGAACTATGGGATAGCTACGGATCGGCTACCCACAGTGCACCGCTCCAGAAATCGATGCTAGCCTTGGACCATGGACGCACACCATCGAATTAATGTGCCTAATGTGGACGCGCACAATCGACTTTGTAATATCAGTTTTATAAAACTGATTTTAGCTAATTCGATATTATCCCGTAGTGTAGACGTGGCCTCAGGTACTTGGCTGATTGGTTCTTGATTACATACTTAGGGTCTAACTCATCACCATATATGGGAGAGTCCGGAAGACATTTTCCCCCAGGTCAGATTAGCAGTTACCTGGGGCAGGGGTTCACCTTCCTTGGCAGTGTGAGACATGGGTTGCTTGCCCGGATTACCTGGATATAACTCATTTAATCAATTCCCTGCCATTGCAAAGGCTTTGGGCATGGGTGGACCTCAGGTCTCTCCTATTCTCTGTCTGTTGCACTCCATAGATTAGTCTTCTGAAGGCTAGAGTACTTTGGTCTAATTTCAGTTGTTGGCTTTAGTGTGTAGGCACTCAGTGATGTTGGCGGCCTGAACTATACAGGAGGTCAGACTATGTGGTCTTGTGGTCCCTTCTGGCCTTAAACTCTATGATTCTTAAACAAGAAACTTTGTTAGTTGTATTTGTGGCCTATGACACACATAACTAAACCATACTGGCAACAAATTAATCTTGACCTGGTAGGGATTAGGATGACATTTTCATGGGGACAGATTATCCCATGTCTTCCTTAAGTGGCAATTCTTGCATTTTCCTCTGAAGCATCTTGTGCTGACCACTGTTGGTGACTGGACACTGGACTGGCTGGACTTAGGGCCTGATCCAGTATGGCAATTCCTGTGTTCCTGTTATAATATGTTTGATAAAATAATGTTGTGGAATATGAATGAATAGCTAATAATGTATAGGCCCTGTCTTTTAGCCAGGCCTCAGTCACACTTTCACTATTATGAGCACAATTAAATTCAGGTGCAAAATTAGACATAAATTTGGTTTGTATTTATTGTGATGCAAGTTTGGGCCTGCAATAGTTGAGGCTGTTTTTGAAAAAATAGGGTATAATGAGCTGAGCATTATGTTGATTTAAAATGTACTTGCCCTTTAAAGAGAGAAAAACATTATATTTAGGCTTGGAAGGATTAGATTTTTATCAGTAAATGTCAGTAAGCACCGTACACATCCAAACCAACAAAAACAATTTAATCTATAATAATCAAAATTTAGATAGGCAAAGTAAGAAAAATGCTGCTTGAAAACTGTTTGATTTAAGTATGTTTATTTTGTATATTTTGATGTGTGATGTTGAACATTTGTGTTTTAATGGTTATCAAGCTTTAACTTTATAATGTCAACATCTCCTGTAATTAAATAATTGATTTCCCTCATAATTTCTAGCCTTAATAAAAGCTTAATAAAAATAAAAAATGCTGAAAGTAAACATTGGTGTTATCTCTGTTGAAATGATAAGAAAAGACCAAATTCTGCCAAACCTAATTATATGTCAAGGTCTGCTCCACGGTGGAGTCAGATTTATGCCATGCTCCACCCAGTACAACCTTCTTTATTCTTTGGCCCTCATCAGAGGTCTGTTGCCTGCCATCATGTTTCTTTGTATACTGCTGCTAGCTCCCAGATCCCTCTGCTACAACCCTGCCCCTGTCATGTGGCCTCCTGGTAGATCCTGGCTCCCATCTATGTTCTATTTTTAGGGCGTAAAAATGAAACTTCAGTGGCGCATAGCCTTGAACTGTCCTCTGCAAAGGGATTAATTTAATTCTTATGCAAAGTGTGCAGACTAGGATGAATACGGTGATTTTTTTAAATAATAAATTTTGCAGAAACCCCAGGTCATGCCCTGACCCCAGAAACAGCAGCCTCTGCAGGACTTACACAAAACTCAAACTGATTCACATTTTGTGCTCCTTTTCCTCCCTCAATCCCTGCCCTTTTTCCTGGGACTCCCCTAGTCCAAGGCTCTCTGGGCTGCCTACTCTGGAAAGGAAGTGTGGCTTGAGCATTACCCTTTCTTTTGTGCAGCTGCTCTTCAACACAAAGGATAGGTCTCAACTGAAGCACAGAAGAAGAACAAAGTATTCTTTAGTTCAGACAATAATACTCTTAACATCTCTGAGTGTAGTTAGTTACTGTTACTCTTTTTATGGAGTCAAGTATCAGAGCGGTAACTGTGTTAGTCTGGATCTGTAAAAGGCAACAAAGAGTCCTGTGGCACCTTAAAGACTAGCAGATGAATCTTTCTATGGAGAGTTCATCCTGGGTGCTTATACAGCAATGACCCCTAATGCCGTTAGCACCTTTCATCCTAACAATATATTGGGTTTTGTATTCATTCAGCATCTCACTGGTCCCTCAAATGTCTGATGACATGTTTCATTATATAACACATTGGCACTTCCACTCAGTCGTGGAATGAGATTCAAGTCCTCAAAAGGCATGCCTGTAATGTATGCAGTATCAGTGCCAAAGTGGAGACTATCTGTTGTAAAATGACTTTGATACATTGATAAATGGAGCTAGCTGACAAAAATTCTGTAACAATGAAGTATCATTTCAAAGCCAATATTTTTTTAAGTGCTGTAAGGTACAAGGAGCCCTTAATGACTAGCTGGGGATTATTATGTATGCAGGTACAAAATGAAGATGACAAGGATTTTATATCAATTTCTTGCACTATGCACTCACCTGCCAGCAGTGAGTTTTTCACCCCTTTCATTTTCTGCAGCCAATTACCACAGAAGCAGACCTGTAAGCAGAGCTTTTGGGGACAGCATTTACATTAAAAATAAACCTTTTACATAAATTATGACCTCTTTTGTTTCCCTGCTGACTGATGCACTTTAGCTGTCACATTCCCATTGTAAAGAGTCTGTTCTCTCATTGATGTGTTCATGTAGCTCTCATTAACATTAAGGGGAGCGACATGCAGTCATTCAGGGGCAGACAGTGCTTCTAAGACATAGTTCCATGGTATGGGAAATGCTGGGAAGTGTCACCCCAGCAGCATTGCATTGGAGGAGCGTGGGTCACCCTTTTCCTGATTGTGGAGTGTATTCACCCCAGGCATGGTTTGTTCTATTTGTTTGGTAGAGAAATGGAGTCTAGGTCCTCCTCCTGAACCCATCTCTCCCTGCTCCATTTGTGGAGGTTATAACTGCTATTGGGACTCAACCTGGCTGCTGCAAAGGAGTATTGGTGGGTGGAAAGAGAAGGTTCCTTGTTGGAGCTGGGGGAGTATGTGTCAATTAATAGTTTAATTTAAGTGTGGGGTCAAGTGAATTGGGGGAGAGAAGCATTTTTGAGGTTCTGAAAGCTATTAGTCAATTTCAGCAAAAGGTTTTGGTTGAACAGTTTTCTTTCAAAAGAGTGAGAATGTTTTGTTTTATTTTGATCATTTCATTTCAAGACATATAGTTGTGAGGAAGTCAAAACATTTTGAGTTGACTCAGAACTATGTTCTTCAGGTTTAGTTTTGATAAAAACTTTTTGAGCAAAAATATTTTTTGATTCAAATTGAAGCAGAATACTTTTGGATGTTTTCGGTTAGGGGGCCGAACTGAAAAAGGCAGTAGACACTGAACCCTTCCACTCTCTCCACCTGTGTTCATATAATCCAGTACTAAAACGTGAAACTAGACATTCCAGAGTGCAGCCTGAGATAGCATCATTGCTCTGGAGAGGCCAGAGAGTAGAATAGCAGGGATGTTGTTCAGACTCACCCAAGCACAAGGGTCCTAGTCCAAGGTGCAGTGATGATAGGGACAAATAGAAACGGCTTCTTATTTGTCACAGAGACAATGCAATCTTTCTCCTGAGAAATCTCCCAGATGTAAATCTGATCTGTCTTCACTTGACCCTAGAACCAAGCATCTGTCATGGTGAATAACTATCGTTGCATTTCTCAGAAACAATCACCTGCATCCAGGATGACCTTTTGAGGCACTGGGACCAACAGACCACAGTCAGAACAGGAAACACAACACCCTTGTTCCAAGAATTTGATCCATTTGCACAAGAGGGAGTGATGGATGGAAAGTTTGACAGCATGCAGACTTAACACCTGCCAATCTGATTCTTGGTTTTCCTGGCTAGTGAAAGAACAGGGAACCCTTAGGGCCTCTACTAACTCAAATTGTCAGCTCCTCTTTTGGAGTAAGACTTCTGTTTCTCTCTCTAAAACATGCAGTTGCTCAACCAGCACTAAAGAAACCAACCCTCAACTCAAGAAATTTATCTAGAGAAGGGAGATGGGGAATAAATGATCTGGAGTAGTTTATCTAGCATCTACTTGGAGCTTCCGAAAAAGATTTAGGATCCATCACAACAGTAAAGTTCCACAGATATTCAGTTTGGTATAGGGAAGAACACAACTTCTCTAAGGAAAAGGAAGTTAAACAATGATCTTCCTTCTTGTCAGCTTAAGCTGAGTATCCATTACATTACTCTTAAAATTACAAATCTCAAAAGAGATAAAAACAGCAAGAATGAGTACAATGTAATACAAGGTATACACTCAGCGTTTCACTTCTCACTCAAGATCTGATCCTCTGATTTTCTATACAGTGCAGCAGTTGCTTCCTCTTAAGTTAATGCCTTGGTTTACATAGGTAGGGAACCTATCTTGCTTTCTGGGAAGCTCACATAAGCTGATCTTGGAGCTAAGCTACTCTGATCTTGGAGCTAAGGTGGCCTTTCCCTCCCATGAGTCTCTTAGTTGGGTTTGTAGACCAAGAACTGTTTCCTGGACCTGGATTCTGGAGAGCAGGATCCTGCTGTACTTCCATAGTACAGCAGAGAGGGGCAAACAGACTGTTTCCTCTGCCATCTGACTCAGTGACTGAGTTTAGGCCAGTGTTTCCTAGCAACTCCGGGTTATTGGTCATTTGAGACTGAACTGAAACTGAGATGCCTTCTAATCGCTTGAATTTGGTTGCTACAGCTACAGCCCTAGGGTGTATTGTGTGCTTTTTCAGCTCCCATGCCCTGGCACCTTTCACAAACACTAAATTAAACAAACACACACACACACAGTCCCCTGGCCGTTTTCTTATGATAAAAATACACATTGGGACCATACACCCTTGCATGAAACGTTTTCTTCCTGCCAGGCAATTGAAAGCCTTTAGCTGCACAATGCATCAGAGTCATGCAAGTTTGGCATAGAAGAACACCACATGGCGTGTTGCACTCCTTCCTATGAAAAGAGATATATTTTTTTGAAAATAACTATCATTTGTTTCTTTAAAATCTCCTTCTTGCGCACTGGTATTCTTAATAATTGGCAGAAAGTCTTGTTTTTAAATGTAAACAGATGGATGGACTGCCAGCGTGGCAGAGTATAATTCTAATGGAGTGAAACTGATAGTGTTTGAGAGATTGTAACAAAATTATTTGAAGGAACTTTAATGTGTTTGAACAACCGTAGTTGCTTTACCTTGGCTGTGGGTCTGATCTTAATGTTTCAGACACTTCCCCTGTGAAGAAGTGCAGCCATCATGTCACGTGTTTCAGTGCTGAGCCAATCCACACCTTTATCAGTGCCAAAGACAGTCTATTTCCCCCCAGCACCTCAGAGAATAATAAATCCTATGGATTGCTGTGGTCTCCTGATTGGTGCTCTGGAATGCCTGATTTCCTTTACTAGCCAGGACGCCAAATAGCTCAGCAACACTACTACCAGCCTGGTTGCCTCTTGAGTCTGAGGAAGGCAGAAAAAAGAGAAGAAAATAGATGGTGAAAAAGCAGCCAGGAAAAGGAGTTAGATGTTAAAGAGAGACATGAAGAAGGGGATGTCAGATAAATCAGAGAAGGCTGGAGGCAGCATTAGATTATGTCCACGTGTCAAGGTGTTCTGAGGATGCAAGCCAGACCAATAAAGGGTTGTGTCACCACTTTCCCTGCAGCTAGGGTGGCCAGCTGCCTGGTTTCTCGACTGGAAAGTTTGGTAAAAAAGGGGACCTGACAGTGTCCAGTCAGATCTACTGACTGGACACTCAAAGTCCGGTTACTACAAGCAGGGGAGGCACCAGGGCGTTATTCACTTCCGCTCCTACTCAGCCAGAGCCCGTCTCCTACCTTCATTGGGTGGCTGCAGCTCCCAGCCCTGGCTCCCCAGGTAAGTCCCTCTTGACCCAGGAGTAGGAGGGGAAAAGCCACGAGCAACAGGGAGAAGGGGGGAAGAGGTGTGGTCGAGGGCAGGGCCTCAGGCGAAGAGGTGAGGCAGGTAACTCGGGGGGAAGAAGTGGAGCAGGCTTTTGGGGAAGAAGCAGGGCAGGGGAGGTTCCAGCACTCCTGTTGAAGTGTCCGGTTTTTAGATATTACCAAGTTGGCAACCCTACCTGAAACCCTGAGTGCCTCACTATGCTTTGTTGCTTTAGCTCCCAGCCTGTGGCACTCACAGCTAGCCTTAAATAATAGCTCAAGTGTTTCCAGATCCTTTCATTCCAGAGGATTGCCAAGCACCTTACAAACTATATATAGTGATCACTTTGCTCACCACTAAAATGCAGCAGGTAAAACTTTGCAACTGTTCAGTGGTATAAAGCAACAATACAATATGAGCAGGAAGTGAAGAAGGACACTGTTTCCCATTGAAAATATTAGGGAATTTAGGTAGTCAGAATTGGCTGTTAGAATTTGTTCAGGACACCCACAGCCCACTAGGCTTCCCCCAGCTCTACCGGTGCCCCTCACTCTCAACAGCTCCCCAGTCACTGCGTTGCCTGTGCCCCTCACTCCCGACCCGCAGCCCCCAAAGCCTCTGCTTTAACTAGGTAGTGAAGGCAATAACATAATGAAGTTGTGTCTCCATAGGCAATGTCTTCAGTGAAGAGCTATCAAAAACGGAGAATTGAAAGGCTCATGTTCTCATGGAGGGAAAGTTAGAACATAAGAATGGCCGTACCAGGTCAGACCAAAGGTCCATCTAGCCCAGTATCTGTCTTCCGACAGTGGCCAATGCCAGGTGCCCCAGAGAGAGTGAACCTAACAGACAATGATCAAGTGATCTCTCTCCTGCCATCCATCTCCATCCTCTGACGAACAGAGGCTAGGGACACCATTCTTTACCCATCCTGGCTAATAGCCATTTATGGACTTAACCACCATGAATTTATCCAGTTCTCTTTTAAACACTGTTATAGTCCTAGCCTTCACAACCTCCTCAGGTAAGGAGTTCCACAAGTTGACTGTGCACAGCGTGAAGAACTTCCTTTTATTTATTTTAAACCTGATGCCTATTAATTTCATTTGGTGACCCCTAGTTCTTGTATTATGGGAATAAGTAAATAACTTTTCCTTATCCACTTTCTCAACATCACTCATGATTTTATATACCTCTATCATATATCCCCTTAGTCTCCTCTTTTCCAAGCTGAAGAGTCCTAGCCTCTTTAATCTTTCCTCATATGGGACCCTCTCAAACCCCTAATCATTTTAGTTGCCCTTTTTCTGAACCTTTTCTAGTGCTAGAATATCTTTTTGAGATGAGGAGACCACATCTGTACACAGTATTGGAGATGTGGGCGTACCATGGATTTATATAAGGGCAATAATATATTCTCAGTCTTATTCTCTATCCTCTTTTTAATGATTCCTAACATCCTGTTTGCTTTTTTGACCGCCTCTGCACACTGCGTGGACATCTTCAGAGAACTATCCACGATGACTCCAAGATCTTTTTCCTGACTCGTTGTAGCTAAATTCGCCCGCATCATATTGTATGTATAGTTGGGGTTATTTTTTCCAATGTGCATTACTTGTGGGACAACTTGCCATAGCACAAATCCTGCTTCACTGCAAAGGGAAGACTTTGATGACTGCTGGTTCTATTTCAGCTAGTGCAAACAATGAAAGCTATTGTCCATGTGGAGATAAAGACAGAATTTAAGGCACCTCTGTAATTATACTCTTTGATTAAATAGAAGTAAAGGGATATGTTTAATTATGCCCTGCACACACAGACATCTAACTTCAAATGAAAAAGTAGTATTTTAAATACTCTTTCAACAACTATTTCAATATCTTCCCATTAATGTTAAAATAGGTTTCAAGCTGAGCTTTCAAAACGTTCCCACAGTGCACGACCTCTGCTTCAGGGGATCATTGCATCTTTGTCCAGCTGACAAGATATGCTGTTATTTAGTCTCATAGATATGGTTTGTTTTAAAGGTTTTAAACAGTCCATGGTCTTTAGAGGGTTCAGGCTGGAGTTCATGCTGAATATCTCCTTAGAGTGTGGGCAAATTTCACAGACATGTTGGGAAAAGAATGGTGGCTCTGTAATCAAACCATAATGATGTTTTGAAAAGTTTAGCTCTGGTTTCTAGCAGCTGCACAAGAGTTCAAATGGTGTATAGTTGAGATGGAATTTAAAAAGAGAAGTGTTTAACAATAGCTATCAAACACATCTTACAGTAAAAGAGAATAGGTTTGTTTTGTGCAATACTGAGATTATACCACGTCAGATAGATATGGTTTTAAACTACTTGATTGTTACACTGAAACTTATGGTGGTCACCAGGTTCTCTGGTCAAAACTTCTGGACAGATTCTGTGTGCATATTAATATATGGTTGCTGTCTTCCAGTAAAACTGAGAGTAGAAGAGTTTCAGTGAAGCTGTGCAAAACTGCCAAATGTTCATGTCTTGTTTGCCAACTGCCTGTTTGATACACTATAAGCAGCGGCGGCTCCAGGCACCAACGCTTCAAGTGCATGCCTGGGGCAGCAAGCTGCGGGAGGCACCCTGCTGGTACCTGCGAGGGTGGCAGTCAGGCAGCCTTCAGCAGCGTGCCTGTGGGAGGTCCACCGGTTCTGCGGATTCGGCGGCAATTCGGCGGCAGGTACGCCGAAGCTGCGGGACCGGCAGACCTCCTGCAGACAAGCTGCCAAATCTGCGGGACTCGGGACCTCCCGCAGGCAAGCCGCCGAAGGCTGCCTGACTGCCGTACTTGGGTCAGCAAAAAAGCTAGAGCTGCCCCTGACTATAAGTAGCCAATGGAAACTGCTCATGGCGTAAGGTTCCCTGGTACATGTTGTATGGTATCAGAACTGACTTCAGTGGGAGTACTTGTAGAATAAGGTGCTACTAAGCTGTATCAAAATCTAGCCCTACACCCAAACTGCTGCTGCTGGCCCATGGGCTGCCTGGCTCAGGCAGCCCCTGAGCCAGCACTAGCCACTGCAGAAGTCACAGAGGTCACGAATCTGTGACTTCCATGACCTCTGTGACAGACTTGCAGCCTTAATCATAGTAATAATGCATAGAAACACCTCTGGCCCTTTCCTCTAGGTCACTTTAAGTTTCTCTTTGGCTCTCACTCTGTTCAATAGGTTCACTTCGACCTCTTAGAGACATCACATGATACTGTGTCATTGACAAAAGTATGTTTTTGCCTGAGAGCAATACCCAAGAAATCTTCTAAAATGGTAATCTAAAATGCCTTGGGGAGACACAAAACAGAAGAACTACTATTCTTAGGGCTTGGAGGAGTCTGAGACCTTCCACGGATAGCACAAAAGTGGACTTGTGAAAGCTATGTCTTATTTAAGGAGTTGGAACATGCAAGAGATTATAAAACAAGAGGTAACTAAAATCTCTTTTAAAAGACAACCTCATGCAAAACTATGCATGTAGATCAGCATGAAACTGAAATGTGTGACTGTAAAGTAGGCAAAGAACAATTGGCACTATACAAACTTATGGGGTCTAAATTAACTGTTATCACTCAAGAAAGATCTGAGAGTTATTGTGGTTAGTTCTCTGAAAACATTTGCTCAGCATGCACCAAAGTCAAAAAAGCTAACAGAAAAGCTAATAGAATCTTAAGAACCATTAGAAAACGGATAGATAAGACAAAAAAGATCATAATGCTACTATATAAATTGATAGTACACTCACATCTTGAATACTGCATGCAGTTCTGGTTGTCCCATCTCAAAAGTGCAGAGAAAGGCAACAAAAATTATTAGGGGGTATGGAACAGTTTCCATGTGAGGAGAGATTAAAAAGACTGTTGAGCTTGAAAAAGTGATAACTGAGGAAAGATATGATAGAGGTCTATAAAATCATGAATGGTCTGGAAGAATAAGGAAGTGTTATTTACCCCTTCACATAATGCACAAACCAGGTGTCATCCAATTAAATTAATAAATAGCAGGTTTAAAACAAACAAAACAAAGTTCTTCTTCACACAGCACACTTTCAACCTGTGGAACTCATTGCCAGGGCTGCTGATAGTGGGTTCAGGCCCCTAGCAAGGGCAGACTGGCTAAACAGGGACGACGAAGCCGAGGAAGCTGGGCCCCGGGCCCTCTTCCAGACCGCCAGGCCCTGGTAATTTGTACCATTTTCCCCCACCCCCCTTCATCAGCCCTGCTCATTGCCAGGGATGTTAGGAAGGCCAAAAGTGTAACTGGTTTAAATAAAGAATTAGGTAATGTAATGGTAGATAGTTCCATCAATGGTTATTAGTCAAGATCATCAGGGATGCAACCCCATGCTATGAGTGTCCCTAAACCTTGACTGCTAGAAGCTGGGACAGGATGACAGGGTGTAGATCACTTGATAAATTGCCCTTTTCTATTAATTCCTTCTGAAGCATCTGGCACCAGCCACAGTCAGAAGACAGGATACTGGGCTAAATGGACCATTGGTCTGGTCCAGTTTGGCCATTCTTATGCTCTTATACAGCTAAGATTTATTTTGCACCTAGCAGTCAGACTTATGTTCTGTCCACATTACAGCTTTCCCCATTGCTACTGCTAATGGAACTGCACTAGTGGCAAATTGTAGGTCCTAGTTTTTTAAGTGTAGCCCAAGTGGTTAAATCTACACTAGTATCTTCCCATCAGCTGGCAGTCCCAATAGAGATGATTAAGAGATTAAAAACAATGAAAGCCATTCAGATCTTTGTTCTTGACACTCAAGGATTAGAAATCCAGAGAAATGAGACAAGTTGTAAATAACAGAGGATTAGTTGACCTCACTGTTAGCAGCGTGAAATACTTTTGGATCAGGTAATGAAAAGCAAGGAAAATCCTAGGAAGACCAAAGTCTGAGTCTGTTTAATGTTCTTCTTTTGGTAACATACATTGACAGTGCTCCTTTTAAAAAATGAACATGGCCATAACCTCATTTAAACTCTGCA
This sequence comes from Chelonoidis abingdonii, assembly GCF_003597395.2. Lineage (NCBI taxonomy): Eukaryota > Metazoa > Chordata > Testudines > Testudinidae > Chelonoidis > Chelonoidis abingdonii. Next base: position 31,402,225 of record NC_133770.1, on the reverse strand, counting down.
TTGGTAAAATGAAGTTGTGTGAAAATGCAAAATTACTGAACAGATTATGCAAATAATACATAAACTGTGAGACAAAGTCATACCACTGTATTCCAAATTTGCTTTACATTTGCTTATGCATTACATGCAGAAATGGTTGAAGAGTCTCTTCTTCAGCACTACATAACCTAAAATGGGGAATTTCCTAGAATATCAACACGATAGTGAGTTGAAAACAGTTTCACTGAAAAGATTCTCTCTTACTATGGGTATGTACAATGAGGGATTGTCTCTTACTATGGGTATCTATATAATGAGGTCCCAGTCTTGTCTGAGCTTTCTAGGTGCTACTGTAATACAAATAATTATTAGCAATGGTAAAGTTCCAATACAAAGCAAATTAAAGCTTGGCATGCAAGCTAAAAAGTAGCCTTTAAAAAAATCTGAGGCATTTAGACTAATCTTATATTAACAACACCTTCTGAAACTAGGTTCACTTTCTATTGTTGGAATATGTAGCTCTGGTGATTGGAGCAGCACCATGTTTGCACACCAAAAGCTCCATATGATATGTATATAAGCTCTATTATATCTATCTATCTAAACTCTGTACCATAGGTTAACATGACTATTAATACATACTACCAATGACCAGCAGTCCCAAAGAAAGCCAGGAAAATGCCAGAAGGCTGTTATCTCTGAAAGTCTATAACAAAGTGCCTGGAGCAAGTATGTGCTGAGCTAAAACTACAAAGGTCAGACTAGTGCTGTTCTGTACACTATAGTCCAGATTCAAGAGAATTGACAACCTGTATTAAAGTTCAAAACCTGCGGGAAACTGGGCTTGATTAAAATAATACCAGTTGTTATCTCTGCAGTAGTTCTTTATGTGAAGGGGACGAAAATCACAACACAGAGTCATTCGCTGCATAGAGCACTATTGCTGCCATCTTTTCATATGAGTTTAAAGTAGTGATTGGCCTTGTAATAAAGCACTGGATGCAACTGTAATATAGGGTCAGTAATAGAGGAAGCAAGAAGAATAGTGTTACATTAAAGGAAATGAAAGAACTGACTGACTATCAATTTACCCGTATTACTCATGATGAAAAGTAAAATGAAGCGTGTGACCCCATCCACTCTGCCTCCACTCTCCACTCCTTCATGTCCTTCTTCAAAATGCATTTCTGCAAGGAAACTCAGAAGCTCCTAGTTTTTCCCTCTGAATTGACACTGTCTCACACACACACTTATATAACCAAAAAGAGAAAAGAAAAGCTGGAATTGCAATAGGCTACCACTTGATCTTATGTTTGTCATTCTCATCCTTCCTTCCCTTTACCTCCCCAACCTCTGTTTGTCAGTGATGCGTGTTTTGTTTTTTTCTCTTAATCTAGACTGTAAACTCTTCAGAGCTAAGGCCTTGTTTTGCTATCAAGTTTTATGCTGATTTACGACACTCTATAAATAACAACTAAGAAGAACCACCAAGAAAGTAGGCTGGTGCCAATTTATTTCAGCTTAAAGGGTAAACTCATTGCTTTAGTAACCAAATACTACTTAACTTTCCTGAGAGAGTCTTACTAAACAGGACCTTCAGCAACATACTTATCCTCTGTAGAAATCCACCTTTGCAGTAATAGCTACTAAGAGCCATAAACTAATTGTAGATAATGGCCTACCATTCAGCTGCAGTGAGTTTTGCTGCTTTCCTAAGAAGTATGAATTTAAGATGTCTACTTCAAGACCTCATTACGTACTTAGAAAGGGAAATGGATTTTGAAAAGACTCCTTACAGCAGCAAAGATGATCCTTTCAAGCCTACACAGTCAGGCCTTTAGACAGCAGATAACATTCAGCTGAACTGCTAATGAACCACATATCGCAAACAGTATCAAGAAGGCTGTGAAAAGTTGCAGAAGAGACAGCAAAAATTTTGCAACTAAAATGAAAAGTCTGCTCCTGCAATGTGCTTAGCACTCCCAATTCCCATAAGCCCAGATCTTCACAGGTTCTTAGGTATTGCTTCACTCAGCATTGCAACACCTAATCCCTAGTGGCCTACCAACAAGTAGACTCCTCATCCCCAAGCTAGGTGCTTAGGCTTCCCATATAACACAGGGGGGAGAGTTAGACACCTTGTCATAAACAGATGGTTAAGGGTTAATGTCTCTTTTACCTGTAAAGGGTTAAGAAGCTCAGTGAACCTGACTGACACTTGACCAGAGGACCAATGGGGGGACAAGATACTTTCAAATCTTGGTGGAGGGAAGTCTTTGTTTGTTTGGGTTGTTTCGCTCTTGTGGGCGTAGATAGAGGGACAGTTCGTCCCCCAGTTTTCTCCGATTCTTTCTGAATCAGTTCTCATGTCTTCAAATTTAGTTAGCCCGGAAGGCGGATTGTCTTACGTTTGTTTTCTTAACTTGTAAATGTGTATTTTGCTGGAGGAATTTTTACCTCTGTTTGCTGATAACTTTGAATCTCAAGGTGAGAGTGGGGGAAGTCCCTCTAGTCTATATGAATCTGAATACCCTGTAAGCATTTACCATCCTGATTTTACAGAGATAATTTATACTTTTTCTTTCTTTTATTAAAAACTTTCTTTTTAAGAACCTGATTAATTTTTCCTTGTTTTGGAATCCAAGGGATTGAGTCTAAACTCACCAGGGATTGGGTGGAAGTTTGGATCTGTGTAGCCTCTCAGGCAACCTGGGGGTGGGGGAGCAGGAGGGCGAATGGTTTATTTCTCCTTGTTTTAAGACCCAAGGGGTTTGGGTCTTGGGTTCCCAAGGGAAGGTTTTGAGGGAACAGGAAGTGTGCCAAACACTATATTTTTGGCTGGTGGCAGCGTTATCAGATCTAAGCTAGGAATTAAGCTTAGAAGGGTCCATGCAGGTCCCCCCTTTTTGGACGCTAAAGTTCAAAGTGGGGAAAAAACCTTGACACATCTAATAAAAGGCTCCTTAGAAACCAGCCAGCTAAGTGGGGAGCCTCCTTAGCTACCCAGGAGTAAGATGCTGAGGAGAGCAGGGAGAGGAAAAGGGGTAGGTGCCTAAGCTGCTGAACTGGTGTCCCTGGCTGATGGGCCAGAGATAGGCACCTCCCGTTGCTTGGGATCCTCAACTGCAAACCCTGTCCTGGAGTTAGGTACCTAAGATAGGTCAGCTGCTTAGGTAACCCACACCTTAGCAGCTGAAATTGTCTGTCTCTGTCTCTCTTTTGCTCATGCTTGATACCGCCTCTTATGCTTGCCCTACATTTCCATGTGCCCCTGGCTGTCTTTATGTGCTCTATTGCCCCATCACCTATTTGGCCCTCCTGCCATGGGGTCTTAGCATGTTTAAAGTATGCCTACAGAATCGGGCCCCACTAACAAGATAGGCTTTTCCCCCATTTACTTTAAGAATCCACTGCAGGACCTCCTAGGCTTCAGCTTGAGCTAGGGCTTCAAGCTGCTCATTAGCTGCGGGGTAACATCAGGGATTAGGCACGCTGATGACTGCTGACTGGTGGAAACTTTGGCACCTATGGGTGATTTTTAAAATATCTGTGGAGTCTAAATTGTGGACTTAGGTACCTGAAGATTGGACTGACTCCTTGTGACTGGTGGAAGATTCAGATGTTCTGCACTCGGCAGTCCTGAGCATCTTGTTGGACCTCACCTGAACTATCCGGTGATGGATGGCAGTGGCTCCGGCAGCCGGGCTCAGGTAGGGATTTATAGGACCCGGTGCTCCTGCCGCTGTGGGGAGCCATGGACCCTTTAAAGAACCGCTGGAGCCCTGCTGCTGCTGGGGTAGTGGCAGCAGGGCTCTGTCAGAGATTTAAAGGGCCTGGGGTTCTGGTTGCTGCAGGGAGCCTCAGGCCCTTTAAAGCACACCTGGAGCTCCAGCAGTGGGGCTCGGGCAGTGCTTTAAAGGGCCCAGGGCTCCCCACAGGGGTCAGAGTTCCGGGCCCTTTAAATCCCAGCCTGAGCCTGGCTGCCAGAGCTCCAGCGGTGATTTAAAGGGCCCAGGGCTCCCCACAGCGGCTGGAGCCCTGGGCCCTTTAAATCACTGCCAGAGAAGCCGGTCCAATCCAGCACTGCATATCGGCTCTTGCCGGTATGCCATGCCATACCGTACTGTACCGGCTTACTTTCACCTCTACCTCCTGTCCTAGCATTCAGAAACATTGTTCAACCCTCTCAGTCACCATAAAGTGGCCATCAAAGTGGTTACTATTGTCAGATGTTGACTCTGTGTGTGTATGTGTGTGTGTTCTCTCAGTGTGCTGTCCCAGCTCTGTGCAGATAGCCGACGCTGTGGACCTCGACCAAACTGCCCACAAAGACTACAAGCACCCTGCCAGGTTTATTGCCAATAAAACATGGTGCTAACGACCTTGCTCAATAGTTACAGTACTAACACATGTATGCCTGTGACAGTGGACCAGCCCAGTGAATGGCGAGATTTTCCATCCCCCCCTAGGCTAGACAAAGACACTCCCTTTGAGGCTCCTTTTTCTACCCCGATACAAACAAGTTACATATTGCCCCTCTGACGTGGTTAGTTACCACCCTTTACCTTGTACATGTTGGTTTGATCAAAACATCACTATTAATCACGCTGTCCTCCTAACCTGATCTTTAAGAGGGGCTCTGATTGTCCTTGTATCATCTTTGGAGAATGTGTTTACACCATAACCCTGGAATGGGGTATTCTAGTACCATCCTTCTGGAATGTGTCCTGTGCTTAGAACTTCTTAGGAATGTGTGTGTTTTTGCAATACCAACCCTGTTCTTGCCAAGTTCTGTGATCAAGCTGGCAGAGCCTGACTTTTGCTAACTTTGCTTTATATTAGCAGTGCCTGCCTACTGCTTTAGCCCAGCCTCATATCTCAGGCTCTCTTTCTACCACAGCTACAATGACAGATGGATATCCAAATGGCAGATTCCAGAGCAGGCCGCAACATCCATATATAGAGCATGTGTTCTTCTAATGCCAAACCTTACCCCAAAGACTTCACACCCATCATGAATACCACAGACTCCATCTCCAGCAAAACTGATGGGTCTCCTGTCCCAAAAAAAGTTATACCTCCTCCCCCAGGTATCTTCTAAAAGAAGGTAGGCTTTCATTCTAATTCAATGACTTGCTCTTCCTCATGTATAGACAGGCATCACTAGCACAACTCAGTTTTAGCTCTTTTTAAAAGAAAATATTTTAACTAATACGGCTGTAGAAGTCTGATTCAATGTAGAAAGTCAAAGGGAGGGGAAGATAAGACATGGAGATTTAGTAAGTAGTCTCAAAAGGCAAAAGAAAAATGACCCACTCTGGCATGTTAACAATTATGAAACTGGAATGTAAATATTAAGTAGGATGGGCAATATCAATATTTAATTAAGGAATCAATACAAAGATGCCATGCCTTGATGTGGAATCAGAACAATAAGGGTTTTCTGAAACAGACATGGTTTATTTAGGGGATGTTGTCTGATCCTATGATGTGGAAGTGGCATGGGGAAGAGGTTCTAAAGCAGTATTTAAACCAGAAGGGAAGCACAAACACACGTAAGAAAATACATTAAGAAAATGAAAAAGTAAGAACAATTATTTAAGCAAGGTGAATCAAAATCAAAATGCCTGATTTGGAAGATCAGGGTACAACGGTGGGGAAAAAAGTTCTGAAAGTGAATCATAGAATCATAGGACTGGAAGGGCCCTCGAGTGGTCATCTAGTCCAGCCCCCTGCACTCATGGCAGGACTAAGTATTATCTAGATCATCCATGACAGGTGTTTGTCTAACCTGCTCTTAAAAATCTCCAACAATGGAGATTCCACAACCCTCCATAGCAATTTAACCACCCTGACCTTTCCAATGTCCAACCTATACCTCCCTTGCTGCAATTTAAGCCAATTGCTTTTTGTCCTATCCTCAGTGGTTTCTCTCCCTCCTCCTTGTAATAACCTTTTATGTACTTGAAAACTGTTATCATGTCCCCTCTCAGTCTTCTCTTTTCCAGACTAAACAAACCCAGTTTTTTCCATCTTCCCTCATAGGTCATGTTTTCTAGACCTTTAATCATTTTTGTTGCTCTTCTCTGGACTTTGTCCAATTTTTTCACATCCTTCCTTAAACGTGGTGCCCAGAACTGAACACAATACTCCAGTTGAGGCCCAATCAGCGCAGCATAGAGCGGAAGAATTACTTTTCATGTCTTGCTTACAACTCCCCTGCTAATCCATCCCAGAATGATGTTTGCTTTTTTTTTGCAACAGGGTTACACTGTTGACTCATATTTAGCTTGTGGTTTACTATGACCCCCAGTTCTCTTTCTGCAGTACTCCTTCCTAAGCAGTCATTTTCCATTTTGTTTGTGTGCAACTGATTATTCCTTCCTAAGTGGAGTACTGTGCGTTTGTCTTTATTGAATTTCATCCTATTTACTTCAGACCATTTCTCCAGTTTGTCCAGATAATTTTGAATTATAATCCTATCCTCCAAAGTACTTGCATCTCCTCCCAGGTTGGTATCATCCACAAACTTTATAAGTGTACTCTCTATGCCATTACCTAAATCATTGATGAAGATATTGAACAGAACTGATTCCTTTGGGACCCCACTCATTATGCCCTTCCAGCATGACTAAACCACTGATAACTACTCTCTGGGAATGTTTTTCCAACCATGAAAATATAATGCTTATGATTGACAGTCCTGGAGACTAGATTCCTTTATTTGTATAATCCACAAAACCAGTGTAGATAGCAGCAATACAAGCTATTTTTCATACTGCTCCCTCTCCGTAACCATGAACTGGAAGGGCCATGTCTTGGAGTCAGGGGATATTCCAGTCTCCATGCACATTCAGACCTTGGCAATTGCCATCATGATTTTTATGGTGCATAGAGTGGCTCAGATTTTCAAAATGGAAAACTGAGGCAATCTTGATATTGTTATGGAAGAAGGAGTGGAGAAGCTGAACATGCAAGTTCTCTGGCAAGCATCCTCTCAGCTGTCAAATGCCATTCCTGTTAAGACAAGCTCCTTGCCTGAATGCCATCTTAATTGCTAAATCCCTCCAGGCCACTGTTGTGTACATCTACACTTTGAGCTGAGAGGGTGTTTGCCAGCTCAAGAAGACATACCTGTGAGCTAGTGGACTAAAAATAAGAATGTAGTCCCTGCGATGCAAGCGGCAGGAGGGGCTAGTCACCTTGAATATGTACCTAGCATCTCAGACGGCTAATGACAAGCCCTACCCAAACTGCATGTCCTGCCGAAATCTTCCTGACCCTTCCATGGTGGGTGCTGAAGGTGCTCCATTGATGATCAAGAAACAATGATTTTTCTATAGGAACCACTTTCCCCTTTACTAAAGTGCAGTCACCCTGGTGTGAAACACAATAACTCTAAGAGCGTACAGTAATGTTGCACAATGATTTAGGGTAGGAATTAAAGACCTCAGAGGCAATTAGAAACTGTAGGGGTAATTATAGGTGGGCAGAATGTAATTACTGAAGATAGAATTAGGTTGGGATGCATGATAAGACCTGATTGACTTGTGAAAAATGCCAGCGGATTTTTAATCAGATTTTCAATTTAGGTATTGATATAGTCTATCAGTACTTAGATAAGATTACAGCTTGATGGGGTATGATTGTAAGAACAGAGGTGTATATTGGGAACTGATCTACTGTAGCAGAGCTATTAGATAATGTAGAAGGACTAATGGGCAAATACAAGCGATATATAAAATATTTCCAATACAGAAAATATATTGTTATAGTTTAACTAACAGTTGTAGATAATAAAATTGTCATGGATGTCTTGAGGTAGTTCAGAAGAAGAAGAAATTAAACAGCTGATAAATTATTGCTCCTTGAACCAATTTGCTGCTAGGCATAATATATTTTAAAGAACAAGTTAATTAAGAAACTGGAACTGAAACTAGTTGGACATCTGGGATCAAATATTAGTGATACTAATAAAATTAACATTTATCTGATAGTCAAAACCAGTTTCAACATTCTGACTTGGGGCAAGTTAGAAGTCAAGAATGGAAGAGAAAAATAGACTAGTTATACATAAGAAAAGGTAGAGAAGGATCAGCTTTAAAACAGTACTAATGAAAATATACTCTCTAAGAGCCTAAATGTAAACGTTCATTTTAAACCCGTCTGACTAGTTAGGAATGAAACTGAACAGAAATTCCAATTATATAAACTTTACAATGGAGTATGAAGATAAGCACATTGAGGAAAAACAGGAAAGTACTGTACTAGACAAAAGCAATTCGAGTTGCACAGAGGCAATTTAATGTACAGTACTTGGAACAAGAGTTGATGTAAACAGTGAGTTTGCAGCATTTTAAAAGACAGTGAGTAAAGGAAATGACATGAAAGAACTGCAATTTTAAATATGCACCTTATTTTAGTATGATTACAAAGCTCTAATATTAAAATCATGCCACTGGACATCAGCTATGTTCACTGCGTACTGAATGAGTTGCATGCTTTACAGTGGCCTCCCTCTAGTTGTTTATGGTAACTCATTTAACATTAATGGGGCTTATTGGTGTACTTCAGGGTGCAATTCGCCTCTCTGCACACAAAGCTTGAGCAGGTTTTGTAGGAGTGGAGGTGGGGACCACAGTCCTGGTATAGTGTTCCTGACTGCTGGATCTTCACAAACACAGACCCAATGGCCTCTTTCTGGTCCACCTCAAAATAAACTCTGCCAAAAAAAAAGGAGGCCCAGTAAGTTTAATAAATTTACTAGAGGGAAAACAAGCCTACAAATGAAAAGAGCTTTGCCTCTGTCCTTATGCACAAGACCTTGTCATCACTGCAGCGCATCTTCACACAAGTTCTTGAAAAATTTCTCCCATGATTTTTGCCCAAACCAGGCTTTTCTTCGGTGTCAGGCTAGCAGGTCTTCCTGAAAAAGCACCTTCACTGTAGACAGTGAAAGGGAAAGCTCCTTGCTGAGTGCAGTGTATTTGAGTTTGCTGTTATCTCCTGAGTATTGTGGAGTAAAATCCTACAGCAAAGCTAGGATGGATATGTGGCGAAAGCATTAGTATGAAAGTCCAAGTTCCATTCCTAGCTCTATCAAATACCTGCTGTGTGTCCATGGGTAAGATGCATAACTTATCTGAGCTTCCCAATACTTTCTATCTCACAAGGGTACCGAGAGGCTTAATTCACTGGTGTTATGCAAAGTGCTTCTTGCTCTTTGGATAGGTGATGCCATATGGCGGCAAAGTATTATTAAAAATCCTCGTCTTCTTCAATGTACACATGAGATGCCAGCATGTATTAACCACCTTTGCCAGTTACAGTTCCATGTTTATGGTAATAAAACTCATTGTCTGGGTCATGGCTAATGAAAGCTGAGAGTGTGCCCCTTGGCTCTTTGTTTGAGGTAGGAATAGCAAATGTAGCAGCTTTTAGCACCATGAAAACAAAGCTTACTATCCTGCAGAATCCTCCTATGGATGTGTTACAGTTCTGAGGCTGTGCCCCTATGTTATCTCATAAATCCAACTGTCACCTGTGCCCTAGATGGGGCTGCCCCAATTGCATTGCACATTGTGACCATGTAGAGGTTTGCTGAATACCAAGTAAAGGACACAGCAGCCACTCATTCTTGCACTAACTCCTTCATATGGTGCAAAATGCGGAATTCCATTTTCCATATTTGAAATCTTGGGTCTCTCTCTCATCCACGGAGCCATGATACTTAGCTAGTAATGAACATTTTCACCATTTAAAAGCTCTTTGCTAGGTAATGTGCAGCAAGTGTTGCACAAGCCTTTTGCTGACCATCTGCACAGGGTGGTGCGTTTCAGTTAGCATGTAGATGAGATTATGCAACTGTGATAAATGAATGGGGGAGGGAAGGGGGAGCTCCCTTTTATGGACCCAGCCAGCCAATTAGCTATAAAATCCCTCTTAGTAGTTGTTCTCTACTTGCTTTACCTGTAAAGGGTTAAAAAGTCTCCCTGCATAGGTAAAACGAAGGGAGTGGGCACCTGACCAAAAGAGCCAATAGGAATGCTGGAACTTTTCAAAATTGGGAAAAAATCTCCCCTTTGTTGGTCCGTCTGTTGTTCTCGAGGTGAAGCAGAGACAGGGCTGGAACTATGCTGGGACCAGGTATGAAAAATCATCTGAATCATACATAGAAACTATTCACTTGAAACCCCCAGATATGTAAGCAGATCAAGAAATGTCTAGGAAGAGGCAGTTAGGTTTTTTGTAAGTGGGTTTTGTAAATGCCTGAGTTTTCAAATGTATTTTCTTTTTGTTTTAAATAAAAATTACCTTTTTTAAAAACAGGATTGGATTTTGTGTCCTAAGAGGTTTGTGCACATCTTGTTTAGTTAGCTGTTGACAACAGCTGATTTCCTTTGTTTTCTTTCTTAGATCTTCCCTGGGGTGGGGGGTGAAAGGGCTTGAGGGTACCCCACAGGTGTGCCTTCCTGGATTCTCAAAGGAGTTTTTGCATTTGGGTGGTGGTAGCATCTATGCATCCAAGGTCAGAGAAAAGCTGTAACCTTGGAAGTTTAATACAAGCCTGGAGTGGCCAGTATTAATTTTTAGAATCCTTGTGGGCCCCCCACCATCTGCACTCGAAGTGCCAGAGTGGGGAATCAGGTTTGACGATGATTAGGGGGGTTGAGAAAATAAAAAGACGGGACATGGTAGGATTTTTGTGTTTATGTGAAAGTGCATGGATTCCTTTGATTTTGATCTTTGTGTTTTCCAAGATTTGCAGGAGTTTAGCTGTGTATTGCTTTCCTGAGCAATGGGAATTGCATGGTGAAATTGCTGGACTCTGGCTGTGTTGGAGGAAAAATGCACTGGTATTCTATTTCCATCTCCACCCCAGAATCCCAAAGTCTGCTCAAGCTCCCAGAATCACTGAATCTTGCTGCTACAGTTATGAGCATGGACAAAGTTACCAATGCTGACATTTAGATTGTCACCACTGGGCTTCTCCTATCAATGAATGGCTGCAGCTAACACCTCTATTGTTTCTATCTGTCTACTGTTTAGAAGGTTTTCTTTGCACCGAAAAGGATTAGAAATTATTTTTTTAAATGAAAGCCTAAATTCTGCAAAGACTGCTTGGGCTAACAAGCATGTTTCCCCACAATGTATTAGGTCAGTCCAACCCATATGTATGCTGCATGCAAGACTGAAGGGCTAGTGTTAAGGATCCATTAGATTCTAGGCTAATTCATTTCCAGTAAATGAAGGAAAGACAGATTTCTTTTAACTTGAACTCAAAACTGTTTCTCCGCTTCCCTTAAAGTGACCGAAGGTGGACTAATTCTTTAGCTGTATTCTTCACACCACCTCATCTCCATCTGCAACAGTGAAATAAAATGAATTATAAGGAATCTGGGTTTGCTGATTATTCTGAAACCTGCTTTTCCAAATAGTTCTTGTGGGCAACTCCAGGCCTGGGCAGAAAGCTACACCATACATGGACATATCTCCATAGCAGCATCTCACATTTTATACAGCAAGTCACAACATCCATCCTGATCAGTGCTTCCTGATCAATCATTATAATCATCAGCATTGCGAGTAATAATTTCTGTGATGTTTTCCACCTATTGTGGTAAAGTAGATAAAGAAAAATGTGTATAAATAATTGAAGACCATGAACTTGTTTATGTATACAACTTAAAATAAGAATAGGGCTTTTAGAAAGTATAAAATTGACATCGATCAATATTAAAAAGAAACGTGGGTAAATATAATGTAAAGGGCATAGCTAATAAAATACACAACTTGCAATTTATGCAAGGTCTGGGCCCAAACTATGTGACAATATTGCTATTCCTGTAGGTGATTTGTACTCAAAATTTGCACTGAAATCAGTGGAAGTTCAGTACTATAGTGATTGCAGGATTGGGCCCTGAGAGCCTGCTTTTGCAACGTTTACTCATATAAGTAATCTGCATTTAGATGAATAATCCCCTAGACCCTGATCCTGCAATCTGAGCTGCATGAGCAAAACACTGTACCTGGCTAGGCCCATTGATTTTCAAAAGAATTCTGCATTGGGTGTTTGGATCCACCAGCGCAAATCAGGCTGCAGGATCAAGGCCATAGAACTTAAGTGGTGCATTATCCCTTTGCTGAATTTCTGCAAAGGGGTAAATTTCACTCTTGTGAATAATGGTTAATGCAGATTGAGTCACGTAAAATATTGTGTCTCATCCTTTTATTCTAAGCAGTGATGTTCTCTTCTAGCAAATGAGACTCTATTAATATATTGTGCTTGTTACAAGATATTAAAAATACAAGCTATTTTAAAAACAATCCATCTAGGCATAATAAAAGGCATCAGATATGGGATATTTTATGAAAATGTTTAATTCAACTGTTTCTTTGGAATGTAGTAGTCATAGTTTGGAAATTTTAAGTTACAGTTCAGTTCTATGTGGTTTTTATTCTACTTAGTGACTGAGAATACAAATGTCATTTAAAGTTAAGGCTTCACTGTTCATTTGAAACAACAATTTACAAGTGTCATATTGTCATAGAAAATAAAAATTTCTGTAAAAAAAATTTGCACAAAATTTTATGATGGTACAAAACATGAAGGAATAATATACCAGTAAAATGAAATCATTTTACTACAGAAGATTTTTATAGTTTTTCAATAAAGAAAAAAATATGTTATTTTACATTTAAAATTATGAAACAATCTAAAATAATATAAACTGAACATTTTGTAACACTGCCTTTACAAATTAATAACTTTATAAACATATAATTTTTTAAATATATTTATCAGTGCAAGATACTTTTTCAATGTAAAGTTGCAGTATCATTTTTCCTTTATTGAAGGGCATCTTTCATTCCATCACCTTCAGAGAAATCAAATCATCAGTGCTATATTCTTATTTTGATAATAAGGGCTGGATACCCAAGAGAGATGTATTATTGTTTTGTTTCTTAACAAGTTTTTCAATTCAGATTACACCAAGACCAAGAGTTGATCTAAAATCCATTGAAATTATTGGAAAGACTTTGGATCAGGCCCCCAAATTTAGATTTTTTTTCGTAAGGCGATACATACATGTAGGTTAATAGAATGTACATTTTCTTATCTAAGGAAGAATAGACCCTAATGCAATTAAATTGCACTACTGTGATACAAGTGCAGTGAAAAGAATTTTGAAAAACAATCTTCTTTGGGATAATTAACTAGCTGCCTTGATACCAATATGATTAGATTACTGTATGAGTTGGACATGATGGATAAACATCCTGGCCCCAGTGGAATCAATGGGAGTTTTGCAGTGATTTGAATAAGGGCAGGATTTCACCCTAAATCTCTACCTTTTGAAGGCTTTCTATCTTTTTCTTATGTTCCTGAAAGAGTTCATAGTATTAGCAACTAATAGGTTTTTTTTTTTTTTTTTGTCTTATTGTAAAATACTTACACTTTCTCATCCCCACTGCCCTGTTACAAGGATGCTCATGGATTTTCTGTAAGTCTTTCTGGTCTATCATTAGGACTGGTTGAATAATATACTTGGAACCACTTATCTGATGAATATTGATTACATTTATCACTTAAATTATTCAGGGCTAGACCGTACTTAGTCCTAGCTCTGCTTAGCGATACTGCATAGCTGTCCTATGGAAGCAGCCTTGGGAAAGAACTATGCGTCTTAAAATTAACAATTCTTTCCCTGGTTCCACTTTGTTTCAAGGAGGAAGCAAATTACTGCGATGCTTTACTGGGACTTGCTTCCCCCAACACCTTTATGTTGAAATAAATCCACTGGTTGGTATATTAGGGGCATGTGGTATCAAGGTTCTGTCCATTTCCACCCCTTTTGCCCCTGTCCCCACACACTTGCTTGTGCAAGAAGGCCATTTTCTCACTTTACTCTGCAACAGTGATCAGCCAGGCCATGAAAGGGCTGTGGGAATGGTTCTCACATACCCTTACTCCCCTACCTGGCTACCAAAGGGCAGTGACAATCTTGCCCTCTGTAACTAATTTCTTCTTACCCTGTTGGATCAGCTGCATAAGTGGTTGAGTATTATTTGTTGAACAAATATTTGACAAATTTGTCACATCAAATATCAAACACATTATTTGTGAATATTTGTTGACAGTAGTCAACTAGCTGTATCTATCCAAAAAGCTGGAGGTATCTATCCAAAAAGCAGTATGCCGTATAAAGAGTGCTGCTTACTCACTTGTAGCCGATAGCCAAAAGACCTGGACACCATTTGATATGTTCTGTGTACAGTGTGGGATCTTATTCTGCCCCCAGTACCCAGGAGTAACCCTGATTAGCATGAATACATACAAACTTCAAGGGGAGAATAGAACCAAGAGAGGGGAATGTTTCTTGTTTTGGAGGCAATCTTTCAATAAGGAAATTCTTAGTAATTTTCTCATCTGTAACTATCTATTAGTAGGCATCTTGGATTGGGTAAAATACACGTTTCATGACTAAGGAAAAAAGATACTGTCACTTTATGCTGTTAACAAGAAACCCAAAGTTCGACTTTGGAGGATTATGAATTTTCCCTCATTTTTTTTAACACAAAGTCTAGTAAAATCCTTTGCCATTACCAGCAAGTTAAAGCTGCAGTTTTCTTTCCTTCACAATGGCAAATGCTTATGCAATCTACTCAGAGAGAAAGAGAGAGAGAGAGAGAGAGAGTTTACATTTGAAAATACATTCTATATGAAAGAACAGTAAAAGGGAATATTGCAGCTTTATACAAAAGGGTCAAGAGACATGAAATTGAAATACAGAAAGCAGAACAATCAAGCTAAGTTGTCAAATATGATTAGCCCTTGCCTTTCCAAGGCTACTTTCTTACACTAAAATATACTTTCTTTTTAGTCAGTGAGCCACCAGAATATGATTAAAGACAAGGGCTTTAACTGGAGAGAAACAGAGCTGTAGTTAATGTTAACACAATGAGAAGCAGTACAAACAAAAAGGCACTTGAGAGGACATACACTAGTCAGTGCCAAGGACTTTTTGTTTAGATTCTAGGCAGTACGCTCGTTTGCCAGTTGTGTCTGATGATGGCACATATTCTTGTATGGAATTCACAAGCACGAAGTTTAGTACAACACTGAAAAACATCAATAAAATTTGACCGTATTGCTTTGTAAACAGAGCTGACACACTAAATCAGTACTGATGCTACAGTACTCTTCAAAAACACCCTAACCTTTCTTTGCCTACACACAACACGAGCAATTATACACAAAATACAAGTGCAGGAGTCCACTAAATTGCCATTACTCCAATATTTTCTGGGCACTGAGCTACAGACAGCATGTCCATCAAAAGGACCCCACAGAATACACTTTGTGACAGCATCTCGGATTTTGCACAATAAAAATAAAACTATCCATAAAAGAAAAACAAGAGAGAAGGAGAAAAAGAAAGACAAAATGAATTATAAATCCATCATACTTGGTCTCAACACCAGCATTTGATTATTCTAAATAAAACCAACAGGAAAAGCAGACTGTACATGATTCAGATTGTTAACACAGATTGTTGTCCTTGTTTATCAGTTACACTCATTCAAGCTCCTGAGAAAAGCTTGGCTCAGCGTTATCAACGCACTTTTCAGCCTATACAGTAAAAGAAGATCGACAGTTCCCCAGCACAATCACGATATGTCCTTTTATTCCAATTCTCTTGAAACTTCTTTAGTTGCTTTTTACTTTCATGCTTCCGAATAAGAATTCTGTGTGTTTAGTTTATCTTTTTTCAATTTTACTCCATCCACAAGTTCAAAATTGTAATTCTCCAGTGCAGATAAGTTCCTGTCTGACATTCCATTGTGCCAACAGGCACAATACAGGACGACTCCACAGATGGCTCCTAAAAGCACCCCGAGTGCACTCATGGCTATAATGGTAATAAGAATGGGGTCTAGGGTCTTCAGCACATTGCCTTGCTTCCTTGCGACGTTATCACTGTAATGGTCTTCATTCTCATGATTCTGAGGAGTAAACCCTGAAATGGAATAAATAATTGCAGCATTCACAGGACTGAGTATAAGAATGAGTATATGCAACTCAGGCTAAAAATGCACTGGTTTCTTTGGGAATGGAGGTGAGGTTTGGAGGAAGAATGTCTAGGCTTTGACAAAAATCGATGCATAGTTTGAAAACCCAATTTCTTTGGGGAGATAATTTACAGGTAAAAACTATAGTATGGCCTGGATACTATTTCAAGTTGGACTCTTATCTCTGAGTTTGCTGTGGCTCATTTAGGGTATTATTCTTCTGCCTCAGAATTTGAGTGAGGCAGTGGGAATCACTGGTATCCGGTTTCAAGAAGGCAGTGTTCATCTGTGTCAGTATTCTGTCACTTTATAAAACATGACTTCCAGAGATCAGAATCAGGCCCTGAGACAGGTACAGGGGAAAAAGGACTTAACACATGAACTTGTTCTGCCTCCTTATGTAAAATATTCAGTTGATGGCACAATGACTTTCCCCATCTCTATCTGGATTTATTACAGAGATATGATGAGTCTATAAAACCTGCTAGCTTTATAGTAAAAACTGAAAGGGATCTCTAGGTTTATCTTGCTTCCATCTAGTCAATAGTAACATTTGTATTGAATTCAGTGGAAGCAGGATTAGCCTCTTTGACTGCAAACTATGAGCATATTGGGGCTATTCTTTTATCAGGTTAATGTGACAATTATGATACCTTTAATGAATATGTTGAGAGATCAGTGTATTTAGAACTATCATTATTACTGGTGGAGAAAACTGCATGGCTTTGGTAAATTGATCATAAAGTTACATTTTCAGTGCACTGAGAGAAATTATTAGCCAGGAGAGTTTTGAGCCTAATTGCCTGGGTATGGCATGAACATAAATTATACTATTTCCTTCAGTGCTGGAGATCACTTATAGACAAGAAAATTCTGACCAGGCTTGCGTTATATGATGAGCTTTAGAACGAGTAGTTTTATGCTACTATTCTTTACAATCTGATGGATGCTTATTATTTATACCTATTTAAAACCTCTTTAAATATATTAGATATATTTTATATCGTGCAAAATATAAATGGCATCTACAGATAAACCATAAATATTCAATACTGTATATGATTATTTAATTTTATTTAGTGAAATGGAATGATAATAAATACTCAAATTCACATGAAAATGTGCCTTTTAATTTATTCCATTTTAACAAAAGACCATTTTTACCTGTTTGATTAATTTCTGGGTCTTCTTCATCTATTTCATTCTCCACATCAGTTGATTCTAATGAAGCAAAGAGAAATGACATTGATTATTAGGGTTACAAACACTGATTGACTATCATGCTGGCAATAATGGTATTGCAGATTTTTCTGTGTCAGAGCATCATTATGTCAGCTTGACAGAGCTGTTCATTACGATGGGACTTTGAAATTAATGGAGAAAAAAGAAAGGTTTAAAAACTCCCCTCCGCCCAATCTTGGCACAATTTTAGAGTTATCAGCAGGGGTTTTCCATGTCTGGGAAAGAGAAATCAGTATGAGAAATTAGCATCTCATTCATTGTATTTACAATTTTGGTGTCCAATCCTGCAACCGTTAATCAGAGAAGTAATAATCACAGAAGTAGTTACATTGACTGCAATAGGACTACTTGTGTAAGTAAAGGGTTGCAGGATCGGGCTCTTGATTTGAACTCAAAGGTCCAAATCCCTTGACCAGCATCCAGCCTGAGTAACTGAACTGGGGGTGGGGTGTAACTAGGGAGTTATCCTTCCCAACAGAGCCAAAAGTGTGGGACAGGAGATGCTCTGTCGCTTGGCTTATGGTCTTAATGTCCTGCTTAACATGGGGGAGGTTGCTGGAGGAACTGGCTTGTCCTAAACAACCAGTGCATGACAGCATGCAGGGTGCCCCACAGCTGCATATACACTATGTAGGGAGAGTATAGTTTCCTCAAATCCTGTCCCATCCACCTGCAGTGAAGCCACAGTGGATTTACGGCACATATGTGTAACATGCTGGCTAAGTTTTGTCCCCTGCCAGTGGACACAGAGGATAAGAGCTTACTGTAGGTTATGATTTTAGCTCAAACTACAGAAACTGGGCCTGAACGTCTTCGGTTCTATTCCTCATCTCCCATGGCAGCATCGTTATATAAGGCTCTTAAAAGACAAGGGGGTGGGGGCAGGACTTTGCACTTGGTACAGCTGGGATTGCTGCCAGAGTAACTGCAGTATGCTCTATTCATAGAGTTATTAGTGAATGGAGTAACTAGAGACTGATCAGGAATTAAAGGTCTGAACTGTCTAGATACTTTCAGATATAAATATCCATCTTTCCCACTGAGAGGCTGAATGTGCCATGTTTTTACATCACTCAGTGTTCCACACCTCTAGAAGGCGGTAGTTAGGGAAATCAGGTCACAACCAATGCTGAATTAAAGATTTAGCAGATGAAAGGAACAAGGCAGATGTGATCTATCTGGGTTTTCTTAAAGCATGTGATACAGTGCTTTGCAAAATCTTATCATAAATATTAATTCATATTGGCAGAGATAAGAACATTTAGTGTGTATTTTGAAAACTGACTAAAATACTGTAAATAAACGGTAATGATAAATGCATTAAGCTTTGGGGAAGGTGATTAGTGGGGCTGGGCTAGGATCACTTTGAGGATCAGTCTGATACAATATAGCCACTGATGATCTAGAAGAGGGTGTAAGTAGCATGTTCATGTTCACTGATTAGACTAAATTGGTTGGAATTGTGAACATCAGTTAGAACAAAGAAATGATACAAAGGGACCTTAAAAGATTAGCAACATGATGATCTAAAAGGCCTTTTAATTTCTGTCTTCTGTGAGTATATCGTTGCCTCATCTTGGAATGCTGTCCTCAGTTAGGGGTTGGTATTTCAGAATTACTTCATCTAAGATGGTGCCATGCAGTCCTTGACTTAATTGGGAGTTTTGCCTGAGTAAAGACTAATGCAGTAGGACATATCATGACCTTGTTTAGAGTGCAAAACTCTCACTGTAATCAATAAATCAATCAATTGCATGATATAACTTTTTCTTAGCAAAACAACAGCCATTAGAGCAGGATGAATAGTGTTCTGGATGAGACTCTTGTGATTTCTTGCTAGTCATACTTACTTCGGCAATCCTCTTGTGCTATGTGGTTGTCAATATTTATGTCATCTACAGCAATTCCTCCATGTCCTTTTCCAATTTCTCCCTCAACAACCACCTGGCAAAATTAGATAATTTCACATTGGCTTTAGTGTTAACACCCAATAACTGTGTTCAGGATTTCTCAAACAGTTCTTTAAAAAAGCATCCAGCTTAAATTCACATGATGTCACATGTGCATATATTTTACTTGTTTTTGGTCAATATTTCTTGCATACCAATATTGCATTATGTAATTTCACACGTTTTCTAAAGTCTTTTAAATTGAGAACAATAGATGTAGTGAGGCTGAAAACTTTACAAAAGGTGACAAATGATTTGTAAAGCAGTTCATCTAGCCTTCTGCAACAAATTACTTGTATTACCGTTATCTAGAATTCCAAGAAATATGCCACTGTTGTTATTGTCACAGCAACAACATCCCACATGCAGCTACAATAGTGTCTACAAAATTGTTCCTTGACATTTTCTACTATCTCATGTGAAATATAGCCAGAACAGTCTCTCAGACCTTGACTCTGTTGCCCCAGAACAAATCCACCCAATCTTACCTGATAATGTTTCACAGATTTGTGAAGAAGGACACGTCCTTCTTTCCAGCAGTTCCCCTGATGTCCACTTAATATCCACAGAACCTGATCATATTCATCCGGCTTCTGGTATCTCAGTTTAATCTTCAAGGTGCCAACATGGGGCCCAGACATATGATACCAGAAAGTCATGCAGTGGGCAGAGTTCTGAGAGTAAATCACAGGGCTTAGCAGCCGTGCAACCTTGCCTTTCTGGTTTTCGTCAGCTTGTGAGTAAATGAAATTGCCATCTCCTGCTGTCACAATAATAGTGTATTAGAAACAGTGACCAAGTTTCATTTTTTGTTAGTCTAACAAACCAAAATATTCCAAATCACTCTGTTCTCCTCCAGATTTATCAGTCAAGAGTCACAATGTTAAGCTAGCTGGAGTATTTACTTTGGGAATTTAAAAAAATATATACATTAGTGATAACTTCTTTTGGTTGTAAATCACAGCTAATGACTTTTTGTAATTCACCATGATCATGTATAAGTCTGATAGTGAACTGAACTGTAGCACCATGGTTGATGTTCACAGCTAAGGCATGCAGAGGTCATTCACAGTTGCCCAGGAAAGGAGACTCAGGCATGCTCATTACAACAATGAATGCTCTGGTTTTCAGTGTTCGCCTACTGACAAGAGACATCCATGGTTCACCAGTCTAGATATAAATACACCTTGGCTTGCCCTACAATTATTGTGTGAAGGACTATTTTAACTCTGTTTTTAAATTGTGCAGTGTTTATTTTTTTTAGGAGTAGCAAAGAGTCTTGTGGCACCTTATAGACTAACAGACCGTTTGGAGGCATGAGCTTTCAGGTGAATACCACTTGTCGTGATGCATGTAGTGGAATCCAGAGGCAGTACCAATAAGCAAAGCAAGAACAGGGCAAGAGAATAGAGTTATGTTCAATCGAGGAGGATGAAGGCCCTCTTCTAGCTAGCTGAGGTGTGACAAGCGAAGAGAGAAAACTGGTTTTGTAGTTGCATACCATTCACTAGCTTTGTTTAATCTTGAGCGCTAAGTGATAATGCAGGAAATAACTGAACTGCAGCATTTCTTTGACGTCTGGTGTCCCAGTTGGCCGAGTACATTAGCCAAGGGATCGGTACTGATGCGTAAATTCATTGGTGGACGTGCAGGTGAAGAACAGTGATGGTGCGTGGTTGATCTGGTTAGGTTCTGTGATGGTGTTGCTGTGTAGATATGTGGCGAGTTGGCAGAGGTTTGTTTGCATGGATTGGTGCTGAGTCTAGAGTTCCTGATGTGGTTGCAGTATGGTGAGAATATGCTTCAGGTTGGCAGGTGTCGTGGTCCGGCACTGGCGCCCACGCAAGATCTGTGAAAGTGTGGGATCATTGTCGCAGAGATGGTTGTAGATCCCTGATGATGCATTGGAGAGGTTTTACGCTGGAACTGTATGTGAATAGCCAGTGGAGTTCGTTTGGTTTTTTTGAAGAAAACCAGCTAAAACCTTCCAACGCATCAATCAGGGATCTACATAGCCATCTGGACAATGACCAGCTTCACAGACTTTGAGTGGCAGGCCAATCCTCGCCACAGACAACCTGTCCCAACCTGAAGCATATTTCACCAGTAACTGCAGCACCGCATAATAGTAACTCAACCAGGAACCAATCCATCGCACACAAACCTCGAGCAACGTCTGCCCAATATCTACAACCAGCGCACCATCACAGGACTAACCAGATCGAACCACACTCATGCACTCGTTCATGTCACCTGCACATCCCCAATGTAATATACGCTCATCGTAGCCAGCAATGCCCCTCTGCTATGTAATCGGCCAAACTGGAACAGTCTCTAACGGAAAAGGATAAAGGACACAATAATATTAGGATGGCATATAACAAAACTTGGAGAACACACTATCAACCTGGCCACACATAGCAGATCTTAAGGGGGCATCCTGCAGCAAAAACCTTAAGGACAAGACTCAAAGAGAAACTGCTTGAGTCTAAGTCATCTGCAAGATTTGACAACGTCAGCTCAATTAACAAGAGTGAATGCTGGCAATTTACACAAAACCAGTTCTCCTCTATTTGGTTTCCAACCCCAGGCTGCTACCAGGGCTCATCCTCCCTGATTGAACTAACCTCGTTATCTCTAGCCTGCTTCTTGCTTGCTTATATATACCTGCCCCTGGAAATTTCCACTACATGCATCCGACGAAGTGGGCATTCACCCACGAAAGCTCACGCTCCAAAACATCTGTTAGTCTCTAAGGTGCCACAAGACTCTTTGCTGCTTTTACAGATCCAGACTAACACGGCTACCCCTCTAATATTTTTTTTAGGAAGAAACAAACATAGAAGTATAAAACCATTTTGAATAGCCATGGTTAGACATCAGGAACTGAAATACAAACATTGCTACAGAAGTGATTTCAATGTAAAGCTGAACCACAATAAACAATGTCTGGACAAATTAATCTCTGGAATTACTTGATGGATTTCAGAGATGAATTTTGGTTCAATATATTTGTGTGAGACACTCTCCCAAAATATCAAGAATGTGCTGGGATTTCCAAAGAGTGCAAGTGAGTTAGGTGTCCTGGGATTTTGGTGCCTAACTCCCCTAGGCTCCTTTAGGAATCTCAGCCTTAATGACTTTAAGTGAGAAGAATGTAGAAATTTTGTTCAGTTTGGGTAACAAAATTACACCAGTATGTTTTTTGTAATGTCCATCCAACAAAGGATTATATTTTTTAATTTCCATCCAACAAAGATTAGTTTATAGTTCATATACAGTACAGTTATAAGACAAGACCTTATGGTGGTGTAAATCAGAAAATCTCTATGGAAGTCAGTGGAGCTATGTCCATTTACACCCAACTCAGGATCTGGTCCATAATCCTTAAACCTCTAAAATAGATTTCTACAAACGTCTCAGATGGCAGGACATAAGATCAGGTAACAATGCATTGTGATTGCAGATATAGTTCTGCATATGAAGGAATGCGAATGGCATTTTACTCTCATTAGTACTAAGTAATTTTGAAAGTAGGAGGGAGAAAAGGAACAATAAAGGCATATAACACCTGAATTCTGCATTAGGTAATATCTGTCCATGCACCTATCCAGTGTTTAAACAAAAGTAAAGAAAAAAAGCAAAGGTTGTACTGTATGTAACATAAGGCTTTGGAAGAACAAGGCTATATTTTCAGTATTGGTGTTTATTTCTGTACACTGTAGTGATATTAATACCCTAAAGTACCTTTGAACAATGTTCATTTGAGTGTTTTGTTGGGGTGTTGTAATGTGTTTCAAACTGGACTAATGGGGGCTGACCAGCCCTGCCACTCTGGGAAGTATGCGAGGGAGGAGACAGGAAGAAAGAAGAGAACAGTGGGAGCCAGGGGCTAAAGGCAGTAGAGCGGAGAGAACTGGCCTCTCTAAAGTGACAAGGGGGTGTTTCGGCTTTATTAGACTAATCACTGTTCAATCAGATATCCAGTCCAAAGGGGATGCAGGATAGATCAAGATTTGGAAGAGCTCTGCACAGGAGCCGGGATGAACCAAAAGAAAATTATGTGATTCTTTCAGTTTTACTGCAATAAAGTTCTGTTCAGCTTCTCAGGCAAAGGTTTCTGTGCCTGAATGTTCCTCTCAGCCCTCCATTCTGTTAACTCTGCGACATATACATGTGTAAGTATGCCTACAGGGTGGTGATAAGGAAATCTGGGGGGGTGGGGAGGGAGAAGGGAAATGACTAAAGAGTTAGGATGACTGACTAAGCTGGGAAGAAGTCAGTCCAAATATAACTATGTGGAGGCCTCACACCACATGTGTCTGCTGAAGTCATTTGAGGCAAGCCTTGCAGTCTTAAAGCAATTGCTTCAGGGAGGGTGCCGTTGAAGTAAACATGACTTCAGGAGAGTTACTCCAGATTTATACATACGCAACTGAGAGAATGTGACTCAAAATGGTTAAGAATTTCTCTTCCATAATATATAAAGAACTCTAGAAGAGCAATTCCCTAACTTTAGTGACTTCAGATACTGATCAGCTTGTTGATCACTACAGTTCTGTGCAGCCACACTGATTGCTAGTAATCTGCCTACATACCCATTTTGGAGGTGCTGCTGAGTGGATGGCAGGCAAGGCAGGGGGAGACCACCTTTGAATCAG
This sequence comes from Chelonoidis abingdonii, assembly GCF_003597395.2. NCBI lineage: Eukaryota > Metazoa > Chordata > Testudines > Testudinidae > Chelonoidis > Chelonoidis abingdonii. The sequence goes on along the minus strand of NC_133770.1, from coordinate 31,378,320 downwards.
AGAGGAAATTTAGGAAATCTATGTGTGTTACAATAGGAGGGAGGAAAAGGGGCTTTGGAAACTTCTCGAGGCTAGATACTGGAAATGAAAAGGTCCCTGAAAAAGCAGAGCTAGGCAGGAACAACAAAATCTCATTTAAGAAATATCATTTCTTCAGCTCTTGGCTGCAGACAAGTTCGGCCTCTATAATCTTTGGTAGCAAAGTGCAGATATTTCTCATTTCCAGAATATTATTGCAGTGCTGGGTCAGGAACTCTGTCTTCGTTGTCTTAATTAGAGTTTTACTTATGCATGCCTTTTAGATTTTGTCAGTCTCTGGCTAACATAGCTTTTAACCTCCTTTCAATGTCAGATCTTACTGAACCATTTAACTTTACTTTGCATCAATTTTTCCACCATTACAGCCTTCATTTCAGCTAACTGCGTTTAGTTAATTTGATGCCATTTATTTGTACAGTGCCATTTATAGTCAAAGTATTTTAAGTTTTTTTTCTAAAACTACTGTACTTGTCTCAAGATTCAATTGAAAGTGTCTCAGAATTTAAGGAGTCCAATTTTATCTAATTTCCTTGTCATTCTCATTAGGCAAAGGGGCTGTAGAAGTGGAAAGGGGGAATTCATCTCTAGCACATTTAATTAGACTACATGTATGAAAAAGAGAGTACTAAAACTAAAGCTGTGCGGTCATGAAGTGCCCTCCCCTCTCCGGTACTCATCTGTGTATCTATTACCCTGCTATGCCGAAGCCTGCGTTGGGAGGCACTTCTGGGAAAGGGGTTCCTCAGGACCAGCCAATCAGTTCCTTGAGATATTATTTCTGGAAGAACCACGTATGAAGAGGGGAATACCATCTGAGATGGATGGGTGTTTGAAGAAGCCTTGGAAGTTACAATTATATCTTATATATTGCTCCTTTGGTAGATGTATACCCATCATTATTAACAAGAATGCATAAGGATCCATTCAGTATTATATTAGTTCTTAAACAGCAGTAACAGGGTGAGTGACTGGATGGAAGGGTACTGCTGTAGACCTTTGAAGTCTGAGTGCCCCATAAGGGAGTTATCAACCAGGGGAATTGGGAGTGATGATTGTCTTCATTTCCTGCCAAAAAGTCACACTACTCTTGGGAGGCAATAGCACACTCAGGAGAGCAGGAAACCATGACTGAAAGACATATTTTAGAATGTAGATACAGCAAAGTCTCATGTTCTGGAAGATGCTCTGGCCCTACACAAATGACCCCTTCCCCTAAAAGCTGACTCCATCATGAACTCATGATTACCTGTATGATCTTGAATAGGCCCAGTTTTGCTAGTCAGCACTGACCACTTTAAATCCACTTGGCTGTCGTGTTCCCAGTGGCACAAAGTCTTGTGAGATCCCCAGCCAAATCCACAACTGAAACCATATGCTGGCAACTCTGCAGGAACAGAAGAAAGTGGGGCAAGAAAAAAGATACAATTTATCAATATAACTTAAGATTTTTTATTTAAACAACAACGACAACAACAAACTACCTTGATTAGTCTATGGAAATAACCACATCTACTTGAAATTCTGAGAAGCCCTTACAGATCAGGATTGCTAGGAAATAACTAAACTAGCCAATTACTTCAAATAACTTATGTAGCTATTTTCTCCTGGTTTTATGGACCAGACTGTGGCAAGGAACCTATTTCTCATTTACAAGAGCCAACCACAATGTGGCTAGGGAGTGAAACCACTGCTCCATGCGGTAGTGATATTTGCCTCAACAAAAGGACTGGGATGAGTGAACAACAAGCAGATTTGGCTCTGTGAAGTGTGGAGCATCGGCTGGTGGAACCCTTGCTTCAGAATTCCACCTGGGAATCCAGCTGCAGCATTGCTCTTCCATACACTCCAACACAGGGCTTTTTAGGCTACATCTACATTAGAAGCTAGGGGTGTTATTCCTTGGCTCTCCTCATTGAACTAGCATGAGTATAAATAGCAGTGTAGACATGGTAGCACTGGTAGTGGTAGCAGAGGCATGGCTGAATCATGGTGAGTACAAACCTGCTGTACTCAGCATAGCTCAGTTGTGCCTCCATTGCCGCTCCCATGGCAGCTACACTGCTATTTATACTCGTTCTAGCTCAATGTAGACACCAGCAGGGGATTCACATCCCTAGCTCATAGTGTAGTAATAGCTTAGATATAAATAAGCCCTATGTATGGTAGTGGCAATGGCTTTACATTAAAATGCAAGAACAATGTCTTTCAACAGCATATACTTGATAACTGACAATTCTCTGCCCACCCACATTTCCGCTCACAACAATATATGTGATATAAATGTGCTTGAGGGTCACGAGGAAAAATTGTGCCAAAGCCACAAAATGACAGTCTCTTAATTAGTGATAGGTGAACCACAGGGAGAGTTGGTTTGGATAATCCATCAAAAATTCAGAGGATTATCTGTGCCTCTGAGGAAGGCTACAAAACTGGTCTGAAAACCTCATAAAAAGAGTTTTTCAGGACTTCTGGTCCCAGGCAGAACCAGGAAGTGCAGAGAGGCTTGGAAATGGAAGAATAAAACAAAGCTAGTGAAATATTTTTGAATATATAAATGTTTGGGTCCACTCTGATTTTATGTGACCTGATTAATTCATCTGCTCTTTGAGACATTATCAGATAACTTTTGTTGTAATACTTGTGGCTCAAAGAAGCTGTTCCAACTGTCATAAATTTTTGCTAATTGTTCATACCATAACATTTTGATCTGTGAAATAGCACACAATAAAATTTGGTTATGAAAAACAACAAGAAGTCAGAAACACTATTGAAAGGATTTGAGACAAACATGGCTATAATAATAATGCAAACAACTCTGTAGGAAAGGCCTGTTGGCAATTACAGAACGTAGGTTTAGTAACAAACAGTTTCAGCATCTTTCAGGCAAGTTGGCCCACAAGATGGCAGCATTGAAATGGACAAATCAAAAATGAAAAGAGACAAATGTGGCCCATTGCCCACAAGTTCCGTGTAAAACAAGAGACGTCTGGTATTATTGGGTTTATTATTATGGTCAGGATGAGATCATATCTTGTTTCCAGCTTCTCTTCAACTCTGCCCAAATGTTTAATACAAAGCAGTTTTCAATGAAACTTGGAATTTGAATGGATAGATTTTACAAAAGATAGGGTGGAATTCTTTGCATCTCTGGTTTCCAAAAACTGTTTCAAAATCTGTTACACTGTGTCCCCTTCGGAAGAGGGGCTCATCTGAAGCAATGAAAACTCACAGTGGAACAATCCCCCACTCGCAACAAAGTGACTGCTCAAAGGGCCAAATCCTGAAGTCGTTATTCAGTTGTCAGTCAGTCCTTATTCAGGAAAAAAACATCTATTCATTTCAATGAGAGTTTTGTGTGAGTAAGAACTAAGAACAGAAGGCCTCATGCTCCCATCAATATCAACTCAGGGACATGAGCTGTCCTCCTTTTCGTTCTTACCTCTAACTCACAAGGAAAGCCAATGCAAATGCAATGCAGTACCTGCAGTATTACAGAGCTTCCCCTACTTATTGTGAACCACCCTACAGGGGACATACAGAAAGCAATTTCTGTTGGGGGAACCCTTGGAAACATAGCTCCTGAAGGTTTCATGAAATAATAACGGAGCTTGGTTGTAGAAGAGAGGCAAGGGGCAACTGGGTAGATTCCTTATTCCAGGGGATCCCCCGGGCTCTTTCTGAACTGAGGGGGATCCAAAGCTTGAAGGAGCAGAATTCCCAGTTTCTCCACAAAGCCGGGGGAGCATCTGGCCTGGAGGAAAGAACATGTAAGAAATGCCTTCTCACAAAGGTCACTCTCACAGACAGTGGGATCCTGAGTAAAGATTAAAGGGATTAGGGCCTAAAAGGGGACACTCCAAAGTCAAGGGAATTTTTTGAAGGAAGAGAGTCATGTTGTAGTGATGTGAAAGTCTTTAAGTAGCAAAAAATATCCTTTCACAGCTAAAGATGACGAGAAAAACAACCGTATCACATGGTGGTGACATCACATCCATGAAATAGGACTTTAAAAAAGTAGAAGAAAAATGTTAAACAACATTTATTTGATTGAACCCCAAAGGTAGCATCATGCAAAACTTGTGACATCCCTCACAACATACAAACTACAACACAGGAAAATTGTGATATACGCAGCACATCGGTCTGAAGCTATCACACAGCACAAAGAGACTGAAAAGACTGGGACTGTTTACTTTAGAAAGGAGACGAGTAACAGGGAACATGATAAAAGTATTTAACACTGTGAATGGTCTAGAGAAAATTAATTAATTCAAAAAAAGAGTGCTGGAAGAACTACAAAACCTCATGCTTCAGGGTTTAAGTCAATCTCTAACTAGTAGGGATTCAGATCAGACCTTCATGGGGGGTACGTTATCCAACATCTGCCTATTGTGGAGTTTCTTGCAACTTCCTCTGAAATATCTGGTGTTGGCCATTGTCAGAGACAGAATACTAGACTAGATGGACCCTGGTCTGAACCAGTATGGCAATTTCTATATATCTGAGCTTTGGTGTGGAAGACACCATGATTGGGGGGAAAATGGGCTTCTTTTACCCAAATAGTCCCATTGATTTCAACGGGCTACCTCTGGCTCACCTAACCTACAGGAGTAGTTTCACTGAAGTTAATGAGACTCTTTGTGAGTTAGGCAATCAGGGTTTGGGCCAGTACATACTTGCAGTTATTTGAAGTATTCCTTGCTCTGTCTCTATTGTTTTCTCAAAAATTGGCCTGGTACTAATGCATATTTCAGAAAAACAGAACAGTAGTGCGAGAGAAAGGCAAGACATTTCAGTGTGTTTAGAAAACAACTTAATGGGGAAGTGCAAGAATGGGCAGTAAAGAGATTAGGAGTTAAAAGGGCCCATAAAATGAGAAATAGACATTTTAGCTATAGACATTTGGTTGAGGAGCACCAAGTGTAGCGATGCTCTAAATCACACTGTCCAAAGTCCCAGGGGGTGATACAGTAACTAGAGGTCAGCTACAGCCATTCCCCCATATACCCTATGTTGGCAGCTGTGAGAAAGGAAATGTAGACATTGTGACAGTGGCTCTAAGCCACTAGAAGATCCCCTGAACTACAGTGATCCTCTCATGACTAGTTAAGCAATCGTTAGTTTTGCTTTGTATCAAAGGCATGGAGTAAACTGGCCATAGCACAAATGCATATCAGGTCATTTGTACTAGAAGCAATTGGTTATGTGTGGCAAAATCCCCATTCTTTAAAAATTTAGGTTTATGTGGTATGGAATTAAACCAATTTATCCTCTCAGAAAGTAGCCAACGGCCGTACTTCTAAGCTACATCCTGTTCACAGCTGTAATCATCAATGCTGCATATGAACAAGCTAGTCATTTGAAAATCCATCTGGGTGAGTTTCTTTCAAGTCCATTTATCTTTCTTGGGACACAGTCTGACATATTTCTACAGTTGCAGCAACTGGAGGCAAGAAGGAGGAGAGGGGCATTCAGGACATGAAGAAAACTCTTCAGAGATGCTGTGAATCAGGGGTATCTGAACATTACAATGGACAGTTATCAAAATAATTGGACTACGTCCATGCTGACATACTGGATTCTCATTTACTGTATTCTCATATACCACTCTGGCAGTGTAAAGCAGTGTGAAACTGGGAGGAAATGATATTTTCACACACTTTAAGGTTCTTTTACACTACTACAGTGATGTAAAATTGCCCTAGTGTAAAGAGAATCAGACACACTCTACCTTAAAAATGTTCTTGCCATAGCTCTTGACCCCTCATTTTCCCTGATGTATCTTTTGTTAAACTAGTTATTACAGTTGCATGAAACAAAACATTTGATTTATTAACTGTCCTGATTTACACAGGGCTCTGCACACCTACTGAGCACATACAATGCAAATGCACAACCTGGTTTATGTGTGAATAGGCAAGAGTTGAGCATGCCACTTCGTTCTTTAAATTGGTTCCTTGCCACTGCAAGAGAGGTGTTTAAAAAGAACTGGTCTGACAAGGCACAGGAATGACACCTGTTGGGTAGTCTCCTGGGCAGGCAGGACTGTTAATGCTACATTAGATGTCTGGGTGACTAGACACTTCTCCAGTTCTGCAAGCAGTTTAAATCCTTTCCTAAGAAAATTCAAACCTTTAAGCATTTTTTATACCATTCTTCTTTCTAACTTCCTTGCAACTCTCAGCCCCACTGACATCAATGGCAAAAGTCTCATTGATTTAAATAGAATCAGGACTGAATCGGAGGGCTAAGTCGTCTGCTGTACTGAATTTACACTTGGTGCAGCTGAGGAGAGGGGGTGGAGAAAGGTGGCTTTAAGTGACTCTCCAAATCCTGGGTCAGTGGGGGCTAAAGAGGTCCCTGGAATAACTTAGACCAACTTCAAGGCTAGTTTAAATTATATTGCTTGCAACCAGTAGCTGCAGAGGCTGGGGATCTGGATAGGGATCTTGCATTCTGCCTGACCCCATCCCTCCCAAACTTATTTTCCCCCTTTATGCCATTCCATGTCCAAGGCTGACCTTTATGACAACAGGACCGGGTGGTGGAGAGCCACTTACACTGCCTTCACATCACTAGAGATTTCCCCAATGTTTGGGAATATGCTCAGCTGCCCCTCAATGCAGCTTTTAAGGATGTCTTGCAGTGAGACAGTGCAAAGATTCTAGGACTTTTGTTTTAATTTATAAACCTTTTTTTCAGGTACCATCACTATTTTATCTGGCTGCCCATTGGCCTGAGAGCCTTTGTTATGTGCTGCCACATGGAGAATTGGAGTTTGGGATTGGAGCTTATCCCTTATGCCGTGGGAGGAAGTAGTGCCTAGTGACACAAGGACTCTGAGTGAACAATGCAGGGAAATAACATTGGCAAGCTCCGATGGGTGCCTCAGAGCAACGTCTTTAGCTGGAAAAATGCTGGCTCATCACAGGGCAAGTGAAGGCGGTGCTGGTGGGGGAGGGGGCAGTAAAGAAAGACGAGGAAATCCTGAAAGACTCTCTCCTGCCCTTGCCAAAAGTAGTCAGTCATATTACGGAACAGTCCACCCAAGCCAACAAGACTCAGCATAATTGGCAAGTGGAGCTGTGTGCAGAGTGGAAATTCCATTTCATGGAGGATTTTGAGATTTCCAAATTCGTTTTCATTCCCATATGGAACAAAATCCCAAAATTCTCAGTGAAAACAAATTAAAAAACAATCACTTCGGTTTGGTCAGAATATTTTGTTACAATATATAATACACAATAAGAATGTTAAAAAGAAAAAAAACATTTTGAAAGGAAAAATCAAAATGTTTCATTCTGAAAATCTCCTACTGGGATGTTTTAGGAACCGCCCCCCCCCCCCCCGGCTTTTTACTCCAAAACAAAATGTTGACAGCATTGACAAAGTGTTTCGATTTCGACAGAACAGCATTTTCCGATGGATAACTGCTTCTTCAAACTTTTTCTGACCAGCTCTACCTGCAAGCTGATTGTTCCCCCTTATTGAGGTGGTGCAGGAGCAGGCAGGCAGAGCTGTCTGATCCCATCTTGACTCGAAAGCAGGACATTGCTCAGAATAATACATGCCTAGGACAAGGGCAACAAATTCTGAGGTGGGGGAAAGTTTTCACCTGCACAGCCTGAGAACTCAGACGTTAAGAACAAAAACAACCTCTAAACTAAGTCAATTTTGCTTCTTAATCAGGTCACCAGTGTCCTTAAGGAAGCATTCTAATTATTAACACAATTCTTTTTGCTTGAAGCAAAGCCTGATGGTGTCCTACTGTGGAGGAAACACTGATACACAGTTACACACCCTGTTAATAAATTACTTGGGAGACTGTGCCTGGCTGTGTTTTACTAAAGGAAATGGGAGTAACTAAACATTGACCTCCTCACCAGCCCACAATTATTAATGCAGAGCATTTAAAATTGCTGCTCATACTTTTAGGAGGTTTTTTTTTTTAAAAAAAAATTGTACAGGATATTAAAAATGGCCAGAACTCAAATGCTGTGAAGCCTAGGCTATGAAGCAGAGGAAAGTAGCAAATGAAAGATTGTAAAAGCTGTTAGCTGTTGTATTGATTAAGGAAAGATGACTTGCTGTCAGTGACAGCTCCTTTCCTCTTAGTGCAAGTTTATGGTAGCAGTTTATATAACCTCATTTTGAAAGTACTTGCTAGAAAATAATATTGTGAACTTGCCAGCTCTGTGGTGGAGATAACTAGCAAACTTTGTTTGTCTTGGTTTTGCAGAATTGTGAGGGATGTCAATAGTGAATTTGCCATTGTGTCTGTTTGTTTTTAAATCTGGAGCTTGCAAACACAGTGTCACACATATGCTGCATTTAAACAGAGTTTGTGGCATGATTAAGTTAGTTTAGTTTATAACTAGTATTGTCCCCATTAGGCATTTGCAGAAGGAAATCTTGCTGTCTACTGCATATACATGTGGATGAAAGGAGTTAAATATTTACTGTACAAAGCTCAGAGACCAGATGCTTCTTTACTTCAGAGACTTTTAGGGAACAGAAAGCCAGGAAGTGCTGCAATTCATTATTTTTGTCTTTGGCATGAGATTTGGGTAAGGAATTTACTATATTTTTAATGAGAAAATTTCTTTTTTATACCTGGGTGTACTGTACTGTCTATTACTGTCGGCTTTTCTGTAGTCAGCACTGTAGTACCACCTGAAAAATAAATTATACATGATATGACATGTGAAACAGGACAGTAAGACACAGCAATCATTAGGAAGTTTCTAAATATATGTGTAAAATATTACTGAGATGTTTGTCTGGCTAAGCACATACATATGTGAATCTGCATGCATAAATCTCAGAGAGAGAGAAAGAGAGACAGAGATCTGGTTTCCTTCATCAACACGAGAATAATAGAAAATAATAAACAGCACTTATATAGAACTTTATATCTAAGAACCCATTTACAAACGCTAACTAATTAATGCTCACAACATTCACTGTGATTGTCCTCATTTTATGAATGGTGACAATCAGGCAGAGAAGTGAAGTAACTTACAGCAAGTCACTGGCAGAGCGGGGCACTAGCATTCAGGACTTCCTAAAACCCACCTCTGCACTCACTCATCCATACTATGCTGCCTCCCAAATCAGGGATAGAAAAGATCTGCATTAGGGAACCTAGTCCATCCCCAGTCACTGCAGGAACCTTCCCCAGCATTGTCTTACAGCTAAAAGTTGTGAGAAGAGTTCACACCAAAACTCCACGAGGTTCAGCTGGATTTGGGCTAGAATCTGACACAGACTTTGTGCCTGTGGAAGGGAAGAGATGGATGAAGAGCTTCTCTTATATCCTTACATGGACAGCCTGGATCTTGTGTGGAGAAACTATCCCACGTGTTTTCTTGAGGCAGGTAGGCAAGGAATGGGAGGAGCCTGGATTACACCCTGCACTCAGTAATTTACTGCTGATGTCATCATATCGATAAAGGAAACAAAGGGTATGGCTACACTTGGAAATGTGCTGCGCTGGGACTTACAGCTGTGGTCGTACAGCTGTGTAGGAACAGCGCTGCAGTGTGGCCGCACTCACAGCTACCAGCGCTGCAGTGTGGCCACATTTGCAGCATTTGCAGCGCTGTTGGGAGTGGTGCATTGTGGGCAGCTATCCCAGCGTTCAAGTGGATGCAACATGCTTTTCAAAATAGGGGGGTGGGGTGGAGTGTGACAGGGAGCGTGGGGGAGACAGAGAGCACAGATTTTTGGAGCAGACACTGTGACAGCTCCCTGCCTTGCAAGTTCAAGCGGGGGGGTGGGGTGGAGTGTGACAGGGAGCGTCGGGGAGACAGAGAGCGCGGATTTTTGGAGCAGACACTGTGACAGCTCCCTGCCTGCAAGTTCAAAGCGGGGTGGGGTGGGGTGGGTGGTGGACAGGGAGCGCGGGGAAGACAGAGAGGGATTTTTGGAGCAGACACTGTGAGCTCCCTGCCTTGCAAATTCTGGCCATTTCCCCCCTCTCTCAATCACTCTTAATGTAAAAAGGCTTCAGACCAGATAAGCAGCTTTCTCCAACGACTCCCTCCCCCCGCCGTGCTGTTTGTCTCCTCAAGCAAACAGCTGTGAACATTCCAAAGCCTCCACTCAGCTCGCTCGCTGGAGCAAAGAGCAGCTGTGTTTGGTAGCTCCGGAGTACCTTCCGGTTTTTTGTTAGACAGGAATCTGGGATACCTCTTAATACCCGGGGAAGCAATAACAGCGCTGGTGAGTGTCCACACTTGATGAGCAGCGCTGGCATCACCAGCGCTGGATTCGCATACACCCGTAGCAGACCAGGAGTACAGCCAGCGCTGCAGCCAGGGAGTTGCAGCGCTGGCTGAGCTTTGTAAGTGTGGACACCGAGTAAGTTGCAGCACTGTAACCCCCTCACCAGCGCTGCAACTTGCAAGTGTAGCCAAGCCCAAAAAGTAAAGGAAGAGGAATGCTTTTTCATGAAGCAATAGGCTGCTGATTATCAGCCACATCTCCCTTCCCTCACCAGCAAGTTTTACGTGTAATAGAGATGAGGCCTAGGGTGAGTTTTAATGAAATTGAGTGCCCAAGCTATATTGGTTTTCTGTCTGAGCGAGTGATATAGTGGAGAGTCTGATGACGATGCAGGAAGACACAGAAATAATTTTTCTATATTCGGGGCCAAAGTTTACCAGGGAAGAATCTGGTCTAGAGTGTAATGACAGTTATATTGTCAGACAAGGTTATTTTGATACTCACATTTGTGTAAAAACTATCAAGCATGTGAATCTGACAGAGTTATACATTTGAGAATGTAAGCGTTTCACATGCTAATTGAAAACTAGCAAAAGAAGAGAAGAAGCTGAAAAATCACCTCTTCCCCTGTCCAGTATCCGTAGTGGGGCACACAATTTACGCAGCATAAAATGTTCATTTTATACAGTTTGAAAAAGCACTCAAATAATTAAATTAGTGTCATTACATGTTTGTATTATGTATACTATCTCCATAAAATACCATGTGTCTGAACGGTGCCGAGCACAATTGGCAAGCTTTCTATAAAAAGGCAGTGTAGTGCAGTGGAAATAGAGCACTGGACTGAGAGTCAGGAGACCTGGTTCTGTTCCCTCCCCACGTGGCCTGGCACTTAGGGAAGACTGAAGGCTGCTTCACTGTGTTGGATGGTTCAGACTGCTCCCTTTGGTGTACTGTAGAGTTGGCCAGTGTGGATGGTTGGGGCCATGGCCTTATAGCCTCCTGCCCCCAGAGGCATACAGGGGTGCAGTTCCTTTCTCCCTGGAGAGCAGGGACTGTGAATGTGAGTGAACAGGGAAGCTCTTTGTGTACTCCTTCCTTCTTCTCCCCACCCCTCAGACTGGGCACCTGAGCCACTCATCATCTGCTCCTAAACTTGAGCCTTGCAACTAGGGGTCCCAGTCGAATGTGATCAGACAAGGCCCCAGATTTCTTTGAATCAGCTCTGGAGATATATGCATGCAAGAAATCCAAAGGTTTACTGATGCTGAAAGCTTTCTGAACTATTTAGCAGTTAGATGGTATTTCCTTATTTCAGATTCATCGCTTTGGCTATTTTCAAAAGAATAAAAATCAGCTGGGATACTGTGATTTGAAAAGCAGGGACTGGGACTGTGCAGTGTCACTTCTGCTCAGAAGATCTGTATTTTTTTAACTATGAATAAACCCCTCTGTTTGTAACTTGTGTTTACAGGAAATACCGTGAAGGCTCAGAAGGAGATGGATGCTGAAAGTACAGATTTTTCGCATCCGCTCTTGACTGCTTCCAGTGCCGCCCCCCTACCCCAACTATCTAAGGTTATCCAAAGTGCTCTCAGATACAGAGTGCCAAATTTAAGCCATATTTTATATAATAGATATAGGAAGCAATACAGATTTTGTAGGCTAACCATGGAAGGGAGTGATAGCGCAATAACTTGTAACCGTTTGTCTGAAAATAAGCCCTGTTGGTGTAGGTGTATATTTCTGCTAACCGAGGGCCCTTTCCAATAGACCAGAAACATAATCCTCCAAGATACGTAAACCCCAGAAATATACCTAAGCTGACTATGCAGCCCCAACTTATGCAGAGGGAAGGGGGCTCTGTGCAGAAGAACAAAAAAGAAACATAAACACCCTGGTCTGTGGCAGTCACCCCCTACATGGCTGTGTTGGAGGGACAGTGGAGAAGAGCTAGATCATGTGTGAATGTGTGTGTTTGTTTACTCAATGGCTTCCTGGGAAAGGGCAATGGCAGAGCGGGGAATCCTGCCCCAGATGGCAAGCTACCCTTGGTATCAGAATAAAACTTCTCTTAAAGGTCTGTGCAGGGTTATTTTCCTGAGGGAAAGTGAAATAGGGCATTTGATTAGATGCAAATCTTGGTCCAAAAATGCCCTATCTGCTATTGTTTGCCTCAAAAATTACACAGTGGAGAAAACAATCAAAAGTATTGTCACATATAAAATGCAGATGCCTATGTTGTGACAGTGCAGACAATACAAACTGCATACCAATATCCATTCATCATGAGTGATTCAATCAAGACAGACATTTAGCTGGTAATTGGTGATCAACATGACCTAAAATGAGGCTGCAATGGAATGAGGATGGTTTCTGCACCTGTCAGTTGGTAGTCATCACCTGTTCCGCTGTGACAGTTTGCCTGGTCATCATCACACTCATCCACAGGATTGCCCTCTGTAGTGGTAGGGATTGATGTAGGTGCTGAAACAAAATCCCAGGGTTACTCAGTTAAAATGAGTTCTGGGGACTTGTCATAGTCTCAGCTGCACGATTTTGACGAACAAAGTATACTGTGCTCCATGTGCTGCAGTAGGTGAAAAGAATAACCTTGCATTTCCTTGCTATTCACTGCCCCCCTCCCCTGCACCCTTTAACCTCCCATTAAGAGTGTTTGATCTGAAGTGCAGGGATGGAATGGGGGGTTTAATCATAGTAACACCCTTGTATTATTCACAATTTGATGAGTGATGTGCTTCTACTAATGAAGGGTGAAATCTGGTAGAGTAGAGGGCAGGGCAAGTGGGAGGGGAAGAGAGGTGGTGCTGTATTTGGTACAAGAGCCATCCTTTTGCTGCAGAGCAGTGTGCGTGTGGGTGCACCTGTGAGAGGGAATGCTCTGAAAAGGAGCTGAATGACTACTGCATACTCACTTACTACGTACCAAATACTTCACTAGTGGCCTACCTCTGGGCCATACCAGGTCCCTTGGGGCAGTGGAATGCGGACCTGTGCAGAAGCCTGTGTGAAGGGGAAGAAAGAGGCAGAGGAAGCCTTTTTTTCTACAGAGCAGGGTATTTACTTCACATTCAGCAGAGGGACTCCACTGCCCAGCAGGCCCATGCACCACAGCCACAGGCATGCATGATCTCTCATTAGGGAGGCAGGCCCAGGACTCTGCTAGCCAGCCCACATACATCATTCAGGAGCATGCACTAGCCTTGGGACATCCTTGCATTAGCCTAGGAGACACCATGAGTTTCCAGCAGGCCTCTCCAGCAGGATCCTGCCCTGACTTGATCATAGGATTTATCTCCAGGATCCAGGGGTGAAAGTAGAAATAGGGAGTTACCAGTATGGGGCTGGGTTGGGGCTGGTTCTGGCCCCTGGAAGGGGCAGGACCTTGGGTGGAAGGGGTGGGGATAGGCGGGGTCAGAGCCAGCCCTGGCCTGCCCTGTACTGGTAAGTGCCCTCCCCCACCGGGGTAGCAGCAGCAGCTGGGGGCTCCGGCAGCAGTTTAAAGGGCCCGGGGCTCCGGCAGCAGTTTAAAGGGCCCAGGGCTCGGCTGCCGCTACCGCCCCAGGCCCTTTAAACCACTGCTGGGGCCCCTGGCTGCCGCTGCCACTCCAGGGCTCTGGCAGCAGGGCTCCAGCAGTTATTTAAAAGGCTGAGGCCGTAGAGGCAGCGGGAGGCCCAGGTCGTTTAAATAGCCCCCAGAGTCCCACCGCTACTCCAGGGCTCTGGGAGCTATTTAAAGAGCCCAGGACTCCAGCAGCGGGGCTCTGGCTACAATTAAATTGCCACTTGGGGAAGCTGGGCCGCCCTGGTACAGTGCACCGGCTCTTGCTGGTACGCTGTACCGGGGTGTACCGGCTTACTTTCACCTCTGCCAGGATCCCTTGCTCCCATTTACTCCAGCACCAGCCAGGACAAAATTTGACACTTAGGATTATGCTGATCTGGATTTGGTGCTTCTTTCCTAAACTCTATGCAATAGAGTTTACTTAGCAAATATTAATCCTTGAAATGTTTAAACCAATACCACTCTTCTGATTACTGTTTTAAGCATCATCCTGGTATTTGTATAACTAAAATATTAAAAATAGTGGGCAACACATAATTGCTCCCTGCAAAGCTTGTGTGGGAGAGGAACTGTCTGAGTATAGACAGGGTAACAGTGACAGGAAAGCATCATTATCGATGCTGTTGCTATTGCTTCATTTGCAGGTCTGAGAGTTATTTTTTTAAAGATATTCACAAATATGAGACATTAATGATGTCAGTAGCTCCTGCTGGCCACATGATTTGCTTATGGCTGGTGACGATATTCTGATAGCCACTGCCTGTCCAATAAAGGTCTGACCTTTTGTTATTATAATTAAGAGCTGTGATTTGTGAAAGGTGCCAGAAAATGTAGCTAAAACCCAATGTCCCCCGAACAAACAGTGATAACAACTGGGAAATCACAAAACCCAGACACCAGACACACTGTTTAAACATAAGATTTACATTTTATATCAGGAGTGTGTAGCTATGGCAGGTGCTGTTAGCTGGCTCAATGTAATCAGCACAGGGAGCCTGATTCAAGCTTTTATCTACTCTGGAATATTGCTATTTTCAGTAACAACTGGTCACTGTACTCAAAGCTCATGCAGTAATGTGTGTCTCTCTTGGACTCCTCTTGCCTCTGCATTAGTCCACAGAGCTGGCCATCATGCCAGGTGCAGGTTATGCAGTCCTTTTGTATGCCAGAAACTCCAGGATGGACTGAGGTTCCTCTAGCAGCTCCATTCTGGATGAGACATGGTGGATCCACAGGGCCCGTGTGCAAGCCTGTGCCTTAAAGGCACACTCTAGCTCTAGTTACATACAAGAACTGGTCTCTACATAACTGAAGTACAGTTAGGGTTGCCAATTCTGACTGGAGCTATTCTGGGAGATTTTTTCCCCCCAACATGATGTAATGTCATTTTCTTATAATATCCTATTAAAATCTCCCGGATTGCTTTCAGTGGTAACCGGGAGATCAGTGACGATGCCGAGAGACTGCAGGCCAATCCTGGAGAGTTGGCAACCCATACATAGTTCATCTGTTCCTTAAGTCAGATATGTCTCTCTATGAATCCCTTCACTGGCTTCCTCTAGTCTTCTGCATCAAGTTCAAGCTTCTCATCTTGACCTTGAGGACCTGGTATAATCCCACTTTTGCCTGCATTTCAGCTCTTATTTCATCCTAACCTCTCTGAATGCAACTGCTTGCATGCAAACCTTCCTGCTAATCATTCCCACTGGATCCTTCTCCAGCTCATATTGTTGTGACTTCTTCGGTGTCTCCTTTCCTATCACCAAAAAAAGAACAGGAGTACTTGTGGCACCTTAAAGACTAACAAATTTATTTGAGCATAAGCTTTCATGGGCTACAGCCCACTTCATCAGATGCATAGAATGGAACATATAGTGAGGAGATATATATACATACAGAGAACATGAAAAGGTGGGAGTTACTCAACCAACTCTAAGAGGCTAATTAATTAAGATGAACTGTTGTCAGCAGGAGAAAAAAAACTTTTGTAGTCATAATCAAGATAGCCCATTTAAGATAGTTTGACAAGAAGCTGTGAGGATAGTTAACATGGGGGAAATAGATTCAGTGTGTGTAATGGCTCAGCCATTCCCAGTTTCTATTTAAGCCTAAATTGATAGTATCTAGTTTGCATATCAATTCAAGTTCAACAGTTTCTCCTTGGAGTCTATTTCTGAAGCTTTTCTGTTGCAAAATTGCCACCTTTAAATCTGTTACTGAATGGCCAGAGAGGTTGAAGTGTTCTCCTACTGGTTTTTGAATGTTGTTATTCCTGATGTCAGATTTGTGTCCATTTATTCTTTTGCATAGAGACTGTCTGGTTTGGCCAATGTACATGGCAGAGGGGCATTGCTGGCACTATCACCATTTATATCCCTTCTTTGGCTAGCCAATTCTGCTGTCAGGACAAGATAGTGTGGTGGAGCCATGGACCCAACTCTTCACCACTTTTGGAGTGGCTAGTAATTCTAATGGCACTATCCTCACTCACCTTTGTGTTCAGGTGAGCATAAAGACTGTGATTGTGCTCAACCCTTGAATGAATACACAGAAGGGAGAGTCTTTATGCCCTCCCACTTTCCTTCTGAGTAGAGTACTATGTAGTCTGGTGTGTCTGATTTAGGGTCTGATTCTGTTCCTATGAACATCATTAGCAAAACTGCCATTGAGTTCAATGGGAGAATGATTGCACACATAGACAGCAAGGGCCTTTTGGGCAAGTATTGTATCTTCTCTCTTTGATCAAAAGCAAGGGCGATGACCTGCAGGAACTGAGAACTCCCACAGGAATTGAGAATGGCCCCAGAAACAGAACTCCTTCCAACCTCATCACTTTGCAGGCCAAGTGTGAATCACACTTCTTCAACCCGGCTTTCACAAATAACAGCATATAGCTCATCAGCTTTAATAATCACACCTCCCACACTTTCCCCTGGGGAATGGAATAGAGAAGGAATCACGTCATATACTAGTTGCTTTAATTTATCTTTGGAAGGTGCTCAGATACCACTGTAATAGGACTAGTATAAGAACCTCAATAGACTTGAATAGTGGTGCTTCATAAATATAAATAAGAATAATGTAGAAGATCAGCAGCTTTATGGTTTGTAATGGCCGCCCTACTGAACTATCATCCATCAGATAAGATGACCAAATGCATATCACTTTTTTGGTATAACAGAAATAAAGCCACTGTGATACTGCAGGGCAGTGTTGCAGGATTGATTCCTCGACTTTGCTTGGCCTGGCCATCTGTCTTTTAGGTGCCTGATCAGAACTGGGGCCTTGATTAGCAAAAACGTCCAAACAAACAAAAAACAATAACAACCACTCAACCAATCTATCAAACCCACCACAGTGGAGAACACGATGCCTATCTTGCAGAAAGTGTCCTCATCATCTTATTTTGTGTAAATCTGCCTCCCCATTCTTAGAAGCCTTCTCCTCCTGTGTCATGTCATAGAACTAACCTCAATTGCAAACCACTTGGGGGTAGGGACGCATCTTTGGTCTCTCTGAAAAGTGCTGCACACCCCTCTTCTGTTATACAAGTAATCCTGAGATTGCTTAAAGGAGCAGAAGACTCTATGCAGTGAAACCATCACAAGGATTCACAAAAGGTATTGTGGAAAGAATAATATATAACTTAGTGCCGCAGACATATTCAAATGTCCTCAGTGAGGGTACTGACCAGGCCAAGAAGCAGCACTGATGTCAGTTTACTACAAGAGTCCCATGAGATATTCCTATGGGAGCAGCTGTGCTCAGCAGTAGTCCAAGCCAGAGTGTATCTCTATGAAAATAATTAATACAATTCATTCATCTCTGTCAGAGCAATTACCTTCAAATTCACAGCCCAGTAGTTCCATTCTCAGCCCTAATCCTCCATGTGTGGCTCTCTCAGGGTAGACACGGATTAATCTGGTTGTTATGGGTTCAAAAGTCCGTAGCTCAGGGGTATCATAGTTGGTGTTGCCTTCAAAAGTCTGCAAGGCATGACAAATGCTGCTTGTTAAAAAAAAAAAAAGATCGCTTTCAACAATTGTATTTTTTTCTTTAAGTCTTTAGCGTTTGAATAGGATGAGAAGTAGGCCAAATCCTACTAATTTAATAAGTGCCTGACTTTCTTTTCTTAAATGAGGAAGGAACATGTAGTTAAAGCTTCTCTGAAAAGTGACACATTTCATTTTTCATAAACTCAGTAGCAACCAATCTATCAGGGTCATAGGAGCTGAGTGTCTAATGAGACATGTTTTTGAATGACACTCTGATCTGGGGTTTTACTGGGTGATATTTTCAGCACTTCATGGGGGGAAAATGACTGAGGAAAAGATCCTGTCACCTTTTAAGTAGTTATAATAATAACCCAACTATTCAAGAGAAAACTTTAATCTGATTTCCCCCAGTGACAGAGTCAAAGTTTCATAAGTTATAGTTATTTCAAAAAGGTGTAAATTAAACTCCAGGAGCAGTAGCTGCAAGAGTTCTTCCAGTGACACTGGTCTTGAATAAGAACAAAGAAAACTACCTACTGACAGCTGCAAAAAGTACCCCACAGAATTTAAGAGGGCAAAGCAGGTTGATGGACATGCCTTTGGGACAAAAATCTCATCTCTCAGCAGCATTGTCCCTTATATCCCTTAGCTATACTGCAGTTTTCAACTGCTTGTGACTCCTGCTGATGTCAGTGAAATGGAAATTCTGTATATAGATCAAGTTATTACTATTTATTATTTGTATTTCATTAATACCTGAAGGCACCAATTGTGATCAAGGCCCCATTGTGCTAGATGCTATCCACATACAGCACATACACAGTAAACAACAGTTCCTGACATGAACTTACATTCCAAATTTAGAGAATAAATGGTAGGAAAAAGGAAATATTATTTCCATTTTATGGATGGGGAACAGAGTATTAAGTGCCCAGAATCATACAGGAGCTGTGTAGCACTGCCAGAAATGGAACCCAGATCTCCTGAATTCCAGCATTACTCATAAAATTATTTCACTGAGGTACAGGATAGACAAAAGAACAGAGCAACAAATTGTGTGTAAGGCAGCTGAGAGTTTACTGCATAAGAACTGGATGAATTACAATACTAATCAAAATCTCCTTTGAACTGGAATCCAAATTTGAGATTACGGTGACATTTAAGGGAACTTCCAGCTCTTAGTCATTCAGGATGAAGCTTCATTTTTGCATTGATAAGAAAAGCAGCTGCCAGATACCCTTCTTGTTTGGATGAGACCACAACTCAACATACAGCACTCTACTGCTAGTGATCCAAAGGCAGACAACGCAGAGGCTGCAGGAAAATCTGATTTTGTATTTCAGTGCAGGGATAGGCCACAGGGAAAAACTGATTATTGTTTTTTTTTCACTGTAATTCTAAAAATGCCACCTGTTTTCGGTTTAAGTTTCTATATAGTAAATCAGTGGCTCCCAACCCTTTTTGGCAAGTGTACAAGTGTACTCGATTGAGACTTTGGCTGTACCAGCTAGTGCCCTGCTGCTTCCTATTCAGTTGTGCATGGTCTAACCCACAATTAATCTTGGGCTGTTTGGAGCGTCTGAGAGACTGGCTTTGGAGCACACCAAGCCTTATTGTGTAGTGAACTAGGCACAGTTAAGTGGGTGGTGTACATATGCATATGCAAGGCCTTGTAATAAATTATTATTCTAGAGGATATGCTTCTGCTCCTTTTGAAATCAATCAGAGCAAAATCTGGCCCTAAATGGGGAGTTGAGTCTTGAGTATCAGTCACAAAAAAACAATAGTACCAATAATGGTAAATATACCAATAGCTAGGATAACTGGTATTAAGAGCTGCTTATAAAAATGACACGACCCTCACTCTCAATGGGAGACTGGATTTCTGAGATTTCTTTCAAAGAGCACTAGGTCGGCTAGTGTTCTGAGAGGATTCAGAAGATTTCTGTCAGGAACGGGTATTCAGAAGGCACTGCGATTTGCATCTAATTAATTTACAATTATTAAGGCTTTCTTTTTATATTTGTATATTAATACAGCTCAAAAGGTCAGAGTAGCTACCTACTGTATGAGAAAGAATATGACAAGCCATTTTACGTATAAAAGTAGGCAGACATATGTTATCTAAGGAATCATGACTTCCCTTTTAATAATAGTCTTAATAGCAACATATAATAATGAAAACTGTGCTGTAAAAGACATCAGTACTCAGCACTGACACCTAGGCATTAGAATTTAATAGGCATCTAGATTTATATCAAATCATAATTATATTGAATCATTGTCTTTTGTAGTATAGACCTGCCTATGATTCAGTTTTGACTGTTCATTTCCAACACCTACTAGTCTTCTTTGCAGGGGTGGAGGAAGGGGCATACAACAAAACATGATTGTGAGTTGTGTCTTTCATATAGGCTGTACCATAAAATGCTTTATTTGGTTACAAAGACAAACAATAACTCAGAAAAAGGGAAGCTAATAAGTGTTGGAAAGAGAGAAAAGATATAGTTCTTAACGACATTTTTAAAACAAAGTCAGCCTGACAGATGGATTAAGGAAGAGTGTTCCAGATGGCAGGAGATGCAAAGGAGAAGATTCTTGCAACATCAGTGGCCAGAGAGCATGGAAGGAGAGTGAGAAGGTCAGTATTAGATGAGTAGAAGGAGTTAGGAGGGAGAATGGAAAAAGAGAGACAAGCTTTATGATGTAGGTAGGAGCAGGTCCACAGAGGGGTTACACAGAAACAGGGCAAACATAAATTGAATCCTAAAATGAGTGGGGAGCTAATGAAGTTGCCTATGGATTGAAGTGATATATGTTTCTTTGTACGTTTGAGGTGGGTGGAGACATGCTGGAGTCTGGAAGAGCTGGAAATTGAGGAGACTACGGAGAAGAGAATTATAATAGTCCAAGTGAAATGAGATGAAGGCACGGATGGGGAGATAGAGTAAAAGAGGTGGTAGACACAGGACAGTGTTTTATATCCACTTAGTTTTTCAGAGTTCTTTCTTTACTTGTATAGCATGCAATTGTTTGTTTTTCAAAGTCAAGATTTTACCCAAGGGAAAGCGATGCGTTTCATTTCATAAAACAGGGATGTTTCCAATCCACTTTCATGCTGGGACTCAATATAACTAGCATTCCGTACAGTCCAGCTTTATTAACATTTAAAAATAATACATTCATGTATTAACATTTTAAATCCATCAGTTTCCCAAATCCTAGGATTTATCAGATTCTCTTTTAATAAAACTTTTTCTAAGGCAGAAAATGTTTTGAATTTTTGGGCAGGATTTTAATGTTATAAAACACAACATTTTAAAAAAAGCTATTAATCTTGGAAGTTAATTTCTGATAGCAATGAAAGCTCTGGACGGACTTAAATAGGTTAGCTAGCATTCTTTTTTTGTCAACATTGTTAGCTTTTGACAACTATGGCAAGTACTTGGATTAGAAAACAGAAGGCCATGTAGCATACGGTGTACCATTTAAAAGCATATGGTAACATTTTTTTTTCTCATTGAGCCATAGCGTGAAAGTACTTGTCAAAACAACATCCTTTTTAACAGAGAAATGGTTAGATCTCAGTATTGATTTACACCCTCTTCACACTTTATGGTAAAATCACAACTCATAGTAATGAGAAAGAGTAGTCAATTTCAAAGGAAGACCCCATTTTGTGTTTATCCCCAAAACAAATGAGGGAAAAAAATAATCAACTAAGAAGAACTCAGGACTGAGAAGGACTTTTCTGTGGAGTTACAACAGAAAAGAATGAAGCCTAAGATTTACAAAATGTGCCAAGAAAAGCTAGTCATGGGTTCACTTAGCCACAGGACTGGAAAACACATTATCTCTTTCTTTTTAGGACACACAGGTTTAGCTAATGGATTGATAGGGCCAGAGGAGAGAACAGTCTTTATACCTGAACTCCAGACTAACAGAACTTGGATAAAGAGCGGCTAATCAGGTGTGTGGAGTTTTATGCTGCATTTGTCATTGCTCTTCCTCTCTTGGGGACTGGTCCTGCTTTGAGCAGGGGGTTGGACTAGATGACCTCCTGAGGTCCTTTCCAACCCTGACATTCTATGATTCTATGATTCTTTATTCCCTTATTGTAGGTACAATTCATGGTTCCTTGTCATTACCGTGCCAGTAGCAAAGCAGTATGCCCTGCACAGTGAATGGTGATCTCTCTTAAGCAATAGAGTAGGAGGCACAGGCAAATTATGGAGGTGACAGTGTCCTTTTAGGCAAAAATATCTAAATGTACACTCTGGGCAAAGATACCAAAATGGCACATGAAACTAAATGGCTGGGGTTTTGGTTAAATATTTTTAAAACATTCCAGAGCGTGCATCTAGGACTGGACCAAGGCAAATACAGTATTTGGGGCCTGCTGTTGATTGTTGATCTCTTTTCTTTCTCTTACCAACTCAGTCACACAACAACCCACTTGGTCATCTGTCTATGTCATTTCCTCCTCTGTAAAGTTTTTGCTATTTCTGCTCAGCCATGTGTGACAGTTGCCTTTAGTTCCCAGACAGGCTCCCAAATCCTAAACTAGTAATAATATAATAGCACTGTGCGTTGAAGACGGGATCCATATTTTATCAAAATAATTTGGGAGTTTTCATTGATTTCAATGGGCATTGCATCAGGCCTTACAGAGCACCTCTATACCAATTCACTTTACATATAATTCAGAAATCCCCAGATCAGCCCTTTGAGATAAATAGCATTGTCCCCATTTTACAGCTAGGGAAAATGAAGCACAGACAGATTTAGTGATATGCCTGAATTCACACAAAGCCAGTAGCCCGGCTAAGAATAGACCCTCCAGCATTTCTTTTCAGCATTTATCACCACAGCATTGCAAAGGATTCCGAGGCCTACCTCAGACCCACAGCATGCCTGCTGCACATGACTGAACAGAAACAGGGATCACACTCATTTCCGGGGGATGATAAATAAGCAAAAGCTCCATAGCAGTGAGGAGCAACTTGGGATTGGCCTGCTGGAGCCTGACCACAGTCACGGTACTGTTTTAGTAACATCCCTTTAGATTTGCTGCTGAAGAAGTCTTCCTATTTAGCCTAGACCTAGCCTAGACAACCCTTTTTCAAAGATCGGAGCTATGCAAGTGCTTTGTAAAAGGGAATTCATGATATAGTGATTTCTTCCTCACCTTTGTCTTCTTCTTACTGGCATCCATGATCATTTTCCAATCGGATCCATTATTGCTGTAGCCAATCTTGAATTTTTTCATGAACACTTTGTTTTCTCGGTGCTTGCCTCCCTGAACAATTATGCCTCGCACTATTTTCTCTTCACCGAGGTCTACTTGAAGCCATTCCTTCGAATACGAGTGAGTAGTTGGTGGCAGTGCCCAGCCTGAACGGCTTGTTATAAGACGAGCATTTTCTGGGATCCAGTTTCGATCAACTTGACTAGATGCTGTAATCTGAGAGTCGGTAATGAGTCCAGACACCATACCCAACATCCCAGAGCAAGGATAATCTATGGAAGAAACAGACCATGTTTAACAGTTAATCTCTGCAAATCTGATACAGCCATAGCACCAAAGCAGAAAAAGACATGCCACAGCCAGTTCAAAGAATATAAGAAATAACTGGACTCTTTCCTCCAAACTCAAATCTCATTTTGCTTGAGTCTTTAATTTAATT
The DNA here is from genome assembly GCF_003597395.2 of Chelonoidis abingdonii. Taxonomy (NCBI): domain Eukaryota; kingdom Metazoa; phylum Chordata; order Testudines; family Testudinidae; genus Chelonoidis; species Chelonoidis abingdonii. The sequence goes on along the minus strand of NC_133770.1, from coordinate 31,354,786 downwards.
TATTTTTTGTTTGCTTAATTTTGTACTTCCTCATTTTGGAAGGTAGTGGAAGTACCGAAATACCACAAGTATTTCTGGCCTAATGGGAACCAGGAAGTATAAGAAAACTTATTGTCAACTCTATTCTTATGAGTTTTCCAGCCTGATTGCTAAACCAAGGACGGGAGAGGTCACATCTGAACTTGTGGATGCTTATTCAAATAGAAATTCCAAACATTCTGAAGTTTGCCATTGCTGGTTATTAATCAGTAAAGCAGTTTGCAGAAATTAGTAATTGTATAAATTCTATACTATTTTGTTACTGGTCTAGATAGTAGTTATTTTCATGTCTGAAGAAGAGGTCTGTGTAGCTCGAAAGTTTGTCTCTTTCACCAACAGAAGTTCTGGTTTGAAGAAGAGCTTGGTGTAGCCTGAAAGCTTGTCTCTTTCACCAACAGAAGTTGGTCTAGTAAAATATATTACCTCTCCCATCTAGTCTCTCTTGTATCCTGGAACCAATATAGATACAACAACACTCTAAACGATAAAGGGCAATTGACATTTATAGTAAAACTTGTATTTTTAATGGTTTATATTGAAACCATTAGAATTTCCTACAAGGTGAAATGTGTCATGAAAAGTCTTAGCCCACAAGTTTACTTTTGTTTTAAATTAAAACATTTAACACATTTGTTGAAGAAAATGGGAATTAGAAGAATATAAAAAAATAGTAACTTTTTAAAGTTCCTGATTGCACTCATTGTATTCAACAATAATTATTTTGGTTTTGTTTTTTTTAAAGACAGCATTTTGCTAGTAATGAGGGCCATATGCTGCCGTTACAAAAGTGTTTACACAGATTATTGGGGGAGATTTCTGTGCCACATGGGGGCAACAGCACTCCAACCAGAGTAATGTTCTTTCACAAATGGGAATCTGGCCTTATACATCTAGCTGTTGGAATGGTTTGTAGATCTGTGCGTTCACATCTTATCTGATTTTCAACTTGGGTACCCACTATATACTATAAAGAGAACATACAAATCCTAGTACCCAAATAAGCACTTAGGCATTTATGCACCTCATATAAATGCTGATTTGAGTTTCAAGTGCAAATACACCCTGTTTAGATACTCATATTAACATTGGGTGGTATTCATAGCTAGCTTCATATTAAGTGACGGGACAAAGGTTTTTTGTTCATCCCATGTTACATTTTCCTGGCTTTGAAATACAAAATGAACTCCTTAATAAATCTAATAATAAAGCCCTTGGCCTAACTGGGAATATCTTGGAGACTATGGGGTGCGGAAAGGAGGGCCAGCCGAGGGACTGTAAAAAGAGTAACACATGACATAGTAAAATAAGTAAAAGAAAATTGTACCCCGCCCCTACTCTGCCCCTTCTCTGAGGCCCCACCCTCACTCACTCCATCCCTCCCCCTCTATTGCTTGCTCTCCCCACGCTCACTCACTCATTTTCACCGGGATGCCTCAGGGCATTGGGGTGCAGGAGTGGGTGAGGGCTCCAGCTGGGGCCAGAAGTGAAGTCTTCATGGTGCGGGAGGGAACTCCAGTTGAGGCGAGGGTTGGGATGCAAGAGGGGATGAGGGCTCTGGCTGGGGGTGCGGGCTCTGGGGTGAGGCCAGAGATGAGGAGTTTGGGGTGCAGGAGGGTGCTCCGGGCTAGGGGGTGGAGCCGAGGGGCTTAAGAGTATGGGAGGAGGCTCTGGGCTGAGGCAGAAGGTTGGGGTGTCAAAGGGGGTATAGGCTCTGGGTGGTGGATGTGGGTTCTGGGATGGGGCCAGAAATAAGGGGTTTAGGGTGTAGGAGGGGGCTCTGGGCTGGGGCAGGGGATTGGGGAGCAGGGTGGTGGTGAAGGCTCTGGTTGGGGATGTGGGCTCTGTTGTGGGGCCAGGGATGAGGAATTTGGGGTGTAGGAAGGAGTGCTGGGTTCGGGCTGAGGGGTTTGGAGTGTAGGAGGGGGCTCTGAGATGGGGTAGGGGGTTGAGGTGATGTGCGGCTCAGGGCTCTGGCTGGGGGTGTGGGCTCTGGTGTGGGGTCAGAGATGCGGGATTTGGGGTGCAGGAGATGGCTCCAGGCTGGGGCTGAGGGGTCAGAGTGTGGGAGGGGGCTCTTGGCTGGGGCAGAAGGTGCAGACTCTGGGATGGGCTGATGATGAGGAGTTTAGGGTGTAGGAGGTGTTCTGAGGGCAGGAGGGGGATCAGGAGTGGGGCGGGGGTTGCAGCAACGGGAAGTTGAGAACTTCGGCTGGGGTGTGGGCTCTGGTGTGGGGCTGGGGCTGAGGGATTTGGGATGCAGGAGGGCACTCTGGGCTGGGGCTGAGAGGTTCAGAAGGTGGGAGGGGGATCAGGGCTGGGGTAGGGGTTTGGGGAGCAGGAGGAGGTCAGGAGTGCAGGATCCTGGTGGCGCTTGCCTCAAGCAGCTCCTGGAAGCAGTGGCATGTTCCCCCTCTGGCTCCTATGCGGCAGCATGGTCAGGCAGCTCTGCGCACTGCCCCGTCCAAAGGTGCTGCCCCCACAGCTCCCATTGGCTGTGGAGCTGTGGAGCTGGCGCTTGGAGCATACGCAGAGTGCGGAGCCCCTTGGCTGTCCCAATGCCTAGAAGGCAGAGGGGTGATATGCCACTGCTTCCAGGAGCCGTGCGGAGCCGGGGAGGCAGATAACCCACATTAGCCTCACTACGCCACTGACTGGACTTTTAATGGCCGTCGCCAGGGTCCCTTTTTGGCCAGGCAACTCTACAAGAATAGTCATTTTTTAGGAAACAGAATCATTATACAGAAAAAGAAGGAAGTGTCAAATGTAAGTACAACAAATGTCAGGTTTCCAAAATCTTCCTGATACCTACCTGTTATCTTACATCCATAAACTTCAAATCTCAGTGATATCCCATTTTCCCAGCTTGCAGGTCTGATCCGAACAAATCGTGCTAACGCTGGCTTGGGAAACGTCCTATACATAACATCAGTGGGGTTGACATTCCCTTGAAATACCTTAAGGGAGAAAGGAAACACACCATTTTTTAAAATTAATGTATTTTCTTTTAATTGTAGTTTATAATTCTGTGTTTTACACATACCAACAATCCAAAGTTGAAAGTTTTTTGCACGGAGGAATATGTCATTATACTCATAGCATAATTTCTGCAAGCAACTAAGCCTGGAAGATGCCTCTATATAACATACCAGTGCTTAACAGTTTCTCTGCTGTACTGGGGCTTTGGGAAGAAAATTAAAGAAGACACCATATACATGACAATATTGAATGCAATTGTTAATCCATTATAGTTAGACTGGGATAAATTGGATAGGTCCTGAACCTCATGCTCAGATGAGCTGTGCTCAGTGCATCACATTAGATGTGTGTAAAGATAGCTATATGCTGCCTAGATACTCCTGTGAGGACCTGTTTGACCCCCTCCATCAAGCAAGATACAACAGTTTCAGGGACCATTAGGTGAGCTGAGGATCACCAGAGTGTAGCAATGGTCTGGCAATGCCTCTTTTCTCCTGGCATATTCCTCATGCCAGGAGTCTGTATGGAGGGCACAATGTATGGAGGGCCAGCTACACTGGGTCTGTGCCATCCAAGGATTGTGCTATGCTGGAAGAAACCTCAGCTGCCTGGTTAGGGCAGCTTTATAGCTTCTAAGCTTCACTGAGCAGGGGCAAAGAGGCTGTAGTATGAGCCAGGGTCTTTGCTTACATGTGACTCAAAATCAAAGCTCTGGACTGAATTCAGTGAGGAATTATCTGCATTTTAGGTTGTGTAAAAGTTCCTTTACTGAATCAGAATAAAATGTGCATTCCTTTGCTTGTACTTGAACTCTTGAGTTTTGCAGCGAATAATATTGCTTATTTTGACCTTCTGTGATGTAAAATCCTTCTTAACAAATACCAAAGTTCTTCTTTTGTCTTGTATAGTGAGGTTTAATCCTTATAGCTGATTGTTTTCAATCTTCTAGGATCCTGTCTTTGACCCTTTAGGCCAATGGTCAAACAATAAGTCCCACAAATAAATATTGTATTGGTCTCTGCTTTCTTGTTGATAAGCATGCTCCTCTGTAATAGTGCCAAAACGTCTAAAAGTCATAGTCCAAAGAAGGTGACTCTGTTTCCTGCTTCTTCTTTAAATAGAGTGAAGACAAAATTTCCTGTTTTTTAAAAATGTATGTAGGCTTAAGAACTTCTCCTTTTATGGGAGCGTTGACAGTTTCTTACACATAATTCCAGTTTTCCTGTTTGTCATTTTCAGTTGCTGCATGCAGCCATCAGCTCATCACCCTATGTTATTCATTAAAGAATTTAATGTATTGGATTTATCATCTAGGGAGAGCCTCTAGACTGATGTCCAGCTTCTGATCCATTTCTTGCGGCAAAATCTTTCCAAGAAGAATTGGTCTGGTTTTTCTTAGTGGGTGAGTCTGGATGGGCCCAATGATTCTGACTAAAAGGCATGGAACTCCAGGTTATGCTATAGCTATAAACCTTTCAAAATACAAGCCTCCTCAAAGAGCTGTTTAGTTTCATGAGCTTTTTGCTGCATCAATAGCCCCAGTTCCCCTACCTTTGGTTTTTGATCAGGGATAGAAAAATTGAATGTCAGCCTGGTATAAATTTAGTTCATGTAATTTTTTTTATTTTCTTTTAGTACTCTTACCTACAATAGAACATTGCTGTTTTACATCCGATTTGCTTTGACTAGAGAAAAAAAAATTTAAACTCTTCTAACCAATAAATCAGAGCAGTCAAATCTTTTGATAAACAAAGCAGAGCATGTACAACAGTCAAGTAAATTGTAAGTTTTCCAAGGAGACTGAATTTTGAGACTAGTTGTGAAAGAGGCATTTGTTCTGAGCACACGACTAACAACCAGGAACCCTTGAGTTCTAATACCACTTCCAACATTGATTTCCTCCATGATTTTGGATGAGTCATTTAATATCTCTATTTAGGTTCTTATACAGTGCTCATCATTGCGGCATTTGACCTTGTCAGCTTCCCCTCATTTATAAAACAGGGATAAAAGTACTATGTCAAGTGGCTGCTTTGAGGATTAATTTATTATTGTTCATTAAAGTGCTTAGAAGATTGAATCAGCTACATAAGTGATAGAGATTATGATCATTTTGAGTGGACGCTTTTGTTGAAGGTATGAGATAGGACTGTAAGATACAGACATGTCAGGATCACATAGATATGTTTATATATTTATATTACATAAGGATGGCAGGACTTAAAAAGCTGTGTCTGCTCAAAACAGCTATCTTGAAAGAAGGCAGCATGGAGTAATTCAGTTTCCATTAGGTCACATTAGAAATTATTGGGAATACTGGCTTCTGGGTGAGCATGTGAGTAGGGGTGAGCAGACCACTCATGTGAGTAAGGTGAGAAGAATTTGGCCCTTAAACAAATTACCTTCATTCCCACGATGGCAGATAATGAGGATTTTTCTTACAAGTGGTAAAAACTGTTTCAGTTGGAGGGTGGAGAGGGCAAATTCATAGACAAATGGAGTAGGGAAGGTGATTTAATAATCTTTATAAGGTTGCAAAGATAGGTGTAGTCAACTATCTGAGGTACTTATATGACCCCCATCACTGTAGTGTCTAAGAGTATGTCTACACTGCAATTAGACACCTGCGACTGGCCATGCCAGCTGACTCAGGCTCCTGGGGCTCAGGCTAATGGGCTGTTTACTTGCGGTGTAGATGTCCAGGCTCAGGCTGGAGCTTGGGCTCTAGGACCCCGAAAGGTGGAAGGGTCCCAGAGCTCGAGCTGCAGCCTGAGCCTGAACAGTTACACTAGAATTAAACAGCCCCTGAGCCCGAGCCCCACAAGCCTGAGTCAGCTGGCTTGGGCCAGCTATATCTAAGTGCAGTGTAGATATACCCTAAGAGCCTCACAATCTTTTAACGAATTTATTTACCTAGCACTTTTGTGAAGGAGGAAAGTACTATTATCCCTATTGTACAATGGGGAGCTGAGACACAGAGAGACTAAAGCGATTTACCCAGGGTCACACAGGAAGTCTGTTGTGAGGCAGGGAATTGCATTTGAGTTTCCCACATCCAGGCTTGGGCCTTAAGCCCTTGATCATCCTTCCTTTCTCATTATTGTAGCTACTATCACAGTTTACTACTTGACAAGAGTGAGGTGAAATGGAAAAGACTTACCAAAGGTTTATTTCCCTCTTTAAGTGTAATCCAGTCTTCTCCATTGGAGCTGATATCTACTCGGTATGATTTCACATAATATTTTCTCTTAGTTTCCTTTGAGATGGCTCCCTGGGTCCCAATGCCAGAGACAAATCGGAGAAGGCCTAGGTCTACCTGTGATAACAAATATGGAGATGTGGACAATCTGTTTAGAGCATAATAATGTTATGATAGCAGAAAACAGCCTTGTTTCCAAAGGAGCATAAGGGGTTAATAAAAAAGAAAAGTATCCTATTATTGATGGCAATGTGGCCTGTAGCTCCTTATCTGTGACTGTGCATCAATTTACTCCTAAACTATATTATGATAGTATGTGAAAACATCTGCCTTTTCAGTCAATAGGTATATACTATAAGGTTCTCTTTCATATATCGGAGAGGCACCACAGACTCCCATCAACTTTAATGGATCATGCTCCAGGAACTATTATTATTTATTATTGCAGTGACTACGAGCCTCACTCATGGACCAGGACACCATTGTGCTAAGTGTTGTGCACAGAACAAAAAGATAGTCCCTGGTAAACTTATTTGTAAAAATCCTTGATAAATATCTGTTCTGACAAACACAGTGCAGTTGAATCATTAGAATTCAGAGCTGGTCTATGCTGGAAAATTCAATTGATCCAGTTACATTGCTCAGCGGTGTGAAAAATCCACAATGTAGTTAACCCGAACTAAGTCCTCGTGTAGACAGTGCTAGGTCGATGGAAGAATTCTTCCATCAACTTAGCTACCCCCTCTCAGGGAAGTGGTTTTACTACAGAGAGGGCAGAACCCTTCCCATTGCTGTAAGAAGTGTCTATACTGAAGTGCTACAGCTGTGCCATTAGCATTTTAAGCGTAGATATAGCCATACTGACATTTTCCAGACTGCTGGGAAAATGAATGCCACTCTATGTGCATATCTATGCGGTATATATATATAGTGTGTGTGTTAGATGCATTCTCACGCTCTACCTCATCCAAACAGCATCCAAAGGATTGAGGGCAACCAAGATGGTTTCTACTAAGTAGGTCGATATCATAACCCCATAACTTTTATTCCTTCCTTATTTTCTGTCTTTGCGCAAAAAAGTAAGAAGTGCTAATTAAAATTGAGATCATTAACCCGCCTTCCAAAAAGCTGGACTCTAGCTTTTGCCTCTTATAACAATTTATTTCATTTCAATATAAGAAACATAGTTATTCACAAAATATTAGCCCTACTAATTTACTCCCCTAGAAGGAACAAAAGACAGAGACTTCATGAAGTCCACTAGGAACTTTGCTGTTGCTACTGATTGTATGTGGAAAATGCCCAGATACTACAGTGAGGGACTGCACTATAAAACCCTAAGGTAGACAGATTTATAACAGTCATATGAGTCTTTATAATTAATTCTGTAGGAGTGAGATTGATAAAATTATGTTCCTAGTCAACATATGTCACTAAAACTTAAAAATGTCACTATAAAAGAAAAAAAGTTTTCTTGTATATTGTGGCAATACAGCTACCATTAAGGAATAACTTGCTCAAATATTTGGTTCCTGCACAAATCCCTATTGAACCTCTCTCCCCAGCTACAGCATAATATCCTAATACCCAGACATTAATAGATTGAATTAACTCGTCTTGTGCTAATGTCCCACGCATGTCTCAAGCTTTTTCATTTTTTTCAAAGCATGCAGGATGCAGAATGTATGTCTCCAGTGTTCCACAAGCATCCTTTTTCCTGGATGTATGTCATACACCCAAAGGCACCGGAGTGGCTAAATCAATATGCTCTGCATTCTTTCTCAGATAGCTGTGGGAAGCGTTATTCAGGACAGGGTAGCTGCTATTTCGATTTCCATGTCATATATATGTCATTTTGAAGTCCTGCAACAAAAGAACAGTAGCCCTGTGTGGCAAGAATAGTGCTGGCTTTCAGTGCAAAATCCTTGTCTCTGCCATGGTTTTTAAGGCTGGTAATGCCAATACTTGCATTTTAGTTTGATGAATCAAAAATAGTCCCTGCATCTGAATTTCTAGGGATGAAATGCTGCAAAGATTTGTTTGTAATAGGAAAAAAAATTCTCTCTCTCTCTCTTAAAAAAAAATCCCAACACTGTCTTACAAAAACAATCAAGTGATTTAAAGTTACTGGAGAGCCTCAAATGTTAGATTACTACAATCTGAAAGTTCATGGGGGAGTCTGGGTATCATTGCACAGAGCAATCTCAGCTTAACTTGAAATGCTCTCAAAATTGTACTCTGCTGATTGTAAAGTGTGCTACACAGAGTCATGTCCAATATCACATTCACTTCCAAGCTGAAGTGCACTTGAAAATCTGGAAGTCTGAGGGAGTGTAGTGCTGAGTTATTTAAATGAACTGCTTCTCTTAAAATTTCCAACAGCTCTTCAGGTTTGAAATGATTAGGGTCCTAAGCATGTACAGTTCCAGCTGATTTGAAATGACTCTAGTGGGTTTTTTTATTTTATAACATACAGTCAGTAACTCATTTTGAATGAAGTCAAGCAACAGTCAGTTATGAGAGTTCTAGATATTTGAAGTCAAGCTAAAACTTAACATCAGAGGCTAAGGGAAACGTTTGACTCTGAAGCAAACAATTACTGTCCTCAAACCAGACCTTCAAAACCATGTTTATGAATCCTTCTTACTAGCTGAGGTGATAACAATAACATAAAAAAGGTGGAAACAACCTTAGAACTTGCATAATATGTCCCCCCGTGCTTTTAAACGCCCCATCACCGAATTCTCATATTAATCACTTTGAGATATCCAAAACTGCGTTTTTCTTTCTAACGTTCATTAAGGATGACCATAAAGCTTTACAACCTGTTTAGAGAAGGGCTCTATTGGCAAAATTCACCTCTGTGCAAAGGGTTTAAGTGTTGCATAGGCCTCTGCACAGAGGTGAATTTCAACCTATATCCAAATTCCTACTACCCACTGGCAACTAACTGAAGGTACCAAAAAGATAACTCTGGTCAGACAGACAGTGTTAGAATTTCCAGAAGAACCATCTTCAGAGGGCAATACTTCAAGGATAGCCATGTCATCATTTCTTATGCTTTTGGGGTTGAGCTTATAAGAACAGCTGTACCTACACTTTCCAGTAGGGTTTGTGTATGACAGTATGCTCACTTTTCCACAAAGGCTTCAAAACATTAATGTACAGAGATTGCCCATTTTTCTCTAACTCAGTCAGCCCATCTCCATTCGTGATAGATTATTTGACAGCTGGCTTTTTGTTTTACACTAGTTGTATTTTGGTACGTTGGTTTGAAGAACTTCTGTTTCGCATTAATTTGAACTGTGGAAGGATGTGGTGATGAAAGACTGTACATCTGAAGCTGAACATCAAATGCATTCACTAAAATTATTTGACATTTCACTCAGTGTGTGATAAATAAACATCTGGTATTTATTTTCTGGGATGCAAACTATTTTGTAGAAGTTTATTGCTCTTTGTGTGGCTGAGTGGCCGTTATCTGAGCTAGCCTACACAATCCACAATAGTGACATCATGACACGTCACTTCCGATACCAGGATTTTATTTTTGATTATAGTATCTCAATTGTTCTCTTTCCCTGCCTTCATTCAGATGAAAACTTATATCCCTTCTCAAAAATAATGCATTTGGGCCTGATCCCATGTACTCTGCTTAGGGTATTACTTGTTACAATGAGATTACTTATGTTAGCAAGCACTACACTTGGTAGCAAATGTATAAAGGATTGGGTCCTTAGCTTGCATGAAATGAGGAAAATCTCAACTATATCATTTTTCTGGGGGATCAACGGTCCTATCAAAGGAAAATAGTTGTTCTTGCTTACTGCATAAGACTTCTTAAAGCAATTCCTGCCCCGTGAAAGCATATTGAAAGGTGCTGTTTCCATGTATGAACTATTGCCTCACTATTTATTCTGCCATGCCTCTTAGCATCCAGTAAAAATACTTTTTATAGCTTCACTATTGTCTGACAAACTATAGGAGTCACAGTCCTGAGATATAGATATGCAAAATGCTGCACACATATTTTTTTCAAAACCACTTAAGGAGGAGGACAAAGAAGCATATGTAACACTGTGCAGTAAATCATGTAGCAAATCTCTGCAAACTGCTGGTTAAAGAGCAACATGTAGCTTGCAAGCCATGAAATGAATATTACTGCTTCCTATAATCATAGATAATCATGTCATAATGAGGAAGGCCTTATTTTCAAAATGAAAATCTGCTTTGCTCAATATAATACAGTCCACAGTGGTGGTCATGGCAAGGGAATGGTTGTTACCAGCTTTTAACACCCTTACTGTAGGCCTGGGCAACAGCCTGAGAAAACAAAGGACAAAGGGCTAGGGATTCACAACAGGAAGCTATTTGTTGTGAGCATCTCTTGTGGCTTGAAAAGCTGTATAATTCACCACTTAACATTGCATACCAAAATAAATATTGTTAGAGAATTGTGTCATTTCCTTAGATAACACAGATGAACTATGGTGGTACTCCACTGGCCTGCTATCTACTATTCGATTTATGCAAGGGTTGATCAGCATTGTCTTTCATTAGCATACCTTTTTTTTTAGCTGCTGTTGATTTGATTGATCACTTTGGCCCATGCTGTGTGCAGAACTATTATTCAGTTCCTTTATTTATCGGTATTTATGTCACATGGGTTACAGCCTTTAATTGAAACTCTAAAGGAACTTTTAATTTACTTGGCAAATCAAATTAATTACAATAGTCTTCATCCCTGAAATTTGGGTCATTACAAAAGTACAACTCCTTGACTCATTGACTTCCACTTTGGCTTTAAGTGAGTAAAATTTATCTTTTCTCTTTGTGAAAAACTCCCATTGATATTAATGATAGCGCCATAAGGAGAATAAGGAGAGAGTATGGCCCTTAAAGAGGGATCTATCATGCACCAATGGACTGAATGGGAGCTTTCTCATTGACCTCAGCAGGAGCAGGGCCTAAGTGCATTAGTAGAAATGTATACTCAATGTAAGTATGAAATAGATGATGGGGCAAACATTTGTGTCAAAGGACAAAAATATCACAGCAGCAAAACAAGAGCTGCCCTTGCTTTAATGTTGAAATATTCTTTACAGTCTTAGCTTCGAGCCTAAATCTGCATTGCTGCTTTGTAACACTAAAATTTAATGTAAAGGACGCTATTGCATTCAGGCACTGACATTGGTGTTGCAGTACTGAGTATAGAGAGATTTTTCTTAGAGGCAGATTAACCAGCTTCTATACAAGAAAACTTTGGAAAAGGATGCAAAGATTTGGCTGCAAGGTATAAAGGAGTTTCAGCAACTGTCAGCACAGTGCTTGCTGAAGAAAGAAAAATGCATAAAGTGTAAGAAAAATGAAGTCCAAAAAGAAAAAAGAAAAGACCTCTGTTTTTTGACTGAGAAAAGATAATGCTTGTGTGGGCTGTGTTGCATCTGGATTCATGGCACATTCTCCCACTCTTATGTTAATTTTTTTTGCATAAATCAGAAGCAACTAATTAAAAAAGAAATATTCAATTCTGACATGTTCTTTGAACTGGTGTTCCATCTGGTTCTATTTGAATAGTAAAATCTGTTGTAGTTGTAAAAATTGGCAAGCAGCACTCTGGTAAAGAGAAACAAAAGAGACTCAGTACAGCAGGTTAATACACTAGCATTTCAACTTGAGACATTTCCAGAATTCAGCATACCAAATCGCCCCAGTATGGAAAGTATAAAGATCAAATGTGAAAGAAAAATGCTGTTAGTGAGGTGGGAGAAGCACTGCCACTGGTCTACATTAGCTGTGTGTGATATTTATAGTGTGAGTCTTTGAAAAGAGTTTGGATTAAAAGTACAGGGAATGCAATGTTATGATGAAATGGGCTAAATGTATTTTATGAAATGCATTCACTGCATACACAATGCTGAGAAATAAGTCTTCAAATACCTTTTTCTATGTTCTACTAAAATATATATTTTTAAAAATGTATGAAGTAACATAATTATATTCAGAAGAATCAGAAAAATACCTTTTCCCTAAATTATCTCATACCTGAAAACTCCTTAGAACCTGGACACTAAGATACAATAAACTCTGATAATAAAGAGAAGAAAATGTAATCGTATTTGGATTTCTATGGACTCCAGAATCTAAGTAATCAGCATCTTATGCAATTTGAGACCGCCCTGTAGCAATGAACAGAAAGGCTGATGTACGTCTAGTGCTTTAGAAAAAGATTGTTTTATGTTTTCAAGAAGCGTATCTAATTGTGAAATATTACTATTTTAAAATGAAAACCTTTGCTTCAACTGTGCATTAACTTGCAGATGGATACCTAAGACATGTACAATGACTAGGTCAGAAAAAGGAAAAAATGTGAATGGCTCTTTTCTCCAGCTAAGATACTTAAGAATCCTTGCTGAGCAATACATGATTCAAGAACTTAATTCTTTTAATTAACACTTTTGAATGCTTATTTGTAATTTACATTTAATTTTAAACCTGAGTTTAATCCTGTGATCTGGAATGAAGACAAGTACTTAGTACAGTCTGAATGTAACCTTCCCAAGTTTGTGTTAGAGACTATAGAAATGGGAAACTCTATAGCAATACTTACAGAACCGGTTTCTTCTAATAGAAGAACATAATTATAGCACTTTTTTCAAAGTTAATGAGTAACTAACACTCACAAATGAAATGTAAGTACCCCAAAGTCTCCCAGTCAAACTGCTTCCCATGTGAGAAGCTGGGCTTTGTGTGGGAAGCAGTGAATTTCACCTATACAGCACTGTTGTGACATTCTTTTGCTAGTTACAGTAATCACAGGTAATCACATCCCAGAGGTATCATAGGGCATAGGTACCAGGACCTTGTTGCCTGATACATTTTGGCATTCTGAATCCAAGTACATTACTGTACCCGTGTAAACACATACAAATAACCTTAGCTGCCCCCAATTTTCTGCTCTACCATCCACACTAATGCAGTAGGAGGACATTAGTAAGTATGGGGAAGAGATATATTATAATGGATATAACTTCTACTGACTTAGATCTTGATCTTCCAAATCGAGCCACTGACATCCAGGAAGAGGCCCAAAGATAGACCTGATATTCATGAGCATGGGAGAAGGTAAGTACTCTTGAGTTACATGGGCATATCCACAGTTTCTTGTTATCTGTGAGCAGCTCTCGCTTTCTCAACATTTGGCACAATCTCTGCAAATCAGGCAATTGCTCACTTTTTTCTGCATTCATTTTTTTCTTTTTTAAAGGGGGCTGTCAAGTTTGTCAGGCTAAAAAATTGACTCCCCATTTCTAGCACAGCACATGGTGCATGTTGCTTTTTGTTTACTGTTAGCCTAACAATAAGTCAAGTCCTTAAAAAATATATAGGCTTCACGCTTTCCTCCTGGGGGGAAAATCTAGTATCTATGGTGAGATGCTGTGGTGACTGGCATGCTATAAACAGAGCGAAAGAGAGAGAGGAATAAAGTACATACATAGAAGGGTCACCTTGCAGTGTCCTTAGTATGTTCCCTCTCAGCTGAGAGAGGTTTTAGTATTCCCACAGGATATGAGATCTGGAAATGCAGCAGAAGCCAAGCAACATAGATCCTGTCATATAGGTAACCAACCCCTAAGTTGGTGGTTCTCAACCAATTTACCATTGTGGGTCTCATCCAATACTACCTGTATGGACCTGAGGATGTCACATGGGCTGCAGCTCTGTGCTGATTGGGCCGCAAGTGGCCCATGGGCCATAGGTTGAGAACCACTGCCCTAAGTGATGATCTCTGAGCCCCCTCCTCCCTTCTGACAGCATTTCTGAAGCATATGCCCTGCTATTGGCTCTCTCATGGTGCTAAAGGAGGGGAGTGTGGGGCTGGGGGAATTGCAGAGGGAAGTTAATGGTAATTCAAAGTATAATAATTGCCATGAGGATTTCACTTGGAAGTCTTTCAGTAGCTGAAAGGAACCCGATGTGTTCAGTGGCCGTTCCCCAGTCCTGCTCTTCTCCCAGCACAACCTATCTAGCTCAAACCATGCAAATTTCATGTTGATGGGTTTCCAAGGGCAGGGGATGATGTTATGGAGCTGCTGCTCCACTTCTCTGTGCTCTCCACCCTGTTCCTGCAGGAGTTTCTCCCCTCAAGCAATGCGAAGGGACATCTATCTATCTTAAGCATCTTGGTTTCTGAAAGCAAATACCAGAGTAGATTTCCTGAGGTAAGGATGTCATTACACAGAGAACCACTGACAAGGGACATCAATTCTTCTGGCCAAACAACCTTGATAATGCCACTTTAAAATTATTTCCATACTACAATGGTTGTGTCAGTCCATAGCAGAACCTGATCTTAATCGGAGTTGTATTGGTAGATCAAGGGAAATGCCTAATCTAAAGCTTGTTTTACTTTAGCCACTTCATTCAGTATTAAAATAATCTGCAGCCTTAATATAGTTTGTTAAAATATGCAGCTGCCTCAATTCATACCATAATGGGACAAGCTCATCCCTGGAGTAGCTTCAGTTAAGCTACACCATGAATGAATTTGGACCAATGCATTCAACATAGGAGGCTGCAAAGGAGAGAAGGAACAGGTGACATAGGTACAGCTGGCTGTTAGAAGTTATGTGTAAACAGTCTCTGAAGAAAAGCCAGTTGTTCCTGAGAGCAGATGAGGTGAGTCTCAGTTTTATGTTTGGTCAGCTATGTGCTGGGAGCTTTATCAGACAGCTATAAAGTTTACACTGATGCCCCTTTGAAGATCATTTAAAAAAATAGAAAAAAAAATTAAACTTCCAGAGGTGAGTCAAAAATGGAACTTCCCCCCTGTAGAAATATACCCTTCTCCACTCCCTATCTTCGGGGGGCAGAGGAGTAACAAAACATGGGAGAGAAATTAATTGGCTTGTGAAGGGCAGGTATTTACTACATGAAGAGAATCTCCTTTGTCCTTCCACCTTACCTATTGGGTAAACAAAAGTGTCATCTAGTGGCAAAAACTAAGACAAAAAGGCAGGGAAACAGAGGGACATATGAGGCAAATAACACAGCAACAGAAATCCTGGAGCATGGTTGGGGGAATAGGGATGGACCCACAAAACCCATAAAATCCTCAGCTTCATGCCATTGTACAAGTGTGGAAAGAATAGGCAAAAAATGCCTAATATTCTCAGTGAGATGATCTGCAGTAAAATAAATATGTCCATCATCTTCAGAATGATGGACAAGCCCCGTAGGCACAAAGGTCTCTGGCTCAGTAACAACTATCCTTATTATAACACACCTCAGCTGGGTGTTCTGACCCACAGCCCCATATTTCTAACTGTTACCCTCCATCATTCTCTTCCCTCTTCTGCCACCTGTCCTGTCTTGCAGATTAATTTTATTTCTGTTGCACTTAAAGTCAAATCCTGCTCCTTCCTTCATGTCTGCAGATGGCCCTGGCTGCAGTGGAACTGGTGGGATTCCACTACATGATGGTAGGAGGCAGAACTACAGGAACCCACACAGGAACTCTGCTTGGCTCCAAAGGGGCTTTTTTCTTACAACTGTGGAGGAATGTGATGAGGAGTGTACTTCCCACACTGGTTCTGAGAGGGCTGAGATAGCACAGGTGGGCCCAATCAACCAATTAAGCTGCAAGCTGGGAAAATTAAGGGTTGGAGGAAAGCCCTAATTAGGAGGCTCACCTGAGCAGAGGTGGGCTGAGCTAGTAAAAACTCAGGCAGCTGGCAGCAGTAAAGGCTGCTGGGAAAGTTTGTAGTCACTCTCTGGGAGAAGGGAGGAGTCTGCAATTACTGCTTGGGAGGGTGGCAAACTCAGAGTGGGGGAGTGCTGGTGATGGTAAGGAAAGAGCTCATGGAAAGTGGGGGAGGGATAGCTCAGTGGTTGGAGCATTGGCCTGCTAAACCCAGGGTTGTGAGTTCAATCTTTGAGGGGTCCACTTAGGGATCAGGGGTGAAAATCTGTCTGGGCATTGGTCCTGCTTTGAGCAGGGAGTTGGACTAGATGACCTCCTGAGGTCCCTTCCAACCCTGATAGTCTGTGAAAGGCAGCAAGGTTGAGAAGGGAACAGACCTGGGCTGCTGATTAGAGGGTCTCTGAACTAGAACCCGGAGTAGAGAGCAGTCTGGGTTTCCCTGCTAGCCATTGAGGTAGCAAGTGGGAAGATTGTCTAGGACTGAGGAAGTGACAATGAGGTGGTGACTGGGAAGACTGCCTAAGACTGCTGCTGAAAGACTTTGATAGCCCTGAAGGGGGAAAATGCATATAGTGACCTAGCTGGAGGGTCAAGTCACAAAGAGGCAGCAGCAGCTTGTGGAGTGAGAGAAGCAGAGAGATGGTGTGCAACTATGTGAAGGCACATTGCCCTTGGGAAACTAATCCCTAGAATGGCCAGGAGGAGGTGCTATTCTAGCAGTGAGAATAACACCCTGGCACATGGAGATCTGGAGCTAGGCTGGGAAGCATGTGCATAGCTAGTAGGTGCTGATTATACTGGCTTCTCCATAATGGGTGACATGACATGCAAGAGTAGCCTATTGCAATAAGGCTACAAGTGCAGCCTTGGCATGTTCCCATATGCTGAAGATAAGATTGCCCCCTAAGGCCCATGGGATCCTGCTATATCAAGGCTGGCTGTCAAGGTCAACAGCGGGGTAGGAAAGTTTTTCTGTCATACTGTAGACTGTACCTATCATGGTTTGTGTCATAAGTAGATAGGTAAGGTAAGGGTTAATTTTCTTTTACTGTAAAGGGTTTACAAAGGGAACCAAACACCTGACCAGAGGACCAATCAGGAAACTGGATTTTTCAAAAGTAAGGGTGGGAACCTCTGGAGGTTTTT
>NC_133770.1:31335200-31337106 GCF_003597395.2 Chelonoidis abingdonii | reverse complement strand
TTTGAATGCATAGCCTTGAGGGAAGTAAATAGCTCTCTTGGTTTTGCATTCAAGGAGTTAAGCATTGCCCAGGCTCACCCAGGGAAAAGGGTGGGGGGAGCTGGGGATGAGATAGGGAGACCCAGGGGTCTGGGTCTTGGGGGTGGGGGGGTCCCCCCAGGGAAAGGTTGGTGACTCAGGGTAACCAGGAACCCTAAAAAAAATCCTGGTTGGTGGCAGCGATATCAGATCCAAGCTGGGTATAAGCTTGGGGGAGGTTCACAGTAAACACTCAGATTTTGAACGCTAAGTCCAGATTTGAGACAGACATTTACCACAGTTTGTTACAGCAAAGAATCTTGTGCAGTACCGTGAGTGTCCCTCACCACTCTGACTTCCCAGGGACAATGGCAAGGCCTGGGGCTTCTCTTGACTTGAACTGGCTAACTTAAATGCTTGAAACATTTCAAATGTCACACTTTCTGTGGCTCTTCTACTATCTGGTTTCAGTATGTGCCTTTGTCAAATTGCATCATTTATTTCCCATGTCACAGCTTCCTCCTGGTCAATTAACCCAGCTCCTGGCCTGTGCCATCTATACTCTGAAATAATATCCAGAAAGGAAGATTCCTGTAGCATTCTTTACCTTCATGCAAACATATCTTAAGAGCATAAGACACCCATAATGACTTTCCTCACACAACTGAACAGCTAACATTGCTTGTTATAATTTGCTGGAGTGGCATTATGAACTGTAAAATGACATGAAGTGAATATATAACTTGTATTCTTAGAAGGGGGAGGGGGAAGGATTGACAGTTACTGTGCTTTCATGTCAATGCACTCCCTAACGATGAGTAACTCAGCACTAAAGCCTGTGAAGTTCAGCTCTCAGGCAGCCTTTCAAAGATTGGGAGGACTTGAAAGCTGAGTTTTTCCGGGTTTCATCTTATCACATGCAGTAGTATGATGCACTTAACTGCAATGAAAACTCTAAAAGAACCAAAAACGAAAAAACACAGGCACCAAGGTTTATACTTTCCCAAGCATTCATGTGAAACATTCAGATAAGCTTGCTCAGGAAATCCAACCTAAACAACTGCCTGATGTAAGAATAACCCTGTTAAAGAAATTAATGTGCTGTGCACCAGCCTATATAAATACTGAAGGTATTTTAAGTGAATACCTGATAAGGAAACAGGCCAGTTACACAGCTGAATGCCCAAGGCACCAAATGATGAAATGCAATTATTTTCAAACTTTTGCAGGAATAAATCTGCTGTGCACCAATTTATATCAGTTCTGCATGCTTTTATGTCACACTTACAAAGGGATAAATATTATAGAAATATAGAAAACTGCAAATTTAAAGAAATAAAGACAAATGTGGAATGAAAGCTCTATTTCAGAAGTCCCTATCATTCTGCTGAACTACTCTGTACACAATAATGTTTAAAATCAATCTATATATTTTCTCTCCATAAGAAAATTAGCAGTAAATACACACCAGATACCTTAACCAAAGGAGGCTAGTGAGGGTTCAATATTATTTAAGGGGCCTGTTCTTGCCCTCCTACTTCAGATTTAGGTTTATATGCCCACAAGAGCCATGAAAACCCCAAAAGCCTTGGGAAACTCACTTTGTATCATGTTTTCTGATCCTCCTGAGGACAATTGGGCCTATTGACTACCCTGAGTAGGTGCTCAGGTGCCACAGAGATGGGTTTGGTATAAGAATCTAGACCAGGGGTCTGCAACCTTTCAGAAGTGGTGTGCCAAGTCTTCATTTATTCACTCTGATTTAAGGTTTTGTGTGCCAGGAATACATTTTAATGTTTTTAGAAGGTCTCTTTCTATAAGTCTATAATACATAACTAAACTAGTGTTGTATGTAAAGTAAATAAGGTTTTTAAAATGTTTAAGAAGC
>NC_133770.1:31314182-31334868 GCF_003597395.2 Chelonoidis abingdonii | reverse complement strand
CTACTTCATATATACTAAGCTCACTAAATCACCACTAATAAAGAGGTCTTGTTGTATCCATTAATTTTTTTTATTAGTAAAAAATTTGGAGAATTAGCTAACTTCCTGCTGTGCATCTAAGAGGAGAATATTTATAGAAACAAATGGAATTCCCTAAATAAAGATAGCAGGAACTGAACAAAATCTTCCAACATATTAAAGAAAGATATAATCAGAAGATTTTATAAAAATGCCACATAGATTAGACCTCTACTCAGGTAAACAAAATATGTTATTGAAGTTAAAAGAAAAACTATAAAATTAACATTATCTAATGTTGCTTTATACATACTTATTAAAACCTCAATCCCACAAACTCTTTAAATCTATGCCTAACTTTACCCATGTGAGTAGTCCTGTTGAAGTCATGCGTGCTTAAATGTTTGCAGATTTGAGGCCTACTATAGCAACTTAGTATAGTACATATATCATTTCTGAGATACAGATATAGCACCTAACCTAACGTTGCCTAAATGTGGGACATAGATCACAAATTAGGAACACAGCAAAAATAGCAGAGAAGAAAAGCTTGAAATGATTTTGGGATTGATTTTTTTAATATAAAGTTTTCCATATCCTTAGCTTCTCATTTAATTATACAGGGATAATAGAAGAGGTCTCTGAGGAACAGTTGAAAAATCTCTTGCAATAAGGGAAAAGTGAGAGATATTGTTAGAGAACATCTTAAAGAAACACACTGAGATACTCTGACGTGAACCGGTGTCATTATTTAGTACAGGGGTCGGCAACCCTTCAGAAGTGGTGTGCTGAGTATTCATTTATTCACTCTCATTTAAGGTTTCATGTGCCAGGAATACATTTTAATGTTTTTAGAAGGTCTCTTTCTATAAGTCTATAATACATAACTAAACTAGTGTTGTATGTAAAGTAAATAAGGTTTTTAAAATGTTTAAGAAGCTTCATTTAAAATTAAATTAAAATGCAGAGCCCCCTGAACTGGTGGCCAAGACCTGGGCAGTGTGAGTGCCACTGAAAACAGCTTGCGTGCCGCCTTCGGCACCCATGCCGTAGGTTGCCTACCCCTGATCTAGACAGACCGACCAGAGAGTAAAAGGGGGGGGACCTGCTCTATGGCCAGAAGCCTGCTGCTCAGTCTAAGTACTTTATAGTTAATAGCCATGCTGTATCCTTTTCTGCAAGCAACCTGCATGTAGAGGGCTTGCTAAATGTTACAGGAGAGAAGAATTGCGCCACTAAAGAGCTACTGTCCAGCTAGGTGGAGGGAAGAAGAAATTGCACCGATACTCCTGCCCAGCTGGGTGGATGGAATAAGAGATGCACTCACAATGTCATTGCCTGACCAGGCAGAAAGAAGAAAAAATACACACCTCAGACATCATTGCTGAGCTGTATGGAAGGAATATTTTGATAGTAACTTGCATATTCTGCAGTAAATATATGCAAAAAATGTCCACAGAGGGCTTGAAAAGCTGTATTGGCATGAGAATTATTGATAGTGTAGGTCACCAATGAGACTAGTAATGGGCAACAAATCTCAAAATCACACACACACTGGTCTCCAGTGATTTCTGTTTAACATACCCTCTCTGGTATTATGCTCTTTTTGTGGCACTGCAGTCTTTTCCATTCTCCCTTGAAGGGA
Organism: Chelonoidis abingdonii; assembly: GCF_003597395.2. Taxonomy (NCBI): domain Eukaryota; kingdom Metazoa; phylum Chordata; order Testudines; family Testudinidae; genus Chelonoidis; species Chelonoidis abingdonii. Next base: position 31,333,205 of record NC_133770.1, on the reverse strand, counting down.
AGTGGCTAAGATCTATTACAGAGGCTCAGAGATGTAAAGGCCTGTCATGTTTAGGAGTGCCTGGTTTTTGCTCAAGGGCTTCAAAAACAAGATAGGAACGTCATTTAAATATAAGAATTTCATGTATTACATTACACACAGTGTAACTGTAGGTCCTAAATGTGAACATTAAATGTACTCTGTAAAAATCCAATTATTGGTGCTAGGGCAGAAATCAGCCATCCCTTTTAAAGGAAAGTTTTGAAAGTGTAGTCATAAAATTCTTGCATGTTATGGATTTCATTAACATTGTACTCCCCTAGGATTCCCAATTGTACAATAACAGGAGTTCTTTAACTTTTAAATACCACAGACAGGAACAGATTTCACTAAAGCCAGATGTGGAATCCTCACCCTGGCCTTCTTACTGGTTCTAAGAGCTGGAACTGTTTGGTAATTGATACCTATTAACGTGTTTGTTGTTTAGATTACAGAAATTGAAACACTATACTATTTTTCCCCTGAAAAGATATGTTAATAAGGGACACTAGCATACATTTCAACACCAGTATCTTGCTCATGATTAAATTAAAGGGTTGTTTTTATTTATTTTAAAAAAAAAACCTATTTAATCACAAAATGGAAACCGACTGTGTGAAATATAAGTGAAATAAACAAGTAGGTTTAGCTGAAGGTCAGAAGATAGTAACATTCCATTGGACAATTAACTAACTTAAGGCCTATTTTTGGTAACCATTGTTGCATACATTCCTTTCATGTCTTAATTCTATTCTTATTTGTATATTAATAGAAAATATTTATATGATCATTTAAAATGCACTGGACAAAACTCAGCCCAGGCTGACTCCACTGGAGACAATATGGTCACCCCTAGGTTCAAGTTATTTCAGCCAATTTTGAACATTTGTAAAAGAGTAACAAGAAGTGGAGAAAAAGCTGTGTGAGATACAGTTTTGCTGTTGATCTTTTGTCTGAGCTTTTGACATATATTTCAAAATGAAAAATAAAAGGAATCATTCATTTAGCACAGGAGGGTGTGCAGCTGATGTTCAGCTGAGCTTAAGAGTTAGTGAGAAATATTTTATGGGCACAAAGGGAGAATCTAGTTTTCCTACTGAAGAATAGATCATATGTCCATGGCTGGAATTCACGCAGATCTTTGTTCAATGAAATATTACAAGCAGCCACCATTTTGCTAATTTTCTTCAGTGAAATGATCCCAGAGACATCAACACCTCAAGGAAAACAATCATATCATATGCCCTCTAGATGTCCCTCTCCAGATATGGAACCAGATTTTTTCTTTTAGCAAAAATATTAACTTTGAAGGGAGGGGAAAAGAAGGGAAAGGAGATTAGTGGTATCTGCCACATACAAAGAATGGCCAAGCAAGGAAATAAATAATTAGGGCTACATTTTCAAACACCTTTGCATATGTACAGCTGCACACATCTCATTTATACACTTGATTTGCATACGTGTATCAAGAATTTAAAATGATGTTGTAGCTATGTCAGTCCCAGGATATTAGAGAGGCTAGGTTGGTGAGGTGATATCTTTTATGGGACCAACTTCTGTTGAAGAGAGAGATAAATTTTCAAGCTCAAACGCTTGTCTCTCTCTTCAACAGAAATTGGTCCCATAAAAGATACTGACCCCCTCCTCCACCTTCAAAGGCAGACATGGCCACTTAGCCACCTAACTGTTCATGCATAAATTGGGGTCTTACAAGTGTGTGTGTGACTGAATCAATAAATACACGCATTTTTGAAAATCTTAAAGCAGTGGATCTTTATCCAGCTAGTATTATGAGAGAAGTGGTTTCAACTTAGGGTGCGTCTACACTTTCTGCTGGTTTGGCAGCAGCAGTCGATCCAGCAAGGGTTGACTTATCTTTGGGAAGGAACAATAAATTTCACAGATACAGAATGGGAAGAGACTGTCTAGGAAGGAGTACGGCAGAAAGGGATCTAGGGGTTATAGTGGACCACAAGCTAAATATGAGTCAACAGTGTGATGCTGTTGCAAAAAAAGCAAACCGTGATTTGGTGTACAGTGTTTGTGAGAAATCATATCTTCGCTCTACTCTGCCTGTTAGCCTCAGCTGCATATTGTGTCCATTCTGGACATTTGCATTTCAAGAAAGTTATTGAGAAATTGGGAGAGTCCAGGAAGCGCACAAAGAAATATTACCGCCTGGGAACATGACCTAGAGGAAGGTCTTGATTAAAGCTTGGTCGTGAGGTTTTAATCTGGGAAAAAGAGAGCTGTTGAGACGGCATATCACCTGACGTGCAATTTAGAACAGCGTTATGGTCATTTGTTCATTCACATCGTGATTCTAAAAGGCATTGCAGAAGGAGCAGAAACTGTTTCGATCTTATTGCTCAATGATAGTTAGACCGAAGCCACTAGAGCATCTGAGAACGACAGTAAGCATACTCGAGGGCGTACATGAGGAGATTTAGGTTGGACATTAGGAAAAGTTTCCTGTTCAGGTGACTTGAAACAATCCTGAATTATTAGTTGGTCCTCAGGTGCGCAGGTCTGGATGAGTCCATCTTCATTGGGATCATCGTTTAATGCGTAGTAGGTTATATAGTAGTTCTTCATCAGTGGAGATGTGCCCGTAGAAACGCTCTATCTTATGATACGCTATGGGCAGTACACAGTACACCTCCTCCCGTCTCACCTTGCCCACCCTTATGCCTACTCCAGGAAGAACTCCTCCAGTCACGAGAGATTCGGTAAATCTTGAAACGGAACACATCAAACATTAGTATTGTCTATCCCTTTTTCGAACCTCTAAGATTAAAATCAACCCCAAACCAGCTTCGAGTGAAGGGTACGCCCATATTTCACCTCCGTTGGAGTGCACACAGCCGCAGTCCAATGGGTGAAATACGCAACGACGCGCACTTACCGCCAGTGAGCAGACTAAAAGACGACGGTCCGAACCTGGACAAACACTGACTAGTTTGCAACGTAAGGACGTAATGGTGCCTGGTGATGCAGTGCCGCCTCTCCTCCAAGGCCTCCCCCCAGAGGGGATACTTATAGCTAACAGAATACACTCGATGCTGGGTCAGCCACGACACCCAGGGAAACCAGTGATGCCCAAATCTGGGCCTTAAAAATCTACATTATGTTACAGCAGACAAATAAAAGATCAGACCTCACTGCACTCCTGTAGCACAGCTGGACATAAATTCAACAGCGCTTATTCAGGTTCACACTGATTACTCGTGTTTACCTGAGTTCTACTGACATCTTCAGATCTTAATGTGTGTATAGTATTAAGACATAGAATGGCCATACTCTATGCGACAAAGGTAATCCTTGTTCCATCTCAGAGCCCTTGCCTGTCCTTCTGAATGCCAATAGTCCAGCAGTGCCCCAGCAGGTACATGAACAGCAACAAGTATACAATCTCATTCCACATCGCCATTCCCTTAGTCTTTCTGTATTCAAACAGACTATAGAACACCATAATGCCCATCTGACTTAGCCCTTATGCCTGCTATATTCAGGAATCCTGCAAACATAGGTATTACAAGCATCACCAATGACTTAACATTAATACACTCAAAACTTCAGATTCTATACACACAATGCTAAGGTACATGTTGAGGTATTGTATTCAAAATGCTGAGCAGCTTGGACTCAGCAAATTTCACACTGACTTGTGAAGCACCTAGCTTGTTATTCCATCAGTACTGATTAAATAATACATAATGATCATGAATACCGTGTCATCTTAATTCTCACTTATGTCTTTCCTGCATTCAAACTTCCGGGCCAATTGGGTTAGAAAAAAGGAATCAAGCTAACTTGAAAATGATCGGACCCAGATATACATCTAATGCTCCGGGCGCCAACCGCTTTGCCTGGCCTACCAGTCTGTTGCGCTGCTGCCGCGCGATATAAAGTGGGCGCACTCGGATGCGTTCCTACTCGCATCTCTTTCCTGCTTCCATCCGTCTCTGTCTCCTGTCAAGGGGCCTGATTTCTCCTTTAAAACTTTAGTTCTGTATGTAATAGACTTACATTCCTCTATATCTAGTTGCTATCTAATGTTAAGGGGCCTCAAATTACACCCATTTTTGAGCCTCTTACACTTTGGCTGGAGTGTGCTTTTTTGTTGATCTTTAGGGCAAGACAAATCCAGATACACGGATCTCCACGATCCCACGAGTAATATTGGTCGTTAGATTAAGATCATGGTCCTTCCCCCGACTGTCTACGAGTTGTGGGTGCTCCGCTGCTCCCATGGTCCAACTGGTACCCCCTCGCGTGTATACCAGACAAGTAATAGTGAGTGCACAGGGGTGGCATGTTGGGTCGAGATGTTCGAATTGTCTCTCCGAGTCCAGAAATATTGTTTGTGTGGCCGGGATGGTGCTGCTAGGCGCCTCGCCCTCAGCCACGGGGACCGCCCCCTCTCCGGGTCGTGTGATGGCTAGTGCGGACCTTCAGAAAGTGCTGGCCGCAGGAGCGCCCCCTACCAAGCATGGAGTGCACCGAGGCAGGCATAGTCGGTAAGGTTTATCTACATTGGCAGTGTAACCAACTCCTGTTCAGATCGGATCGGTTTTGGTGCAGCTTGCCCACTTGGCAGTGTTTGCATATTCCCGACCCTGTTCACAGCCGCCCCCTGCTCGCGGCGGCTATCGGTAGCCCATAGACGAGTGCCATGAGGTGTCTGCCCCACTGGCTTCAGATCTTTCTTCTGAGCTATCGGCTCAGGATGAAAGTTCCGCCTGTAGACGTCTCTGAGCTTCCTAGGTAACGAGTCTGGATCGCCTGTAACAGACCCTCAAAATTCTGTTGCGTAGATTATTTTGAAGGCCGAGATTGGCCCTGGCGTCAGATTCCCCGCGGCGTCGGACCTTCGCGAGACGCGCGGCATGCCATACTGGTGTGGTATGCCTAACAAACAGGATCGTGAGGCCATCGTCATGATCTGGGCATGCTGGTTTTGACAGGAAATGCCTGTACGAGAAGCGTTTGGGGCTGCCATGATGTGAACTACAGTCTTTAGTTCGTGTAAGGGGTGCTCTCAAGTATCTAGATGAAAACTGACTCGCAAAAATCATCCCTAATCTGTTTATGTTTGGTAGTGCTTGCTATATTGACGCAAGACCTGTAGCGCCATTCACTCTTTTTATACGTGAAAGGAAACGAAATCTAATTTTGAGTTGTTTTCGATCTCACTAGATTTTCGTGGCGTAGCAAATCCCAGGATTATGGCGTGGATGAACTGTTCTCCTAAGTGTCTGAATATTTCAGGAAACATAACAAGTATATATAGAATGGCTTGCATTTAATTGACGTCAGGTCAACAATGGAGGCTTATCTTTAGCCGTACGTATTCCTGTTGGTTCTTCAGTCTTGTTTTTGGATAAGTGACGGGAGGCCACTTAAATATCCCATACGGCTGCCCCAGATACTCCCTCCTCATGGAATTGACCAACATGACGTCAAGTGGCAATCCATCATACGCCCCACCCAGCAGCCGCTCCCCCATTCCCAACCTTCTGGCCAATATAGAGCTAGAACGGACTCAGCCGGATAGCTGGCCTCGGGCCCCATCGCTGCGCATAGCCATTGCATGAGCTATGCCTCCACTACTTTGCCTCTCAGTATCTTTTTTCTAACCCCTGTCTCATTAATTCTTGGACTTCAAACATTCTTCTTCTATCTGCCATAAACGAGTTACTACCTGATGACTTGGACTCTGTTCCATATGAATAGGTGGAAAAGAGTAGTTCCTTTTAGTATTCTGCTTTTTAATTCTGGTGTCTCATGCCCTTGAATTGTTACTATTGTACAACTCTCTGTTGACTCTACGCCACGTTACTTTGGCTTATGCTATGAGCAACAGAGTAGATAACAAACTTCTACCAGTCCTGCGTTATGTAGATCTGTTGTCTTGTGAGCGTATTAACCCCATTCTTCTTGACGCTAATCAGCATGCTCAACTATAGATAGGTGCTTAGCTGGACTGCGAAGGCTGAAAGACCCTAGGTTACCAAGCATGAACCCGCTAAGCTAATTACCAGTTCACTCTAGAGTCTCTTTCTGCGTAGTGGTTGTGCTCGATTCTGAACCACAGGATCTTGGTGCAGATGCCTGATACACGTCTTGGTGGTACCCCAAACTCCTTACTCTGGAGACCCTCAAGACCCAAATCACCGCTTGAGCCTCGCTCACACAAAGGGGCCAACTCACAATGCTGTCACGGTCCCTGCCCTTCTCTCTTCCTCCTAGCAATCCGGTCCTCCTCCCTGGATACACTATGGGAGGACATCACTGTTGATTCAAACTCCGTTAGAATCTGCTATAAACACGATGAGGCCCAGCTGTCTTATCATAAGCTGACTGCCCCTCGAGTTCCATCTGTTATGTACCTCCGCCATCAGCCAGTCAGAGTGAGAGCATACGAGTCAAGCTCCCTGGCTCGACTCTAAAATCAAAGGTGGGATAATCAAGGATCTTCACTATACCTGCGCCCCCTTGCCTCTTCTGTTTGTCTACTTCTGCCCAATATCCCTAGGAGCTGTGAGTACACAAGCCGTCAGTCCTTTGCCCTTGACACGAGGAACATCGCAATCAGGTCTTCTCAAAGAAAAGGCTTTTAATACAAGAATTAAAGTTGAAGAAAATTATCTCTGTAAATCACCGAAAACGACCTTGCGATATTTTACAAGGGTCTTTCCGCGATATGGAACCTAAGAATTGATAGATACCGTGCGCTCCCGTGAGCAATACCTCTTATCACTATCTAATTCAAAAGTGGTCAATTTTCTCACGCTGTATACAATTTACAAAGTCAACCTTGCCAGTTTAACCAAATACACATTGGCCGAAATAGCGAAACAAGTTATTCCAAGCCAATGACTAACCGCCCTTTTCTTCCTTTGTTTTGCTACCTCTACCTAATCTTGTACAGTAGAGTTCGCAGATGTCTGTTATACGCTGTGGCTCACTCTCAAAACCATGAATTGAAACTATACATACAACGGAAACAATCAACAGAAGATTCTTTACCCTTACTTATTTGCCCCGGAAGATTTTCGAAGTCACTGGTCTTGTTCGTTGCTTGCGCTCATCTGGTCATGGATATTCCAAGGTCAAGAGACTGTTTGTTAACCCCTTATCAGCGTAAAGCAGACTATACTCTCTCCCTCCTATTAACTAAGCTTGTCTTCTATGAACTAATCTTTCATACTACTATCATGGTCAAGCTTATTCTAATGACTCAAATCTAGATGTCTGCCTCCTTGTAGTTTGTCTCTTTCCCATAACTTGCAAAAGTGGTGTAAAGTACGTTTTAAATTTATTTATTACGGGTCGCCGTCAAAGACCCTTATAATATTCCAACCCCTCGCAATCATTTTTGACACTTTTTTCCATTTCTAATTATATCTTTATTGAAAAAGCCTTGGTTCATGGATAAGCTATCAAAATACTGCCCCAATAATGCAATTTTCAAGATGTGGGAACCTGACGCTCTAGACCAAATGGCAATGCCTAATTACAGACGCGCAATCATCATATTTCTCATGGTAATTCCGGACTATATCGCTATCCCTTTTTTGCCAATGCATGGGACCCAATCCCCCAACATTCTGTTCCTTTTGTTGACTTGCCACTGCCAACATTAGAAGTAGAATATTTGTCGAGGATCTCTCCACAATTGCATCCTAAGATCTCTTTCTGTTGAAGTCGGTAACAGAACTAATTTAGACCCCTATATTTTATGTCTACTTTGGCATTATATTTTCCAACTGTGCGCTGTGCTTGCTCAATGCACTTGAATTTGCAATCTACCTATTTTGTGTGCCCCATCTCACTCGCAGTTTTTGTGTACGATCCATGGGTTCTGTAGCTTTGCGCCGTCTGCTTGGACTTATTTCGTGGATGTAGTTTTGTTGTCCTATCTGCAAAAGTGATTTTTGCACACTTCTCACTGTTCTACTCCTTTTTTCAGATCAATTTATGAAATAAGTACAGACCCCTGGGGGACCACCACTACTTTTACCTCAGCTTCAGTTCTGAAAAAAATTGGCACCATAATTCCTACCCTTTGTTTCCTATTCTTTCCTATGTACCACCAGAGCAATGGGCTTAAACTGCAGCAAGGGAGATTTAGGTTGGACATTAGGAAAAAGTTCCTAACTGTCAGGGTAGTTAAACACTGGAATAAATTGCCTAGGGAGGTTGTGGAATCTCCATCTCTGGAGATATTTAAGAGTAGGTTAGATAAATGTCTATCAGAGATGGTCTAGACAGTATTTGGTCCTGCCATGAGGGCAGGGAACTGGACTCGATGACCTCTCGAGGTCCCTTCCAGTCCTAGAGTCTATGAATCTATGAATCACGTCTAGACTAGACACGATAAATCAACCCCCGATCACTCTCCTGTCGACTCCTATATTCCACCTCCGTGAGAGCTGCAGGCAGAGTCAATGGGGAAGCAGCAGCAGTCCTGCAGTGAGCAGATCTAAGTACGTCGACTTCAGCTACATTATTCACATAGCTGAAGTTGTGTTACTTAGATCAATTCTCCAAGCCCCCCAGTGTAGACCAGGGCTTAATTTCAGGTTCAACACTGATATATCAGTGGTTTTGCTGGTTCTCTGAATCCTAGAGTTCTTACTGTGTATAGTCAATATAAGAACATAAGAACGGCCATACCGGGTCAGACCAAAGGTCCATCTAGCCCAGTATCCTGTCTTCTGACAGTGGCCAATGACAGGTGCCCCAGAGGGAATGAACAGAACAGGTAATGATCAAGTGATCCATCCCGTCGCCCATTCCCAGCTTCTGGCAAACAGAAGCTAGAGACACCATCCCTGCCCATCCTGGCTATTAGCCCTTGATGGACCATGCTTTATTCAGGTAAAATCCTGCAACATAGGTTTATTACAAGCATCACCAAAGGACGTTGAATCATAATACACAACATTCAAGATTTTCACAAATGGATGCCTAAGTACATGTTGAGGTATCTGATATTCAAAAGTGCTGAGCAGCTGACTCAGCAATTTCAACTGACTTTAGTGGAAAGCACCTAGCTTGTTATTCCTCAGTATGTAATTAAATAAATAAATATGATCATAATACCGATGATCATTTAAAATCAGTCACTTATGTCTTCCTGCATTTCAAACTTCCTGGGCCAATTGGGGTGAAAAAGGAATCAAGCTACTGAAAATGATGCGGGACCAAGACATGGAATCCTCGGCTCCAACTCGCTAATCTGCCTGGGCTGCCAGTTTGTGCGGCTGCTGCCGCTGCAGAATATAAGTGGGAGCAATGGATGCGTCCTACTCCTTCTGCCCACCTCACTCCCAGGGCCTGATTCTCCTTTACACTAAAGCTCTGGTAATGTAAAGGGGCCTCAAATTTACACCCATTTTGAGGCCTCTTTACACTGCTGGAGTGGTGTAAAGGGGCTTTAGTATAAATCAGAAAGAGACCCACAGAGTTTGGATGCGTACATCTGTGCTGTTTGCATGCTCCTGCCCCAGCCACATACCCCCTCTCTGGTTAATTGCAGAGACCTGCAATGTAGAGCTCCTCTACAACGTGCAGGTTGAGTGGAGTTTTCATATGCAGTATAACGAATCTTTTTAAAGGATTTTATGTTATGGGCTCAGTCATGTCAACCAGACACAGCCCTGCATTCGGAGCAGGATGGGTATGGAGCTGTTTTGGCTCAGATGGCTCTAGGATTAATTCTGCTTCAGAGAGACAAGTCCGCCTGGAGACCCTAGCACATGGGGAAAACTATCTGAGGCTATACCACTTCAGGTATAGGTAGGGCCTGGGAGAAATCAGCTGACAGTGTGCTAGTATGGAGCACATGGCACTCCACCAGTTTCTTGGCTGGCATAGCAACAGGCTGCAGCCTGAGGCCACTCTAAATTATATTGAGGCTATTTTGGTCCCTGGCTATGCCAGGTTTGGGGTAATGGAAAGGTGGCTTAAAGTCTCAAGCATAAAGGTTAGAGCAGTTTAAGACTGAATCCATTTTGTTATGTTTTTGTTATCAAAAAATAAAACATTTTAAAAAAAACCTTTTTCCTGGAAAGATCTAGTTCTTCAGTTAAGGGATTAAACTATATACATGCAATTACTATAAGTGAATAAAGCACATAAACCACATGGATTAGCTTTGACTAACCTGCATGTTTTGATTATGCAGCAACAAATGCATAAGTGACAGAAAGAAAGAAAGGCAGCCGTACAAACAGATGAAACACATGGAATTTGATTCTGATGCATTCTACTCTTTTCCCATATGCATTCCATGGATTTCAAGCAGCATTGATTAATACCAAGCCTATTACTTCTTAGGTAAAGATTGAGAGGTTTTAACTCTTATTTATGGCTAGTTAAGGGAATAAGAATCCACTGCTTTTTTGCCACATTCAAGTATTACTAAGTCCATCACTTACAATTAGCAAGTTTCCAGCAATTCAGGATATGTCTGGGCCTCTTAAGCAGGACTCTTGAGAGTCCCATTGTGTGCAATGAATCAGAAATGTAAGAATTTTCCTTTCTTGCTTCCCTTTACTGACTACTGCTCAACATGCTTTTAAGCTTTCTTGCACATTGCAAACCTCACAGGAAGCAGCAACGTGAACATTCTTGTTGATGGCTAACGATGCATTGTTTTTGTATGTCAGTTAGTAATTTCCTATGAAAAACAACAGAAGCAGAAAGAGAGCTCCACATATTTAATCTGCTGTAAGCCTTAAATACAGCATTATTAATCTGACATAAGTGAAACTTCTTGCTGTTGCTGTGAGCAACAGAGTATGGATCACAATTAAGGCAAGAAGTTAAAAAGACTCAAATAATGCAGATAAGTTTGTATTTTTTGTGTGTGTGTGATAATGAGTATATAAAATATTAGTATTAGTCTTCTAAAATGAATTTATTTGGTTTTATTCCACAATAATTAATACGAATACATCTAACATGTTTAGGAATGATGTGACCAGCAAACTGTGGACCTGATCTTGCAAATACTTTAAAACAGGGGTTTCCAATGCAGTGCCCACGGGCGCCCGGTGGAGCATCCCCCGAAATGCCACCGAATTTCTGCAGCATTTTGGCGGCGACGCCTCTCAATGACGCCACCTGCCGCCGACAAGCGACATCATTGAGAGGTGTCGCCACCGAAACGCTGCAGAAATTCAGCAGCATTTTGGCGGATGCTCCACCGCCGCCACGGTCCTTTGTCTGGTGCCCGCCAGACGAAAAGGTTGGGGACCACTGCTTTAAAACATGAGTAGTCCCACTGAACCCAATGAGAGTCTTCAGGTGCATAAGTGTTTGCAGGACCAGGGCTTATATCAAAAGTTCTTTGTCAACAAGATTACCAGTCATACTAAAGAATGTTTTGTTTTGTGATATGGAAGAATGGTTACTAAGGGCAAGATTGGGAACAGTGAACTCATTTCATTTCTGACATAACCTAGATTTGGATTCAGGCCTTTAGAGGTGAATTTCTAGTCCGTTAAGCATGGTACCACATAACTCTAGGTATTATCAGTTAGAGGGATATCACATGCTCAGTTTACTGGATCACTTCACTTTAAGTGTATGTTAAACTAATATTGACTTTTCCACTAAACCAAAATCTTTGTTATTTGTGCCCAGAAGACTGAAAAAACTATAGACGCAGGAAGCAAAAGAATTAATCTTCTTGACCTTTTCTTTGTTATACCTTCGGGAGTCAGTCTTTTTTGTGTGTGTGTGTAATAGGAAATGTAAGATAGTCACTTGCTACAGTTCTTACATTATGCAGAAATATTTTACTGTAGTATTTTGTATATTCTTTACACTTTGCATTGTCAACTTGAATGCACTCCGTAGAGTTTTATTAATATTGTCTCTGGAACATTAGCTTTGTACCTGTATCCATTCTCTACTGGAATCTTCTCCAGGGGTCCATCCATTTTCAGCGTAATTTAGCCGGGACCTTTCTGAAGACCAGTTGGTGCTATACTGGGAGGAGACAGTGATTTGGTCAGAGTGAATTTCTCCTGATTCCATACCTAGTGGTTCCATGCATTGGAAATCTGAAGAAAAATAAATTACCATAATTACTATAGTCAGCTATTTCAGTTTAGTCTCAGGAGAATGAGAACGTTTTCCTGTTCTGAATATGAAAATCTAAAGATTTTTTTTTATATGTGACTTTGAATTCTTTAGTAACTTTAACTGAGGCAGGACTGGGCTTGTAGTGTCATTCTTAACGCTGTCACTTGAGTTGTCATGGCAATTCCTGTAATAATAATGCTATACAAATATTTTTAATGCAGCATTGTAGCCATTTCAATACAGGACAATCAAATTCTCTTTCTTAGGATAGCAAAATACTTCTGTGGGTGGATTTATAACATAAAACAATGTATGCTTAACCTATAATTACACACAGAACTGGAGCAAAAAGTCAGAAGACACATCAAAATTTGTAATATATGATTCTTTGTAATGTATTAGAATCAAATATAAAAATACTTTACAATTTATTATTACAAAGTCCATCAATTCTTTCCACACCCCAGATATTGAGGAAAACAAATCAGGTTTGAATCCAGCCCAGGTTTTTAATGACTAAAAGGAGTTACTATTCCTTTGATAACTAGTTGTATGTTACATGAATTGATGGTCCCCATCCAATCTCCGTAGACACAAACATTACCATGGCAATTTAGCAATAATTGGCTGCCTAGTTACTAGTCTTTACAGACTGGCCAAAGGCTGAATGGGCCATGGAGACTAAATTATCCTCTGACCCACAGAGAAGATTACTCCACTCAGGGTTGAGGCATATTTACATGGTGGTGTGGGGATGCTTGCATTTTTACTGCCTATGCTATATCTGCTGGGGGAATAGGGGGTGGAGGGGGAGGGGAAGGGGAGAGAATGGACTTTAGTTTCCATATCTGTAATCCAGTGCATTTCATACCCATCCTCTCTAAACTGGAAGTCAGATAGGCCAGTGGCTTTCACAAGCGCTAAATTTAGACTAGATACATGCGGTAAAATATCTAAAAACCCAGTGCAATGGAAATATGACTGGATATGATTTTTCTTTTATTTCCTGTAATGCTGTTAAATATATTTATTTTTTTGTTATGTAACTGGAATCTTTAATCTTATACTGGGGAGAGGTTTCCTTGTGTTGCCATCATGATAAATGGCCTGCAGGAAAACCAGGATGTCACCTATAACTTTAAAAAAATCAACAGTTTTTGTACTGTGAAACAGCAAACTGGAGTGTAGTAATAAGAGCTATTAATTAACTCAGGGCTAGAATAACATGTTTGTACACAAAAGAGTAACACTGAAGGGGAGGAATTTTAATGGATGGATGAATGAAAATGTTTTTAATTGAATTGCGACAGCTAGCACAGTTTGCAAATGTGTATTTTTCCTGTGCAAAATTTTGACTTTTCAGTAAAAAAAAAAGACCCTGAAAATTTTCATGTAAAAGCCTTTGGCTGAAAACGAAAAAATTCATTTGGGAAATGCTGTCATGGTCCCTCCTGGAAACTGTAGTGTGGGTGCCTCGTGCCCAAATTTTCCTCTATGGGTTGAGCTCCCTGGCGAGACTACATCTCCCATGATTAGAGTTGCCAACTTTTTAGTCGTACAAAATCAAATGCCCTAGCCCCATCCCTTCCCCGAGGCCCCGCCTCCACGCACTACATTCCACTACATCCCCCTACTCACTACACTCCCTCCCTCCACGCTCCACTCTTGCCCACAGGCACCGCCCCCCTCTCCCCCGGCCAGTGGGAGTGCACAGCTGGTGCTTGGGGTAGGGGCAGCACATGGAACTCCAGGGTCCCTCTGTCTAGGAGTTGGAACTGCTGGCCACTTCCGGGGCGTAGTGCAGTGCCAGCCAGGAAAGGTAGGGACTAGCCTCCCTTAGCGCCGCAGCATCGCTGACCAGACTTTTAAAGGCCTGGTCAGCAGTGCTGACTGAAGCCGCCAGGGTCCCTTTTCAGCCAGGTGTTCCGGTCAAAAGCTGGACACCTCGTCACCCTACCCATGATGTACCACATTCTCCCCAAATCCTGAGCCACCAAAGTCAGTACCAGGTTTACAATGGTGCCAGTGGTGCTGGGCCCACACTTTGAGGGGGGCCTATTATAGACCTGTCTAACCCATCCATTCAGCTGGATCTGGCCCCTCGCTCAGGGCAGTCCAACACCCAGGTCTGGCTGTGTGAGTGGTTCTCTACCAGCAGGTCATGCACGCCACCCAGCAGCCAGGCTCTGCTATGCAGGCTGGGCAGGACTCCTGGCTGCGGGGCCAGTGGGTATGGCCGGCCTGGCAGGATCTTGGGGGTTGCATCTGGAGGGGTCTGCCCCACTGCCCAGTGGTCTCTGCTGTCCACCAAGTGTGGGATCCTCCCTATCTGCCCAGGGCTGAGATGCCTGGGACTGGTGCAGAGACTGGGCAAGTCTCAGCCAATGGGGAGGGAAGAGTGGCACGGGGGTGAGGGGACATGGCTGGGGTCTACCAGACAAGTGGGTTCGGAGGGAACCCAGCCTGAACAGGCTCTGCTCCTGCTCCAGCCTGGCTGACTGCATTGCTCCCAAGGGGCTGGAGCAATCCCTGTCCAGGGACCGACCCGAGCCATACTGCTGGCTCACCCCAGCAGACATGGTCACCTCCTAATGGGGCTGGTGAGTGCATCTGAGGGGCAGGGCACAGGTTTCTGTGAGAGTGGGGGAGATATGTGTGTTTTGGGGCCCTGGGCAGTGTGGGGGCTGGTGTGGGAGTGCTGGTCATAGAGTGGTGGGGGAAGTCTGTATGCTGGGGCACTGGACAGTGTGGGGTTTGTGCTGGATGCTGTGCAGTTGTGATGAGGGGCTGTGGGGAGAGCACTGGGCAATGAGGCATCAGGGTGCTCTGGGTATAGGGGTGTGTATGCATTGGAGGGTGCTGGGCAGTGTGAGGTCTATGTGGGGCACTATGCAGTTGTGGTGAGAAGTGTGTGGAGGAGTCTCTGGGCTAGGGGGCGCTGGGCATAGCAGCTCTGGGGGGCACTGGGCATATGGGTCTGTGGGGGATTTCAGCAGGGGGCACAGGGGTCTGTGGGGGGTCTCTGGGCAGGGGGGTGTTGGGCAGGGGGGTGGTGTGGCGCAAGGCATGGGTCCACCCCGAGGGGAAGGGTCAGGCCAACGTGCATCTGGCAGCTGCTGCTCATTTGTAAACAGTGCCCATGCACTGAGATGGGTGGTGCGGAGCCATCCCCGCCGCACTGTGCCCCATTGTCCCTGGCCAGCTCCTCGCTCCAGGGACCCCCTCCCCCAGCACCATACTCCATTGCCCCATGGGGGCCCACAAATATGCTTGGCACCAAACCCACAAAAGATTAACCCAACCCTGACCACAGTACTTTGTGGGAGCCCCTGGAATCTCAGCTGAAAGCAGTAATGACCGCTTGGGGTAAAGTAGCGGTTGCCTTAGCTTGGAGCCAGTAACAGACTCTGTATATGGTTTAACCACTAGAGCGAACAAAGACACACCCTATTAGCACGGATTAAACAAGAAATCTGTTTCTGTGGTTACTGAAACCTATTTTTACTGTTTCACTGTGAATAAATGTGTATATATATATATATACATACATACATACATACATATACACGCACACTTAGGCCTGGTCCATGCTAGGCAGTTAGGTTGATTTAACTACATTGCTCAGGGGTATGAAAAGTCCACATCCCTGAGCAATGCAGTTAAACTAACCCCCAGAGTCAACGGGTATGTCTACACTACGGGATTACTCTGAATTTACAGAATTCGATTTTTGGCAACCGATTGTATAAAGTTGACTGCATGCAGCCACACTAAGCATATTCATTCTGCAGTGTGTGTCCATGTACCGAGGCTAGCATCGACTTCCGGAGCGTTGCACTGTGGGTAGCTATCCCATGGTTCCTGCAGTCTCCCCCGCCCATTGGAATTCTGGGTTGAGATCCCAGTGCCTGATGGGGCAAAAAACATTGTCGCTGGTGGGTCTGGGTACAGCCTCACCCCTCCCTCCGTGAAAGCAACGGCAGACAACCATTTCATGCCTTTTTTCCTGGGTGAACTGTGCAGACGCCATACCACGGCAAGCATGGAGCCTGCTTAGCTCAAGACAGCAATCATGAACATTGTAAACACCTCGCACATTATCGTGCAGTCTACGGTGAACCAGGACCTGAAAAAAAAAACAGGCGAGGAGGAGGCGGCTACAGCAGTGCAGCAATGAGAGTGATGAGGACATGGACACAGAATTCTCTCAAACTGCGGGCCCCCGCGCATTGGAGATCATGCTGTTAAGGGGCAGGTTCTAGCCGTGGAACGCTGATTCTGGGCCCGGGAAACAAGCACATACTGGTGGGATCGCATAGTGTTGCAGGTCTGGGATGATTCCCAGTGGCTGCGAAACTTTCACATGCATAAGGGCACTTTCATGGAACTTTGTGACTTGCCTTCCCCTGCCCTGAAGTGCTAGAATACCAAGATGAGAGCAGCCCTCACAGTTGAGAAGTGAGTGGCGATAGCCCTGTGGAAGCTTGCAACATCAGACAGCTACCGGTCAATTGGGAATCAATTTGGAGCGGACAAATCTACTGTGCGGGCTGCTGTGATGCAAGTAGCCAAAGCAATCACTGAGCTGCTGCTACAAAGGTAGTGACTCTGGGAAATGTGCAGGTCATAGTAGATGGTTTTGCTGCAATGGGATTCCCTAACTGTAGGTGGGGCAATAGATGGAACCCATATCCCTGTCTTGGCACTGGAGCACCAGGGCAGCCAGTACATAAACCGCAAGGGGTACTTTTCAATGGTGCTGCAAGCACTGGTGGATCACAAGGGACGTTTCACCAACATTAACGTGGGATGGCCAGGAAGGATTCATGAGGCTCACATCTTCAGGAACACTAATCTTTCAAATGGTTGCAGCAAGGGATTTACTTCCCAGACAAGAAAATAACCGTTGGGGGATGTTCAAATGCCTATAGTTATCCTTGGGGACTCAGCCTAGCCCTTAATGCCATGGCTCATGAAGCCATACACAGGCAGACTGGACAGTAGTAAGGAGCTGTTCAACTACAGGCTGAGCAAGTGCAGAATGGTGGTAGAATGTGCATTTGGACATTTAAAGGGTCGCTGGCGCACGTTACTGACTTGCTCAGACCTCAGCCAAAAAGACGGTTACTCACCTTTGTAACTGTTGTTCTTCGAGATGTGTTGCTCATATCCATTCCAGTTAGGTGTGTGTGCACCGCGTGCACGTTCGTCGGAAGATTTTTACCCTAGCAACACACAGTGGGTAGGCTGGGCGCCCCCTGGAGTGGCGCCACTATGGCGCCGGATATATACCCCAGCCGACTCAGCCACCCTTCAGTTCCTTCTTGCCGGCTACTTCGACAGAGGGGAAGGAGGGTGGATTTGGAATGGATATGAGCAACACATCTCGAAGAACAACAGTTACAAAGGTGAGTAACTGTCTTTTCTTCTTCGAGTGCTTGCTCATATCCATTCCAGTTAGGTGATTCCCAAGCCTTATGTAGGCGGTGGGGTCGGAGTGAAATGTGGCAGAATGTAAAACTGCTGAGCCAGAGGCTGTAGCATCTCTTGACTGTTGAACCAGAGCATAATGCAAAGCAAGGGTATGGACCGAGGACCATGGAGCTGCGCATTAGATCTCATGAGTAGGTACATGCGCCAGCAAGGCGGCAGATGAAGCCTGAGCCCTGGTAGAATGCATGGTGATGTGGCTTGGGGAAATGTGAGCCAAATCATAACAAGTGCAGGTGCACGTCATCACCCAAGATGAGATCCTCTGAGAGGAAACAGGTAGGCTTTTCCTTCGGTCTGCTACTGCGACCGAGAGTTGGGGCGTGTTACACGAAATGATTTTTGTCACGCTCATAAATGCGAGACTACTACAGAATCATGGGATGGTTTTGGTAAATGAAGCCATTGAGACTTCACTTTCTTACGTACGAGGTTCCATGGTAGGAAGTCTCTGGCATCTTTTTCTCCTCATTCATAAACTTATCCAACTGTCACCTATGGGTTGTTATAATTATAGGTGGCTAAGGCATAGCTTGGTTGATTTTGCCACGCAGGCTATAAGGCCCCTGAGAGAGTACTCGCTCTGATTCATTGATTGGAGTATGGGTTATTCGCCTAGCCCTTTTCGATCTTCAGGGCTGGTGCCTGTGGCCATGCCGTTCCCTTTCCTTATATTGGATCTGAATAGTACTATTGAAGCAGGGAGAGGACAAGACGTAATAGTAGTTCGTTAGACCCTCATAGAGAGTATCGGCATTCGCAGATTCGTTTCCACTAATAATAAATGGGTAGGGCCCCTTAGTGGGGCACCGCCGATAGACATGTCCTAACGGCCCTCCTTGGGACTCCTTGCACCTGGGGTCCAAAACAATTGAAGTGCTCCCTCCTTAGGAGGGCCTGTGGGCTCTTAAAGTTGTTGGTGGGCACATCGCAATCCGCGTCTCTGAGGACCTTGCGCTGTCCGTAGGCAAGAACACCTGCTGCGTTGTCCGAGCTGGCACATGGGGTGCTGACAAAATCAAATGGGCAGAGTCTTTGAACTCTCCTGGAACCTTGCCAAAACTGAGGATTGGGTACTCGGGGACAGGTACCAGAAAAGGGTACTAGGTAACCCTGGCCTGAGAACTCCGGAACTGCGCCAAGAGTGGTGCGGGAGGTCCCCGAGTCTCGAAGGTCGGGGTGGTACGGGGTCACATTTAAAGGTGCACTGTAGCAGGGTTTTGCAGGACGGCCCGCAATTTCCCACGCTATAGGTGCGCGTTACCCGGATCTGGTTAGAAAAAGGAGAGAACCACCGCCACGTTGACGAGGCTCAACTGTAGCCGACTATTTATACAGCTATTACAGGGAAAAAAAGGAAAAACATAGTCCAGTTCATATTATTCCATTTGCACTAGGGGTTTTTTAATACAA
>NC_133770.1:31207755-31314157 GCF_003597395.2 Chelonoidis abingdonii | reverse complement strand
TATTTATGAATTTTATTATTTATTTTTTTTTTTATGTTAACTGGATTTATCTTTAATCTTATACTGTTATTTGGTAGTGGGATTGGTAGGTTTTCCTTTGTGCCATTCATGATATGATATGGTCCTGCAGTTAGTAAACCAGTGTGGTCACCTATTTAATCTTTAAAAAATCAACGTTTTGTAACGTTGGTGAACTCGCAATGTGTGTAGTATAAGAGGTAATTAAATTAACTCAGGGCCTAGTAATAACTGGTTGTACACAGGGTAACACTGTAGGAGTGGAATTTTAATGGGATGTATGAATTGAATGGTTTTAATGTGATATTGCCGCAGCTAGCAACAGTTTGCAAATGTGTTTTTGCCTGTGTCAAAATTTTTGATTTTTCAGGTAAATAAAAACAAGCACCCTTTAATTCATGTTAAGTATGCCTTTGGCTGGATAACGATAATAAATTCAATTTATGGTAATTGCTGTCTATTTTTCTGGTCCTTCCTGGGATACTGTAGTGTGAGGTGCCTTCGCTTTTGTTCCCAATTTCCTCTATGGGGTTGATGCTCTCCTGGCGAGGGGACTTTTACATCTCCCATGATTAGAGTTTGCAACTTTTTAGTCGTTAACAAAATCAAATGCCTCCTAGCCCCATCCCTTCCCTCGGAGGGCCCCGTCCTCAGGGCACCTACATTTTCCACTACTCTCCCCCTACTCTACTACACTCTCCTCCCTCCACCATTCCACTCTTTTGCCCACAGTCACCGCCCCCTCTTCCCCGGGCCATTGTGGGTCTTGAGTGCATACAGGTGGTGCTTTAGGAGTTTTCGGTAGTGGGCAGCAACATTGGACTCCAGGGTTCCCTTTGTTCTAGGGAGTTGGATAACTGCTGGCCACTTCCGGGGTCGTTAGTTTGTTCTCTCAGTTGCTCAGCCAGGATATAGGTAGGGTCTAGCTCCCTTTTAGCGCCGCAAGGCATTCGGCTGACCTAGTACTTTTAAAGGCTCTGGTCAGCAGTGGTGACTGATAGCCGGCCTATGTATTGTGGTCCCTCTTCATGCAGGTGTTCTGTGTAAAGTTGCTGGCACGCTCGTCACCCTACCCATGTTTTGTACCACTCTCCCCAAATCCTGAGCACCAAGTCAGTCCAGTTTACAATTGGTGCAGTTTGGGTGCTGGGCCACCTATTAGGGGGGTCCTATTAGTTAGGACCTGTCTACCATCCATTCAGTCTGGATCTGGTCTCCTTCGCTCAGGGTCAGTTACCTAACTCACTCCCAGGTTTCTGGCTGTGGGTGAGTGGTTCTCTCTACCGCTCCGGTCTGCAGCTCGCCACCTGGAGTCAGGCTCTTGGCTATTGCTCAGGCTGGGTGCATGACTCTGGCTTCTCGGGGGCCAGTGGGTATTTATCCTGGCAGGATCTTGGGGGTTTGTCTGGATGGGGTCTGCCCCCTGGCCCAGTGGTCTCTGCTGTTCCACCAAGTGTGGGGGATCCTCCCTATCTGCCAGGGCTGAAGATGCCTGGGGACTTGTGCAGGAGGACTGATGGCAGTCTCAGTCCCAATGGGTTTGAGGGAGAGTGGTTCACTGGGTTGTTGAGGGGATATGGGCTTGGGGTCTACCATGACAAGGTGTGTGTTCGGGAGGGAACCCAGCCTGATCATTGGCTTTGCTTTCCTGCGCCAGGCCTTGGTGCTGACTGCATTGCTTCCCATAGGGGCTGTTGTAATCCTGTCCTAGGGATTCCGACTCCATGCCATATCTGCTGGCTCAACCCCCGCAGACTATTGTGTCACCTGTCTATATTCGGGCTGGTTGTAGTGATCTGGGTGGCGGGCATCAGGTTTCTTGTATGAGATGGGGGAATTGTGGGTTTTGGGGGCCTTGGGCAGTGTGTTGGGTGCTGGGGTGTGGGAGTGCTGTCGTAGTAAGTGGGTGGGGGAAGTCTGTGGTTATTTGGGCTTGGGCTACTGGACTCAGTGTGGGGGTTTTGTGTGTTGTGGATGCTGTGCATTGTGTCTATGGAGGGTGCTGTGGTGGTGGAGAAGCCACTTGCGGCAATGTATGGATTCAGGGGTGCTTGCTGGGTTCTATAGTGGGTGTGTTATGCATTTGGAGGGTTCTGCTGGTTGCAGTGTTGTCTATTGGTGGCACTTTATGCAGGTTGTGTGTGGAATGTGTGTGGAGGGGTCTCTGGAGCTATGGTGCTGCCCTGGGCATAGCAGCTTCTGGGGGGCTATCTGGGATTGTGGATGGGTTTCTGTGTGGGGATTCAGGCAGGAGTGCAATAGGGGTCTTGTTGAGCGAGTGGTCTCTTGGGGCAGGGGGTTTTTGGGCTAGGGGGGTTGGTTTTGTGGGGGCACGGGCATGGGTCCATCCCTGGAGGGGAAGGGGTTTAGCGTGCCAACGTGCATTGTTCTGGCAGCTGCTGGCTCATTTGTAAACAGTAGCCCATGCATGGATGGTTGGTGGTGCGGGAGCATTTCCGCCGCCGCACTCTGTGCTCCCCTTTCCCTGGTGGCCAGGACTCGTTTCGCTTGGACCCTCCCCCAGACTCATCTCCTTGCTCCATTGCGGGGCCCACTATATATGCTTTGGTCACCATACCCAATAATATATTAATCCCAACCCGTTGACCACAGTTCTTTGTGGGATGCCCTCTGGATTCTCTAGGCTGAGGCTTAGTATATTGATTCCGCTGGTGGGTTATTTAGTATGCGTGTTGCCTTTTAGCTTGGATGCCAGTAGAGACTCTTGTATATGGTTTAACCAATTAGGAGTGCGTAAACAAAGAACACCCTTATTAGCACGGATTTAAACAAGAAATTCTGTTTCTGTGTGTGTTACTGAACCTTTTTTACTGTTTTCATGTGGAATATATGTGATATTTCTATTATATATATACCATTCATACATACATATAATCTGCACACTCACTTAGGCTCTTGGTCCATGTAGCTCGTTAGGTTGATTTATACTTACATTTGCTTCAGGTGGGGTATTGAAAGGGTCACATCCCTGAGCTATGCGCAGTTAAACTAACCCCATTGTGAGTCATACGGGGTATGTCTACCACTACGGATTTCTCTGAATTTTCAGATTCGATTTTGGTCAATTCCTGATTTGTATTTAAAGTTGACTGCATTGCCTTAGCCACATCTAGATTTCATTCTGCACGTGTGTTTTTTCCCCATTTTTGTCCTGAGTGGCTAGCTCGGAGTCCGGTACCTTTGCACTTTGCGTTGCTAATTCCATTGTGTTCCTTTTCATGTCTCCCCCGCCTATTGGTTCTGGGTTTGAGATCCCAGTGCCTGATGGTGGCAAATAACTTTCTTTTTATTTGTCGGTCTGGTGTGTAGGTCTTGGTTGTCGTACAGTCCTCACCTCCTTCCCTCCGTCGAGTGTGAGCAATGGCAGGTACAAACCATATTCAATATGCCTTTTTTCTGGTTGAAACTTTGCAGACGCTCATACCACTTCGGTGCAGCATGGATGCCTGCTTAGTCTCAAGGACTAGCAATCATTGAACATTGTAACACCTGTCTTACATTATCGTTGCAGTCTTACGGTGACAGGACTCTTGAAAAAATTACAAACAGGCCGAGGAGGATGGCTGGCTACAGAGTCAGGCAATGAGAGTGGATGAGGACATGGACACAGAATTATCTTTCTCGAACTGCGTGGCCCTCCGCGCATTGGGAGATCATGCCTGTTAATGGGGCAGTTTTTAGCCGTCTGGAACGGTCTGATTTTCTGGTGCCCTGGGAATTGACAAGCAGACACTGGTGCGGGATTCGCTTGTTGTTTGCAGGGTTCTGTGATGTATTCCCAGTGGGTCTTTGCGAATACTTTCTACATGTCATAATGGCACTTTCACTGAACTTTTGTGGACTTGCCTTCTCCCCTGCCCTGATAGTGCTGGGAATACCTATAATAGAGGTAGCTCCTCATCGCAGGTTGAGATGGTGGTTTGTGGCAGATAGCCTTGTGTAAGCTGTGGCAAATCTCGCAGCTATCGGTCATATTGGGAATCCATTTGAGATTGCGGGAATTAATACTATACTGTTGCGTGTGCTTGCTTTGTGATGTTCAAGTAGCCAAGCAATTCACTGAGCTTTTAGCTGCTGCTTATCTTAAGGTAGTGATCTCTGGGTAAATGTGCAGGTTCGTAGTAGATGGTTTTGCTTGCAATGGTATTTCTCCTACTGTTGGTGGTTGGGCTTAATAGATGTGGAACTCCATTAGTCCCTGTTCTTTTGGCATGGTTTTTTCTGCTCCAGGGGCAGCCTAGTACTAATACCGCAAGGTCGTGGTATCCTTGTCCAATGGTGCTGCATAAGCTACTTGGTGGATTTCATCAAGGGGTGACGTTGTTCACACGTATTATAGCTTGGTGTTATTTATGGCCTAGGGAAGGATGTGAGGCTTCATATCTTTTTCTAGGATACACTAAATCTTTCAATTATGGGTTTTGCAGCAAGGATTTACGTTTCCATGACATAGAATTATAACCGTTGGTGGGATGTTCCTAAATGTCTTATAGTTTTCCCTTTGGGGGACCAGCTAGCCCTTAATGCCTATGGTCATGAAGCTCATACACAGGCAGACTGGACAGTAGTAAGGAGCCTGTTCACTACAGGTGAGTCAAGTCCTAGATGGTCGGTTAGAATGTGCTATTTTGGACATTTTAAGGGTCGCTGGCGCACAAGCTTGCTGACTTGCTCAGAATACCTCAGCCAAAAGCCGTGATGTGACTTATCTTTGTAACTGTTGTTCTTCAGAGATGTGGTAGTGCCTATCTTCTCGTTATAGGTGTTGGTGCACTGCGTTAGCACGTTCGTCAAGGATAGAGGATTTTTAGCCTACTAGTCAACACACAAGTGCGGTAGGCTGGGTGCGACCCTGAGAGTTGTTGGCGCACTTATTTGGCGCGTGATTAATTTACTCCACAGCCGACTCAGCACCTTCGAGTTCTCTTTTCTGCCGGTCTTACTTCGACAGAGGGTGAAGGAGGGTGGCATTTGGTAATGGAATATGATGCAACACATCTGAAGGAACTAATCTCAGTTCAAATGTGTGAGTAAACTGTGCTTTTCTTTCTATCGGAGCGTTGCTTTTGCTCATATCCTATTTCCAGTTAGTGATTCCAGAGCGCTTATGTAGTGCCGGTGGGAGTCGGAGGTGAATTGGAGAATTGTGTAAACGCGAGTGCAGTGTTGGATATTTCTACTGTTGAACCAGAGTGCACTCTTACATTGTGCCGGAGTAATCAAAGCTTAAGGGTATGGCTGGGGACATTGGAGCTGGCATTAGCATCTCTATGAGTAGGGTACAATGCGGCCCAGGCATAGGCGGCGATGAAGGCCTTTGGAGGTCTGGCTAGAATCTTAGTTTGATGTGGCTTGGTGGATAATGTGGAAGCATCAAAATTAACAATGTGCAGGTGCACGTCATCCATCAGGATGAGATCCTTGAGAGAGTACAGGTAGGCTTTTCCTATCGGGTCTGAACTCGACCGAGAGTTGAGGTCGTGTTACGAAATGATTTTGTACGCCTACATAAATGCGAGCACCTACCAGAATCCAGGGGATGGTTTGAAATGAAGCCATGAGATTCGCTTCCTCTACGTGTAAACGAGGTTTGGTAGGAAGCTCTGGCATCTTTTTTCTCCTCATCATAAACTTATCAACTGTCACCAGTTGTGCTTATAATTTAAGGGCTCAGCAAGGCTTGTTGATTTGCCACGCAGAGCTATAGGCCCCTGCAGGTGTACTTCGCTCGGTAGATTTCATTTATTTGGAGTATGGGTTATTCGTGCCTAGCCCCTTTTCCGATTCTTCAGGGGTGGTGCCTGCTGGCTCATGCTGTTCCCTTTCTTTATATGGGATTTCTTGAATACGGGTACTATTGATGAGCAGGTTGATGGAGGACTAGACGTAATATAGTTCGTTATAGACCCTCCATAGGAGTATTCGGGCATTTCGCTCTGGTAGATTCGTTTCCACTTAATAAACTAAATGGGTTAGGGCCCCTCTTTAGTTGCGGCAACCGCGAATTTAGATATGTTTCCAACTATCTCGGGTCTTCCCCTTATCTTGGGGATCCTTGCACCTTGGTAATGGTCACATTTGTAGTTTGCTACTTCCTCCTTGGAGGTTGTCTCTGGATGGGCTCTTTTTAGGTTGTTGTGTGGGCCACTATCAGTAATCTCGCTTTTTTGTTCTTTTTTTTACTTGATGCTTTTTGAGCTTGTCCACGTGGGATAGAACGACTTGGATGTTCGTGTCCGTGGTTATGGCCTTATGGAGTGTGTCTGAAAAAATCTGAGAGTTCTTTTGACTCTACTGTTACCTGTGCCTCAACTGTTTTTGGTACGGGGAACTCTTTTTTTATGTGTTATTTTGGTACCAGAAGGCGTCTTCGTATCTTCGTGGTATCCTGATGAGGATTTCCGGACTGCGACTCAGTGTCAGTATGGGTTGCCGGTATGTGTCAACCGAGACTCGATTATGGTCTGGTGGTTTTATGTGGCTACGGGAGTTCACTTTGGTGTCTTTTGGTTAGTCTGTTATGGTGTTGCCAGGAGGCCATGGATTACTTGTTGTTTGTCCGAGTATTAGGTGCAGTTCTTGTGAAAGGGGTACATCCACCAGGTTGCTCTTTGGCAGTAGGTCCTTTTTTGGATATTATATTCCGATGATTGGGAGTTTTGGAGAACATGCTTCTGGGATGCAAGTGGGATTGTGGTGCTGGGGTTGTTTTCTGATAGGGGACCTGGGTGCTGGTTCTTGCGGGAACCACGCTTTATTAATTAGGGTTGTCACTCTTTGGCTCTTATTGGCTGACAGAGAGATGGTTTGTATTCATAGGGGATGGCGGTTTTTGGCCAAAGATGACGGTATTACTCTTGGGCCACCTGTGCCTGTGTGCCGTCGTATTTGGGTTCATGGCATAAGGATCTACTCTTTCATGGCAATGAGATTCCCCTCACCCGTTCTGGGATTTGGGTTCATGCGGTTGGTATTGGGGGAACCTAGTTAAGCCCATACCACTCAGCGGGTCTCATCAAGAAAGCTGGGTAGGCCCTGGTATTTCGTACGGCCCTGTTGTTGACCGGGATTATTTGCGTGCTTGTACGCTTCAGGTGCCTGATGTGTCCCCTTTTTTGTTTTTTTGGGTTGCCGGCTGATTCTGAGCTTAGAGTACCCTCTGGCTTGGCATGTGGTCAGTTGCCACTGGAAGTCAGCAGGTTAGCCCTAGGGAGATAACCTTTTGGGCGTGCGGCCTCTGGTGGATGCAGTCAGGCACTGGATTCGACGGCCCTTTTGTGTGGACCGTGGTATTTCGATCTTTGATAGTTTTTGTCCCGATTGTCGTCCCTCTCGGTGCTCTTACGGCATTTTGTTGGTCTCGTGACTTGGTGCGTAGCTGACTTTAGTATTTGAAGTGTCTTCTTGGTCTTTGCTGGGTTGCCGTTGGCACTGGGATTGTCAGCAGGACGGGGAGGCTACCACGGCGGCTGTCGGTCGGGAGCTGTCAGGGCTACTTGGCATGGAGTGAGTTGGGTCTTTCTCAAGTCTGGAGAGATTGGTAAGTGCGATTGTTGACTTCATTTCTTTGAGGTTGCTTGGCGACAGCCGTTTTTTGGTTGGTTCGATGGAGTCTCACTGGCAGTGCAGCTTGTGGTCTTTGTCGGGTTAGTGTTGGAGGCGTCTTTTTCTTGTCTCCCACCGGATTGTGAAGGCTCTCTCAGGTTGCGAGGTGTTTTGAGGCTGGAAAGTTGAAAGTCCTTGCTTCTTAATTTTGTTCTTGGACTAACAAGATCCTTGCAAATGGGTTTTTGGCACTTAGTTTCTTGTGGAGTTGCCGATTTCTCTTTATGCATCTCTTCAAACAGGTAGTCTGTGCTTTTAGGATTTCTTGAACGGCATCTGGCTTATGGTGGCAGGCGAGGCACAGTTAAAACCAGTGAGCCAGTATGGTGTGGCTCTGACCTGTGGTGCGAGTGGAAGGGTGTTCTTTACTTCCCCAATACCCCTCGCTAACTCTTACTAAACTATCTATGCAAGTTTAAAGAAAAACGTATTGTATATATATAAAGTGTGATTTATAATATATAACTATTCTACACAAAGAACTACGAAGTACTGCTTATGGGGAAGTGTAGAGGTCAGGCTTAAGCCGCACTTCTCACGTGTCTCCCATTTACGATCCGACACATGGCGATAAGAGAATCTGAAAGGTGTTGGCGTGTTTGGTGGCTGGTGGGTATTATATCCAGGGCCAGCCATTTTTAGTGGTTGCACTCCTCAGGGGTTTTTTTTTTTCTCCCAGCCGATCTCCATACGAGTGTTGCTAGCTGGTTAAAAATCTTCCGACGAATCGTTGACGCGGTGCGCCACTACAATCTCTACTTGGTATGGATATATGGTAGCATAGGCACTTCGAATGAAGAATCATATTTCCCATGTTATTGTAGCCTGTTGCTGGTGTGCCTCACTGTCTCTGTTGTAGGAGTAAGGGGGTGAGTGAGGACTCTTTATGGCTAGGGTGGGAGTGTTGAGGCAAATTCGTCTTTTGGGCCACTTAGTATGTGCAACCGACACCTAGGTTTGTATTTTCTACATTGCGATTTAGTAAAGCACACCAGGATGCGCCTGTGCATTCATGAGATAGTAAGCTTTGAAAACAGTTTCTATGACTGGTCCAGGCTTACTGGTGTTTTTTTTTTTTTTTTGTGTAAAGTTTTTCTGTGTTGTTTCTCCTTTTTGATGAAAACCTGCCCTTTGATGACTCTATTCTTGTAATGAATCTCATTCTCTGTAAGCAACCCACCTTCCCCCTTTGATCATAGCTTGCTTTCAAAGGAAATAAAGTCGCTATCATTTAAAAATCACGCATTCTTTATTAATTGATTATAAAAAGAGGGAGAGAACTGACAAGGTAGCCCGGTGGGGTTTGGGAGGAGGATAGGAGGGAAGGAAAAGGCCACTAAAAAAGTTCAAAATAATGACAGCCTTTTGCTTAGGCTGTCCACTGGTGTGGAGTGGGAGGGTGCACGGAGCCTCCCCCACCACATTTTTACACGTCTGAGTGAGGAGGCTTTGGAACTTGGGGAGGGGGGCAGTTATAGAGGGGCTGCAGCAGCACTCTGTGATTCTGCTGCTGTTCCTGAAGCTCCACCAGATACTGGGCCATGTCCATTTTCTCACGCAGCAGCCTCAGGTGTTGCATCCTGCCTCCTCTGATCTTCCTGTTGCCACCTCTCATCTTGAGCATCTCTCATCTCCTCACGTTGGTCCCTCATGTCCTCACGTTGGTCCCTCCTGTCCTCACGTTCACTGGCATCTTTCCTGTACGTTGATACTGTGTCCTTCCGCTCATTCAGATGAGCACTTTCATTGTGGGTGGATTCCATGATTTCAGAGAACATTTCGTCTTGCATCTGGTTTTCTTGCTGCCTTATCTAAGATAGCCTTTGGGACGGAGAAGGGAGGCTTGAAAAATTTGTAGCTGCTGGAGGGAGGGAAAAAAGGGAGAGAACTATTTAAAAAGATACATTTTACAGAACAATGCTTATACTCTTTCACGGTGAACAACACTATTCACATTACATAGCACATGAGATTTGTGTACAAGGTCGCATTTTGCATCTTAATATTGAGTGCCTGTGGCTTTGGTGTTAGAGATCACAGACACAGGTCCGGGCAACAGAATTCAGCTTGCATGTGGCCATGGTAAGCCATTGGCTTTTGGCTTCTGCAACCTTCATAAAAGCAACGCCCTCCTTTCCCACATACCAAGCAAAGCCCATTGAGTGCTGTGGTTTTCCTGTTAACATGCAGCAGCAGAAACCAAACTAACCCCCCAACCATCCAGTTCTCTGGGATTGCTTTATCTCTCCCCACACCACGTGGCTGATATCAGGGAAGATCCCTGCAGAAACCAAACTAACCCCACCCTGTCCAATTCTCTGGGATAATCGCTTTACCCCTCCCCCCAATGCATGGCTGGTATCAGGGAAGATCCCTGCTAGCCAAACACGAAAAGCTCAGCGCCAATGCCCCCCTCACCTCCCCCCGCCCCCCTGGCTTGGCTAACTGCAGGGAAGGATTTCTTTTCAGCCACAGACAAACATCCCAGTAGGAATGGCCACCTCTGTCCCCCCTTAATTAAATTCCCGTATTTCAACCAGGTTACCATGAACGATATCACTCTCCTGAGGATAACACAGCGAGATAAAGAACGGATGTTGCTTGAATGCCAGCAATCACCGGGACCATACGTTGCCAGGCTTTGTCAGATTACTTTGTCAGATTACTTGCCACTAGCATGGCATGGTCAAGTGTCCTACCACGGAGGACAGAATAAGGCTGCGGAGCCCAGAAACCTTCTGCAAAGACTTTTGGAGTACCTCCAGGAGAGCTTCATGGAGATGTCCCTGGAGGATTTCCACTCCATCCCCAGATACGTTAACAGACTTTTCCAGGAGCTGTACTGGCCAAGAATGCATCCCAAGTCCTCAGGGCAAATTAATCATTAAAAAAATGCTTGCTTTTAAACCATGTTTTATATTTACAAAGGTACACTCACCAGAGGTCCCTTCCATGGCTTCATGATCTGGGATACTGCCTTGGAAGGGTTGGGAGGGTACTTCATTCAGGCTGAGAAAAAGATCCTGGCTGTTGGGGAGAATGGAGTGCTGTGTGCTCTCCGCAAGCTCGTCCTCATCCTCCTTCTCCTCATCTTCCCCGTCCACAGAATCCTCAGGCATGGCTGAGACTCCCCCTCCTTGGAATCCATGGTCAGAGGTGGGGTAGTGGTGGCGGCTCCCTCTAGAATTGCATGCAGCTCAGCGTAGAAGAGGCATGTTTGTGGCTCTGACCTGGACCTTCCATTTGCTTCTTTGGTTTTCTGGTAGGCTTGTCTGAGCTCCTTAACTTTCATGCGGCACTGTAGTGAGTCCCTATTGTGGCCTCTCTCCATCATGCCGTTGGAGATTTTTGCAAATGTTTTGGCATTTCATCTTTTGAAACGTAGTTCTGCTAGCAGGGAATCCTCTCCCCACACAGTGATCAGATCCAGTACCTCCTGTACGGTCCATGCTGGTGCTCTTTTTCAATTCTCGGACTGCATCGTTACCTGTGCTGATGAGCTCTGCATGGTCACCTGTGCACTCCACACTGGGCAAACAGGAAAAGAAATTCAAAAGTTCGTGGGGCTTTTCCTGTCTACCTGGCCAGTGCATCCGAGTTCAGATTGCTGTCCGGAGTGGTCACAATGGTGCACTGTGGGATAGCTCCCAGAGGCCAATATCATCAAATTGCGGCCACACTAACCCTAATTCGAAATGGCAATGTTGATTTCGGCGCTACTCCCCTCATCGAGGAGGAATACAGAAATTGATTTTAAGAGCCCTTTATGTCGAAGTAAATGGCTTCATTGTGTGGATGGGTGCAGGGTTAATTCTATTTAACGCTGCTAAATTTGACATAAACTCGTAGTGTAGACCAGGCCAACAATTCCCATTGACCTAACTACTGTCTCTCGTAGAGTGGAGTACTTATGTTGACAGGAGAAGACTGCCTGTCGGTGTAGCTGATGTCTTCACTGAAGCACTCAGGTAGTGTAGCTGTGCTGCTGCAGCATTTTAAGTGTAGACAAGCCCTAACATTTTGACTGCACTGTATTTTAAGGGTAAAATTAACCCATGAAGGTTCCAACACAATGGTTGTATAGACAGAAGGAAGGTGGCTGTGGAGCAGGGGCACAGAGATATGCTACATCTCCTGCACCTGAGTAAGAGGCCAATGAATCTAAGGGCAGGTCTTCACTACCCACTGGATCGGTGTGTAGAGATCAATCTATCAGGGATTAATTTATCGTGTCTCATCTAGATGCGGATAAATCGATCCCCGAACGCGCTCCCTGTCAACTCTGGAACTCCAGCTCACGAGAGGCGGAAGCGGAGTCAATGGGGGAGCGGCAGCGGTCAACTCATCGCCATCCTCATGGCCAGGTAAGCTGACCTAAGATACGCCAACTTCAGCTACGCTATTCGCGTAGCTGAAGTTGCCTATCTTAGGTCGACCCCCCCTACACACACACCAGTGTAGACAATGGCTAAAACAACATGCACCAAGTAGCCAGAATATCCCACATTCAGTGTGTACAGGGATAGGAGCCACAGCTCCAGGCTAAGGGGTGGAGTAGCATGCTTTATATACTCTCTGCATGTTGGGTTGGCTTCTGGTCCATTTACTTAGACTTCACATTAAGAAGGGAGAGAATTTCACCCTATGCAAGATAACTCTTGATTCTTCTTTGAGGGAGTATTACATTCATTCTGGGTGAATGTTTGGACCTCATTAGCTGAGACAAAGAGGATACGGTTTGATTAAAAAAGGCCTGAAACCTAAGAGGTCCCTTTGTTTTAAGTTCAAACCAAACAAGGGACCCCACAATGCTGTGGTGTCATGTGAGGCCTCCATTAAACATTGCAGGCTATGTTGTGAGGGTCAGCATTGAAGACATTTGTGATTGACGTTTGGGAGAGAAATCTGTGACAGATTTCAGAATAATGCCAAAGATTTCTTATGATATCGTTTGAGGAAGGCTATGTATGGTAAATCAGTCTTTTTCATCTAGGAACTTGATCATCAAAGTCCACTCCTTCTTGTAACAAAAGAAGAATGAGTTTTTGAAGATTGCAAGCCTTGTTCATATTTCACTGTTTCAGTGCAACGCTTCCACAGCTCATCGGCCCCACGTTACTCTGCCAGCTTAGTTATTTATAACAATTCTTCTACCTTCCAATCTTTATTAAAAAATATAACCACGAGAAAGTGTCTTCTCCTCACATTGATATTCAAAGGTGACCTGCTCAAAAACAAAACAAAAAATCCCAACACCCTGATTATTTAATCAGGGTCTTTAATGTTTCATAGGCCATCCAGTGTGCAAGAAGATATACCAGAATATTTACCAAAGGCCCTCCAGGATAGATAAACACTGACCTTCTGAGACACCATTCTGTAAAATGCTGTAGTTTGCAGAGAATCCCTCTTTTGCTATTGCACTGTCAGCATAAAAAAACATTGAAAGGATTCCAGTTGAAGAGCGCACTCGGCCTGGTGTGTTCTGTCCACAATAACGCCCTATGTGGGGGCCAACTGAAAAAAACAAAGCATAATAGTTCACTACCTTTCTCCTACAACAATAAGTGTCAATACAATAGCCCACCAAAGAGATCGCTCAGCAGGAAATTAGGAGTCCCTGCAACAGTTTAAAATTACTGTCTCCTCAATAGCTTAGTAATAAACGGTAAATTGCTCATCCTGCCATAATAATCTAACTCAGACAATGTTCCAGATAACAAATAAAGCTAAATATAGGGCTAGATTTTCAAAAGGTACAGTTTTTAAAGTTGTCCGTCATGAGCAATGATGGTACAAAATTACATGCACAAAGAAGCAGAAGTATTTTCTGACATGCGATTAAAGCACCTATTGATAACAAGGGGCTCTGAGTGGCCTAGTCTGCACACCCAGCCTACAAGGTGCTGAACAATGTGAATTTCTCCTAAAGAAAAGGAGACTGAGTCTACCCAGCACCTTGCAGAATCAGGCACTTACTGCCCCAGTTTTGCAGGCAACCTTGTCATTAGTTTTTCAGCAAATTTAGAAAAATGTTTTTTTCTCCTGCAATTACATAATGATCAATGAGAAACCCTTGTTTCCTCCTATGAGCTTTTAACAGCTTCTACCAGCTCGTTTCTCCCCTTCACTCAGACACTGGCAAGGAAAAAAAATAAAATGAAGTATGAACATTTCCCTCACCTCTTGCTTTTGAATTCCTTAGAGATATTCATTACAGTTTGAAAGATAAAAAACAAATCCTGATATTTTTCTGCTTAGCTTGTGCAGTGTGATGATTTCCCCCTTTGACTAATCTGGCTACTGCACAACCAATATATAAGGCCTTCCTGTGCTTGTGCATCCCTTTGGATAGAGCCATAAACTGCTGAATAGTGATAAAGCTCTGCTAACAAACATTGAATGTAGTACTAGATTCTATGCAAAAACTTTGCTATAATACCGACAGGCCACAAAACCCACATCTTCAGCCTTCCAGAGCTAAATGATCACACTGCCACATCATCATCGTTGGAAGTCTGGTTAGTTTTCAGTTTAAAACTTAAAATGTTTACAAAGCTTAATTATCAAATATGCAAGGAAAAACATCAGCTAACATAATTTCTCTAGAAATTTACTGGGTTTTGCCAGCAAATAAAACAGTTTCCACTTGGAATAACCTCCACTGCCAGCCACACTTCTCTACTATGCCAGTACTGCCAGAAGGAAGCAGCTTAGATGATGTAGCCCCTTCTGCCAATGTAGGTTTTTTCCCCTCTATCTTCTGGCCACAGTCTTTCAGAATCAGCTTCCAGTTGCCTTGGCAATGCCATCACATTTAAAATAATAGTCACCAGCCAACTCAGACCTTTTTTTCACCATGGCTGCTCTGGATGTATGGATGTAATGGAACATGCTGCAGAGGACATAAATTGGATTCTTTCCTGCCCTGGAAACCATGAAACCACTTATGATCTTATTATTTGAAATGAGAAAGCTGTTCTTCTGGAGCACTAGCAGTACTACTTGTTAAAAAAAAAATTCGTCAGTCTGACTACAGCTTGACCTTTCATTGTCTTTTTTTCCTAGGATGGTAAAACAGCTGTGACTCTGCTCCTTCCCACTATGGCCTTTGATCATTGTAGCCACTGACTTTGCTGAAGACTACAAGAGAACAGGAAAGATGTGGCCTCCATGTTATGGCACTCAGAGTCCCCCTCCCCCATTTCCTGCAGGGAAGAACTCTTTGAAATGGCAAACAAGAGAACTTTGTTTAAAGCACACTCATACTTTAAGATTCACCATGACTCGCTAGCTTATAATTTGTAAAACATATTTGGTAATTCTGCATTTCATTCTTCTGAATATTGCCTCTAGATATCACAGCGCTATTCTCTTTGCTAGCTGCGTAGATTCAGGAGCCAAAATCTTTGCAAAACATGATACAAAGAGGTATTGAATTTTCTCACACAACATGTAAGCCTTAACTTACTGAACTAATGCAATATTGATCCTAGCAGAACTAGATTAAATAGAGCTTCTTATTCTTCTATATAAATACCTACCATATTTTGAGGGCTTTTTTTCCCATTTAAGTCTTGCAGACTTTTGAATGAGAATAAATTACTTATTGCTTATTTAGATGGAATGTGTCTCTCTTTCTTGTAGTGTCCTGCTAATCCTTCCCATTCAGGAGAGAGTGAGCAAATTCTCACTTATGATGTATGTGGCAAAGGAATACACACATTTCAACACAGAGAATGCTTTCCCAAAATCCAGACAGAAGAATACATCTGAATTCTGGACTGCTGATGCTAGAACGATAGACTGTTGGAGACCAGGCCTAGAAATCTGTTGGTAGCCTCCAGCAATAAGGATTTGTGTAATTCTGTTAGCACCCTACATGAGGATCTCGTCCAAATGTGTGTCACTTGGGGTATGTCTACACTTTGAGCTGGTGGTGTTATTCCCAGCTCAAAGACACATACTCAGGTCAGGCTAGGGCACTAAAAATAGAGTAGCTATGCCAGCATTAGCATTGGAAGGGGCTAGCTGCCCCAGGTATATACCCGTCCCAGACCAGAGGCATGTATTCAGGGTGGCTAGTCCCTCCTGTCACACTGCCATAGCTACAATCTAATTTTTAGAGCCCTAGCTCAATCACAGCTAATGTGAATATGTCTTCTCAAGCTGGGAATCACATCCCCAGTCTGAAGTGTAAATACACCCTTGGAATTGATGTAGGCTCATCAGAGGCCATCTGACTTTGTCAACAGGTCAGAGGCATCTGTGCGAGCCCTCCCTGGATTTATCCACTTGGTTGCCAGTGCTCTATCTGTCCCTGAGATTCCTGCCTCCTTTCTCAGCTAGTCTTTATGGGACTGGTGTGATCATAGTGGAAAGGAATTCATTATATTTAGGCTAAAGGGTTGAAGGAGCAGAACCATCCTAAAATGCAGACACTAGTTCTGCCCATTCCAGTTTAAAGCTAGATGTTCTGACTATGTACATGTCAGGAGTTCAGCATTCACAGTGCATGCCTAATGGTTTAACACTCTCACTAGAAAGTCTATTCCTAGTTGTGCTTCCTTTTTCCCTCTGTAAAGATGAAACCACAGAAGAGATGTTGAGTTGAACTATTTTCCCTTGAGGCCATCAGCCTCATCTCAATGTTATATATTTCATGGTTGCCTTTCACATTGGCCTAAGGAGCCAAATTCATATTGTGTTTAAATCCATTGGAAAAAAGTGCCAGTGCTATCCATCTTAAAATACTAATTTAAAGTGTAAATTAATTAGACATCTTAATGAACATTAAAATCTGCTTTTTAAAGTATACTGTATGCCATATAAAGTAGGGCTGTCAAATAATCGCAGTTAATTCACATGATTAACTCAAAAAACTAACTGTGATTACAAAAATTAATTGCAGTTAATTAACTATTTTGGATGTTTTTCTACATTTTCAAATATATTGATTTCAATTACAACACAGAATACAAAGTGAACAGTGCTCACTTTATATTATTTTTATTACAAATATTTGCACTGTAAAAATGATAAAAGAAATAGTATTTTTCAATTCACCTCAGACAAATACTGTAGTGTAATCTCTTCACTGTGAAAATGCATCTTACAAATACAGATTTTTGTATTACAGATTTTTTTTGTTACATAACTGCACTCAAAAACAAAATAATTCAAAACTTGAGAGCCACAAGTCAACTCAGTTCTACTTCTTGTTCAGCCCTTAGCTAAGACAAAGAAGTTTGTTTGCATTTACAGGAGATAATGCTGCCTGCTTCTTAGGGTACGTCTACACTGCACGATTATTTCGAATTAGCTTAAACCGATATTACAAAACAGATCTAATAAAATCGGTTTAGCGCGTCCACAGTGGGATCCCGAAATCGATTGTTTGCGTCCATGGTCCAAAGCTACCATCGATTGTCAGGCGCGGTGCACTGTGGGTAGCTGTTCCTCAGCTATCCCATAGTTCCCACTTCCGTGTTGAGAGCACAGTGCCTGATGGGGCAGAAAACACTGCCCGGGTGGTGCTGGGTACAGCCTCACCCTCCCTTGTGAAGGCAGCAGACAACCCTTTGGCGCCTTTTTCGCGGAGTGCATTGAGCAAACGCCATAGCACAGCAATCTTTCCCTTTTTTTTTTCACGTGGTGGTGGGGGAAAATAATGAGGAGCTGTTCCCTGAACCACGCCAGACACTGTGTTTGAACCTACAGACATTGGAGCTCAGCCAAGAATGCAAATAATTTTCAGAGACTGCTGTGGACTGTGGGATAGCTGGAGTCCTCAGTACCCCTCCCTCCCTTCATGAGCGTCCATTTGAGTCTCTGGCTCCCGTTACGCTTGTCACGCAGCGCTGTGTATCCTGGAGTTTTTTATTCAAACGCTTTGGCATTTCGTGTTCTGTAACGGAGCTGCATACAACAGATTTGTCTCCCCATACAGCGATCAGACCTAGTATCTCCCGTACGGTCTATGTGGAGCTCTTTTTCGATTCAAACTGCATTGCCAGCCGTGCTGATCAGAGCTCCACGCTGGCAAGCAGGAAATGTAATTCAAAAGTTCGCGGGGCTTTTCCTGTTTACCTGCCTGCTGCATCCGAGTTCAGATGCTGTCCAGAGCGGTCAGTGCTGCACTCTGGGAGGCCGCCGCGGAGGCCAATAACGCGATTTCCGTCCACATGAACCCTAATCCGAGTTATCACTATCGAATTTAGCGCTACTCTCTCGTTTGGGAGGAGTTCCGAAATCGATTTAAGGAGCCGTTTAACTCGATATTAATGACAACGTCATGTGAACGGATACAGCGTTAAATCGGTATATCGCCATTAAACCGATTTAAGTCGCAGTGTAGACCTGGTCTTATTTACAATATCACCTGAAAGTGAGAACAGGCATTCGCAGGGCACATTTATAGCCAGCATGGCAAAGTACTTACAGGGCACATATGCTAACATTTGTATGCCCCTTCATGCTTGGCCATCATTCCAGAGGACATGCTTCCGTGTTAAGTATGCTCAGTAAAAAAATGTAAATTAAATTTGTGATTGAACTCCTTGGGAGAGAATTGTATGTCTCCTGGTCTGTTTTACTGCATTCTCCATGTATTTCATGTTCTAGCATTCTCAGATGATGACCCAGAACATGCTGTCATTTAAGAACACTTTCACTGCAGAATTAACAAAATAGAAGAAGTACCAATGTGAGATTCTAAAGATAGTGACAGCACTCAACCCAAGGTTAAGAATCTAAAGTGCTGTCCAAAATCTGAGTGGGAGAAGGTGTGGAGCATGCTTTCAGATGTTTTAAAAAAGCAACATTCTGATGTGGAAACTACAGAACCTGAACCACCAAAACAGAAAATCAACCTTCTGCTGGTGGCATCTGACTCAGATGATGAAATGAATGTGTATCAGTTCGCACTGCTTGGGTTGTTATTGAGCAGAACCTGTCATCAGCATGGACGCATGTCCTCGGAATAGTGGTTGAAGCATGATAGGACATATGAATCTTTAGCACATCTGGCACATAAATATCTTGCACGCCAGCTACAACAGTGCCATGCGAATGCCTGTCTCACTTTCAGGTGACAGTGTAAACAAGAAGCGAGCAGCATTATCTACTGCAAATGTAAACAACCTTGTTTGTCTGAGCGATTGGCTGAACAAGAAGTAGGACTGAGTGCACTTGTAGGATCTAAAGTTTTACACTGTTTTATTTTTGAATGAGGTTATTTTTATACCTAATTCTATATTTGTAAGTTCAGCTGTCACGATAGAAATTGCACTACAGTACTTGTATGAGCTGAATTGAAAAATATATTTCCTTTTATTTTTTACAGTGCAAATATTTGTAATAAAAATAAATATAAAGTGAGCACTGTACACTTTGTAGTCTGTGTTGTAATTGAAATCAATATATTTGAAAATGTAGAAAACATCCACAAATATTCAAATAAATGGTATTCTATTATTGTTTAACAGCGTGATTAATTGCACAATTAATCGCGATTAATTTTTTAATCACTTGACAACCTAATATAAAGTATTTCACAGGATAGTAGGGTTTTTATTGTCTAAACATTTACATATAATTTAGTGTTTAGGGTGCTTAATGGAATTTGAAAAATGAACACCTGTTCTAGCACGTCCAGTAGTCAAGTATGAGCTGTTACATACTATTCCTTAAAAGGTTATCACCAGTATAGAGAGTAACCACAATAACAAACAACAACAACAACAAAAAGGCAGCTAGATTAATGGCATCCCTCATTTGCACT
This sequence comes from Chelonoidis abingdonii, assembly GCF_003597395.2. NCBI lineage: Eukaryota > Metazoa > Chordata > Testudines > Testudinidae > Chelonoidis > Chelonoidis abingdonii. Next base: position 31,294,731 of record NC_133770.1, on the reverse strand, counting down.
GATGTGAACAATAGCAAGTGTTTTTAGTTCTATAATTTAGGGCACGGACTTGTAGTATTGACTGGAGCTGTAATGCTTAGCCTGTGGTTCTCAAAATGTATGTAAACTTCTTTAAATTGCTTTTGAGCTTCTGGAAGACAATCCATAAAGCTTCAAAAAAATCTGCACGATGAATATGTGCAATTCATCACCTCAGCTCTTCATGGTTTGGAGGGAACTGTTTTTCTTAGAAGTCATCAATGGATTGCTCTTAGTCAGGGCTGGGCTTAGGTACATTTAGGCCCTAGGCAAAGACACCAACACACAATCACGTAATGACTTATTGCTTTTTTGCTCTCCTGCTCACACCAACCCACTCAGTGCCCTGTGTCACTTCCTCCTTCAAAAAGATGGCCTCGTGTCTGCTCAGTCATTTGCAAGGGTTGACTTTAGTTTCCAGATATTTTTCAGAATAGTTTGTACCAGTTGCTGCTGTGTTAAAGAGAGGAGCACCTGAGATCAAAAGATGCCCACCACACACAGTTCTGCAGAAACAGTGCTATTCTGCAGAGTGCTGAGCATTCTGGCCTTATTCCCGGCAAAGCACTTACACTCATGCTTAAATGTAAACATAGAAGCTTCCCCTGTGAAATCCCTTTGAAGTCAGTGAAATCACTCACATGCTTAAAGATAAGCACATGCTTAATTGCTTTACAGGATCAAGGTCAGATCAGCACCTGCAAAAGGCTCAGCACCTGCCAGGATCAAGCTGTTGGAGGGGTATAGAAGTACAGCTGGTCTGAACTCCACGATTGTGAAAGGTCACTTTGAGACTAGCTTGCTCAAGAGTGAGCATTAAAGCTGGTCAGAAATTTTCTAGTGGAAGGTTTTTCCACTGGAAAATACCAGTCAATCAAAAGTAAAATGTTTCAAAATAAAATGTCAATTTTGATGACATTTTATTTTGAAAAAAAATCAGAATGAAGCATTCTGATATGGTCAAAATGTTCTGTTCAATCTTTTTAGAATAGAGCATTTCAACTTTCTATTTTGAAACAATATTTCATTTCAATTCTTTACGATGGCATACTTTTCTATACTATACTGTACTATACTGATATTGTAGTGAAGCACTGGAATTTTATCCAAATATTTTGATTGACCCAAAACAAATTTTCACTTGAAATTTCATTTGATCGGAAATTTCAAATTGTTCCCTTTCAACCTGGAAAAAAAAAATCCTGGAATTTCCTTTAAAATGGAAAATCCAGTTCCCACCCTGCTCTAGTGCTATAAACTGTCCCAGTTCTATTCTAATGTCTTCTTATGCATGATGTCCTAGGGAGCTGCCTACTTAAACCTGTAACTATGGCTGCAGTTACAAATATTTCCCATAAATATTTCCCACAAAACTGTCCAATAAAATTCCATTAAAAATGTATCTTCAAACCCTTTCCTATCGTATGCAAAACAAACCATACATACAGTGCTGAAGGGCTGGGGTTAGGTGCATATAATTGTAATTACGATGTTTTCCCAAACTTCTTTTTCAGATACTGTAATGCCTATTTTAAAATACCACAGAAATCAATCCTTGTGTGTTTGTTCTCATCTGTCTGCAGAGTCTTGTCATTTACCCAGATGTTTGGAGGCAGAGACTGCTTTGTTACCACACAATTGTAACACACAGCCTGGAACAATGGGATCTTACTGTGGTTTCTAAAATATACTGCAATACAAATAAATCATAAATAATAATTTTAATGACAAAAAAAGCTTCAGCCTTTATACATATTTTCTGATAGAAAGAAGGATAAATTCTGCTGGCTGCAGAGTCATCCGCCTATGAATGATGTTTCAAATAAGTTCCTAAAACTATCACAGCGCCCAACAGAATGTGTGTTTGGAGATATTTCAGTGTGGTCTACAAGATAGGGTCAGCTAAATTATTTATAAATAGAAAACATATTTATCAGATAACAGAAACCTGCTTCTTAAGAAGAGAGTCAAACATAGTTTTACATTAGAAGGCTGATAACATTTGTTGTTGATTGTTCTTCAATTTGGCTCAATCATTTTCTTCAATCAGAAAATTACCACTTTGAAAACCCCTTGACACTAATAATAATGTGTTTTCTTTCTGAAAATATTCCACATAAGTTGGTTGATTGGATCTTCTTTTTGCATGTCAGTTTAAATTAAAGTTCTAAAGGAATTTAGACTGAAAAGATTTGGGCTATATGCAAATAAGCCTATTATTAAATGTTCCAGACATTGTTATAATATTGTTATAATTCTGTTTTCCCAATTGAGGAATTAAATATTGAATATTCTGTCAGCCACTCTTTTGACTCTTCCCTTTATACTTACTGGAAAGTGTTTAAGAGAACCATGATAAACCTATTAAACTCAAAACAAGAGGAAATACACAAACATACATTAAAAAACAGATACTTCTGCTGTACCGGGAACAAAAGCTTTTATGAAAAAAGCAGTTTCCCAAATGTGTAAACCCAGTTGTGGTGAAATATAGATCTGTCTGCAGAAACACACATCCTTAAACTTGTTACTAAAGTAGGTTTGAAATGTTAAATGTTTCCATTAAAAGAAAATGTTATTACTGTACAGTATTAATGGTTTGTAAACACCTACTTGCTACTGTTCATAAACTCAGAGAAAACATCCTTCAAGGTAGAGTATCACACCAATAGAAAAGGGCAATAGCTTTTATTACTGCACTATACAGTGAGACAAGTTCCATGCTGGTGTATTTGGCTTTAAGTTACAAAATACAGAGGCAAAAGGACAACTGAAAGATGCTTCTCTTTAGATACTTATGGCACACACAAAAAGCTTGTAAAAGGCATCAAGAACAGTTGGTTGCACATTACTGCTTGTATGATTCCTAAGGACTGCCAAGTTCTGATGTGTGCACCCTAAGGGGAAGTGCTCAACCTAAGGGAAACCTGATGTTAAACTCCAGTAAATTGAAGGCAACAGCAGCAGCAAACTGCAGGTTATCATCATACAATACTCATGTACCCTCTGAATTAGTGCTCAAAGTTTGGGTGCACAATACGTCTTCCCTGTCTAAATTATTTTAGCATAAAAGGCCCAGTTCTGCCTTTGGTGAAATTAATGGGAGTTGCATGTTGTATCTGAGGGCAGAATATGACCCTAAACCAATTCTTTGACATTTTGACAGTTCTTTGACAGTTTGTAAAACACCATGCACACTCTTTCGTGCTAGTTATGTGCTGTATCGTGTGCAATTAAAGTGTATTTCCCCACCCTGCTAATTCAACTCATTTTGTTTAAATCAAACGAAGACCTCTGTAATACAATATTTGAAAATATGACAATATGCCTTCTGGAACTCACTGTGGAGTAATGATTCTGTATACTGCAGCTCATTTTTCTCTTACCCCCAGGGAATCCGTCCCAGATTTCCAATCGGTCATACCGACAGAACGTTCCTGCTGGAGGATTTGAATCAGGTTCTAGTTCAAAGCTTTCAAATTCCAGTATAATCTCTGACATCTTTGGTGCAAAGACAATGTATGTGCATTCAAGGTTATTGGGATATTTTTCAGGGAATCCTGGAGATTTTATCACTCCACTTGGTGAAGTAAAGTTTCTGGAACATTCAGGTCCTGTGTGACAAAGAAAAATATTTAACTTAGCACTATCTCACAAAGCAAGCTGGTTAACTAGAAAACAAATTAGGTCATTTTGTCTTTCTAACAGCAAAGTGGCTTTTCAATGAAACACCTCATTTTAATCACTGTATTAATCATCCAGCCAGCTTGTTCCTATTATTGATAGTCAGGTATTAAAATGTAATTCACATTTATTGTGTGATCTCCAATTTTCAATCTGTGTAGAGCAATATGAAAACTTGTGCCAGCTCTAGAAAAAAAAAATTATGACAAATATGAAGTCAGGTGGGAACAATGAAAGAGTAAGCTGCAGAAATCTCAACAGAGCCCCAGAGAAATAATTATAGCCCCTTCAAGCTTAAATCTTTAAATCTTAAGGTTGACAGCCTTTTATTGGTGAAATAGAATGTTTTACAAAAGCGGGTGAGTGAATTCAGTAGAGGGAGTAGTGGTTTCAGATTCCTAGAGCAGTGACTCAGTAACTCTGCCAGATGTGACCTATGCCTCTTTGACAAACTAAATGTGAAAGGTAATTCGTACATGTACCAAGGGTGAGTGACTCATTCTGAGTGGTGTTGACACAGGTGCACCAGTTAAGTGTTGCTGTTAGTGAAGGCATGATAAACTGTGTGATTATGGGCAGTGTTGCTAGAAGTCACCTAATATCAGTGTTGACATATTAACCTTCCCCAAAGTACCAGTCTTGGCTTCATTTGGTGTTCCAAAAATTGTTGTTGGTACAATGGGATGAATATAAAAGGCCAGATCACTGCATCTGCCTTCATGAATGGAGGGGACAAAATCCTTATCTGGTCTCCTGCTGGCTGGTCATAGTTCTCCATTCCTCATATCCCACAGAAACCCTTCCTCAGGATTCCAGCTCTGCAGGTGTGTTGAGAGTGGGGTTCAGGCACTGCCTACACAACTTTCTCACCATATTAATGTACTGCTGATACCCCTGGATGAGTTGGCAATTGAGACCAAATATGGGACATCTGGGTCTTAGTGCATGAGCCTCAACTGTTGGTATTAAAACAGCCAGTTCTCTTTTAGCTCATCAATCTCCAAGTGGCCTAGCCATCACTAGAGGGGGACAGAGCACAACATCGAGTGAGCATGGTTTACATGAACATAGGCGCTTCTCTGCCTCTGCTTTTAATGGAGATTGGGATAGGGGAAGGTGGGGACAGCGGCTTTCTCGGGATTCTGGTAGCAGAAGCCAGATGGAGCTGTTCTGCCATGGAGCCAGGTAAGGACCACAGGCAACAGACAGCCAACACATGTGGATGGCCCTGGTCGCACATCACAGAAGTCACCTAATATCAATATCAAAGGAGTGTGCAGATTTTGGGTGCTGAACCCCCAGTTTCATCCACATGAGGATTCCCTACTGCCTGGGAGAATGTCGTCAGCAAACTCAGCAAGGGGAACCCTGGAGAATTTCTAGTCCTTAACCTAAGTTGTTTACTGTAAACAATCTGGCTTGTTGCATACATGTGTATATGAATACCCATCACATCATAAGAAATGGTGCTTTTGAAAATGATATAAAATATACTACTTCACATTGATTTGGCAACCCTCTGAGTAAACTCAACATTTAGGAGATAGGTAGATCTGAAGGGTTAGCTCAGCTATTTCAGTCCTTAATCAGACACAAACATTAGATGTAAATTTCAGGTCCTGAACACCTGGTCTTTAAAAGGGGTCATGACACATTTTGGAAGAATGATTATATTAAAGCCCCAGTGGCATGGCCAATTGCAGTCTGGGAAAATTACATTTTATCTATAATTAAAATCCCCCCTCCAATTTCAGTGGGATAGAGTGTTCATCTTCACTCCCTGTCACACACTGTTCTGTAGTGCTACTGTTGCTGTTAAATAGTTGCTACTCTTCAGCTCACAGGTGATGCATTACACTGCAGTATTTTCTGTGTATGCTTTTGTTCCGTAAAGTGCTTTATGATCCCCGAGAATCTAAATGAAAGGTGCTATATCAAATGTAAGTCATTGTCATTATTGTTGTATTAAAAATAAGGAGTGTAGGATTCAGGAGTGTTAGGCATGCCCTTACCCTCACACCTGGTGTCTCAGCAGTACCCTGACTCATTTTGAGCATGTTCAAACCAACGTGTTACAAGAGGCACAAAGTTCATTCAAATGAGAACCCTCACCAATATGCCCTCCATATATCCTGATCCTCTATTTAACCTGTGCAGGGACTACAGGAGATAAAGCAGCTTTGAGGCTGTAGTGGACGCCATGAAGTGATACACTGGTGGAATACAGGAGAGAGGGTGCAGGGGGAAGGGATGAGGGGTCTTGTCAGAGGCATCCAACGAATAGCCAGTTCTGAGTTGGGGAGGTTGTGCATGTGATTGTGATTGTGATTGAGTGTGTGTGTGTGAAAGAGAGGGAGACAGAGAGAGCGAGTGAGAGAGAATACCAGAGGTCTCTGCTACCCATTTGCCATTTGCCCAGCCCTGGGAAGGGGATGTCTTTTAGCTTGATGATCCCCTGTCCTTCCTGGCTGACAGCTTCATTTCAGAGCTCTCAGCTGGCTTCTTAGGGCTTGTCTACACTTAACATGCTACAGCAGCACAACTGTAGCTGTTGCACTTCAGTGGAGACACACTACCTAGTGTTGTGTACATGGAAAATTAGATTGGCTTAACTATCCTCCTCAGGGGTGTAGATTTTCACACCCCTGACTGACGTAGTTAAACCAACCTAATTTTCTAGTACAGGCCAAGCCTTAGTTTGAGATCTTGGCTATCAGGCAACACCTCCTTCCCCAACATCACTCCCTTGTTCGTTCTCCTATCATATATAAAATCTCAGACTCCACCTCCAAGCATGGAGTGTGCGTCTGGATCGTCTCTGTGGCTGCTGCTGCTGAGGGTGAGTCTCTCAGCTTAGGATTTGACTAGCAGGTCCCTGATCACGGAGCCAACACAATACCACGTTCAAAATTAGCCCTAACTGTGTTATAGAGGTGGGGTAACATAACTTTAATGAGTTGGGGGATGCCCTCAGAGGTGCACAGCAAAGTATTGTTCATGGCTGTCCCTATGTATATTGCAGTGAAGTTTGGCACCACATATGCCATATATGCCATATGCTTAATTGGTTGGGGTCTGGATCTTTTATCTGACATTTCTTTTAATGTCTGTGGAGCTGAGAAGAATGTCTTATGGCAGATCTTATGACTCATAAGGTCAAGTTGGTCATGTTGGTAGGTATCTGTATAATAGAATATACTGATTGGCTTTATTTGGCATTTTATTTATTTATTTACTTACTCAATACGTAAATTATGCATTTAATATATACATTCATTTAACATTATCTGGGAGATACTAAATGTGCAAAAGTCAAGAAATTCAACATCCGTATTCCTACAGCAACAGTAACGCATACCTTAAGCATGTATGTAATATTTTCCACCTCTGTAGATGGTGATAGCTTTTGTGCCTTAATATTAGGTATATGTAGCATCGGCGTTAAAGTTGCTTTGGGAGCCATAATTTTGAGTATCCTGACTTTTGTGTATGTAAAATGTTATTTGTAATGTTATTTTAGCATAGCTAATGCATATCAGTGGGAGATTTAAATGATCACATGGGGAAATAAATACAATATTCTTGTTAGCGTACTGTGTTGTCACTAGACTATTATGAAAAAGGTCTCCATCTGAAAATGTTCACTTTCAAAAGCAGCTTGTTTCACAGGTAATTTTTGCAGTTGTTTTTTCTTGCACTTGAATTTTAACTCTTTTTAAAGGGGGAGAGAGAGTAAGCACTAAAAATCTAGGGGACAGATTTTCAGAATAGGTGAACTCCCATTTTGACAGAAGAATAAGTGGCCAGGTTTTCAGAAGAGCTCAATGCATTCAGTGCTGAATTCTTTTGAAAATCTGGCCATTGGAGTCACAATGGGAGCTCCTGGGTGCTAAGCACATTTAAAAATGTGGCCCTGACTTAGGTGCATAAATAGGAGCTCTTTCTGAAAATGTGGTCTCACTTAAGGGCACTGAGCACTTGAAATTTTCTGAGCTTTGAGAACTTTGAAAATCTAGCCCCAAGTGCTTATATTGTCAAAGGCAATCTTGGTTCCTATAAAGAAACACTCTTTGTGTATTTATGCCTTTATTATCCAGTTTTGGTCTGGGTCCTACTGGCTTCTTAATGTGTGATTTATCTATCTCCATCCAACTACAACTAAGGTGTATGCCAAAAAATGATCTCACCATCCTACAACCAGTGACTCAGCAAACCAGCTGATCAGAGTGCGGGCCTTTTGCTGAGCCTATTAATCCTGGGTAGTTTCTCTTCCAAATGTTTTCTTCTGTACATATAGCTGCCCATGCTTGGCAGCCTTTACTGAAGCTCCTATATAGTCAGCCACCAGGATGTGCTTGAAAGCAGTGTGAACTGCCTCTTTCCCTTTGCTTCCGAAAAACAAATACTGAAAATGACACCATTCTGATCCTTCCATCATCTGCTGGCCATGTGTAACTAGGTCCATTCTGAGCCCATGGATATCTTTTGGGAATGCAGAGCAAAGCACTAACCAAATAAGCAAGGGACTGCAAAGGTTACAGTGTGATAAGGTGGAAACATTATACATCATAGGATGACAGTCAACACAAAGAAAGAAAATCAACAACTAAAAAAAAATCTAAACAAACAACTTTGTAGAAAACATGCCGTTGAGGGCTATCAGATTGCATTCAGAGGTGTAGATCCTCATGGAGCAATGACAATTTACAGCAGCTGACAACCTGCCCTAAGCATGTGGATGACATGACCAATAAAACTTTAATCTACAACCAAATTCTTGTTTTTTTTTCAAAAGACGTAGCCTTCCTTTTGTCCTCAAGAACTATGATCAATTTTTCCCTGAAAACAGAACAAACACCATGGTCAATGAACTACATAATTATGAATCATTTGCTCACCTCTTTTGAAAACTTCATAGCGGATGGAAAATCCTGCTCCATGAGTTTCATAATCAGAGACAAATTTAATAAAGAGAAATGGTCCTGAAGACACTAGAGGAGCGGGAGCAATTTTTCCACAGTACTTTCCCCATACGCGCCCATTTGGATTATCTCCATCAATCACTTCAACATAATCATACCTGATGGATAAATGGAAGAAAGAAACTTTTAACTTCTGGGAAAGAAAGGGATTTAATTAATTTAGAAACCATTGCTATACAACATAGATAATCAAGAAAAATGCTAGCCTGCTTGGAAACTGCATTATGCTGAGAGATGTAAGCAAAATGAAATAATTAAAATGGACTACATCATGTCTGTAGACATCATCTGGCAACATGGAACTATTAGGAAGAATGGCGTCCATTATGCTTGCAGACAATGTCAGCTTAAGTAACCAATTAACAAAAAAAAAAAAAAAAAGAAATCTCATGAGCACAATTCTGTATTATTAAATTGTGTTCCTTTGTCTATGGTGGTGTTATCAATACATAATGCATAGCATTCTTTTCAAACTGTGAAGTTCTATTATGAATTCAAAATGTCTCTTTGGCTGGTGCTCTCTATGAATAATACTTGGATTTCTGTATACTACCCTCTAAATATATGGGCACAGAATAATAAATGAATCCCTAAACATTTGATTTAGTTAAAAACTCCACTATGTTCCAGACCACTGGCAGAAAATCTGTCATTTTCCATGTCAGTTGGACAGAAATTGAGCAAATCTTACAATCCATACTTTAATTATAACACTTGATTTCCTTCAGACAAAAGTTGTATTTTTAGAACATACCCTTGTTTAAAACTTTGAATTGAGTTGGTTTAAGTGAATGTATTGTTTTAACATTCATATTCATATAGTATATGATCACTGAACTCTTTGGACGAGGTCCTCATCCTCTGTATATCTGCTTGATTCCTATGTACATTATGGGTGGAGATAAAAATCTATCAATAATGATTAATAGCGAATGTTCGCCTGGGGACAATAGAGGTGCTACAAAGTTTCTCAGTCCTCTAAACTAGATCTGTCACCTTCAGGGATCTGAACCTGCAAGGCTGACTTCAGTGGAGTTGAGGGGGCTCAGCAACAGGCAAGCCTGAGCCTTATAAGAGAGATAAAACAGAGGAATAATCAAGAACAGCCTTGAGCTGCAGGACTTGGCCCAGATCCAAGGATTTCAAAGGCTCATTGGTGGATTATTCTGGAGATTTGTGTCAGCCCCTAGTAGAGACAGGGAACAGCTGCCACTTACAGAACCAGATTCAATCTTTCCTAAAATTTGGTGGCGTTCTGTACGTACGTTTTGTTTTGGGCCTATTTCTAGTAATAAAGGGGCTGAGACATTGGAAAGCTTTTGTGTGCCTAAGGTGGTATATTTTTTGGTCTCATCCATATTGCCTTTTTATTTATTGAATTGCTGCTGGTCAGACAATTTCATTTAAGTTTCATATCTTACAACAACTGACATTAAAATGATGCTGTTAATTTGCTTTAGCCTTTTATTCTTCCATTATGTGCATTGAAATGTCCAGAGACATATTAATATACCAGAAATGGCTAAAAATAGCTGTAATATAAATTTTTATCTGACAATTTTACAGTCAAAGAAAAAAATGTCTTCATGATGACCAAAGTCACTTTTAATAACCCCGATACAAACTATCTAGGGCACATGACATGTTTACATGAAATCCCATGAGACAACTGCAATGATGATATCACTAGTTAAAGTGGCCAGCTGAAGGCCCTTTAAATTAAAAATGACATTACCTCATCTGTTAAAATTGTGTGCCAGCTTTGGTATATATCAAATAAAAAATAAAGCTGACACGGATGGGACTGTGAGCATTAACCTATGTGAAATATTGTGATGACTGCATTTCTTTTGATGCACCTGATGTTTCTAGGAGCAGTTGCTCAGCCACTAAGTTTCACTGTCCCATTTCAAAGTGATGGAAATACAAAGAGGAAATGTTTCCTTTTGAGATACTTTTCTAGATGTTTCGTGTGGAAAAGGTGACGTGTAAAGATTCTGTTGTTCTTTTTTTTAACTGGGCTTGTGCTTTTTTTTTTTTTAAATCTCTTTATCATTTAGGAAAAGGTCTGAACGTTGTGGGGGTTTTAAAAGAAGGTTTTTTTTCTTTTTGTTTTATGCCTTTAGAAATATTTTTTTAATCTTCCTAGAAAACTTATTGGACATGTCAGAGAATTCATATGATGAGTTCTTATACCTTAATGGAACAGTTCAGGGTGTTGAATCTTTAACAAAGACATCCTTTCTCCAAAATGTTCAATAAACATCAAAGTTACAGGGTTAACGAAAAAGAAAAAGAGAGAGAGCATTTTAAACAGGCTGATCACAAGGCTTTTCTCTTCTCAGATGCTCAATATTTACTCTTCTGACACTCAGGATGTCATCATTTCATTAGCTGGTCATAGAACCTTCCTGTTTAGACTACTGCATATCTGAATTTATGAAGTAAAACCAAGAATCCCACCCATGAATATTTATTTAAATTATATAAAGCATTTCTTGCCTTTTTTGTAAATCATGAAGAAGCAAAGAAAGGGCACAAACAGTATATTTTTCCATTTCAGATCACCTATTTTATATATATATAAAACTATTTACATATGCAACTGGATAGTGTAGTGGTTACAAGTGCTGCGCTTTGATACAGAAGACCAGAGTTCAAATCCTGGTTGGTACCCAACTTTCCAGTAGGAGTCCTTGAGCAAAAGACCCCCTAATGCTTCACCTGCCTACCTCAAATATGAGAGTGACATGAACTAGGAGAGTCATGCCAGCTTGGATGTTGCCTGGATTAACAAGGTCCGTGCCAGATGTTGAGGAACCAGGACAAATCTGATGATAAGTGGGCTACTGGAACAAACCATTCATGGATGAGACAAGAGACCTGGAAGTGATGGAATGCTACTACAACAGTAGACCTAATGAGAAGGGATGTATGAGGGGACTATGAGGTGGACAAAAGACCTACATCCACACTTACTGAGAAACAGCTAGTTGTACCCCAATGGCTTCAACATAGTAAAGAGGAAGCTGCTCTCACAGCTTGAGATAGACCAACTCCACATTACATCCCAGACTCAAGAAGACCTGGAAGAACAAGTGGATGTGCAGCCCACACCTGAAGCTGAAACTTCACTGCCACCCCCTCCATTGCAGAGCACAGCAGCTGATATGAGGCATAAGATCATGGAGAAACTAGCTACAGTCAATCCTCGAGACCGATTACCAAGGCTCAGTGGAGAAGTACCATCAGATAGTATGTTAGAAGATGCCAATAGAGCCCTCATGACAATCCCTACTACCACCATAACTCAAACCAATGAACTGGTATACGCTGCTACAGCCTCTGTAATCCTGGAGATGCTTGGCTACACGATCAAGAAGAACAACAGTATGTACCCACCCTGGAAAATGAGGTTGGAGGATAAGATCAAGGCGACTCGGAGAGAAGTTAGTCAGCTGGTGGAACTACAGAAGGGTGTAGAGATTAAGGATAAGACTCGGCTACTGAAAAAATACAAGGGACCTCCTGACTCCATCTGAAGCCCTAAGAGACTGCTAAACAAAGGCTCACAGCACTGGCTACCAGGCTAAGGAGATACACTAGAGAAGCAGAGGCCAAAAAAGTAAATGCCCTGTTCTCCAAAGAACCATCCAAGGTGTACTCCCAACTGCAGTGCAACAACACAATAACAGCAGAGCCACCAGCAGCAGAAACTGAACAGTACTGGAAGAACATATGGGAGAAAGAGAAGACTCATAACACCAGTGCAAAGTGGCTGCAGGACCTGAGAACAGGAGCACAGCAATCTCCCAGAACAGAAACCAGTCACCATCACAGTAGAAGACATCCAGCAGCGGGTCAAGAACATGAAGAGCTGGACAGCACCTGGACCAGACATGATCCACACCTACTGGCTAAAGAAACTAACAGCAGTGCATGAACGCCTAGCAGCACAGATGACCAGCTGCTAGCAGCAGGCTCCCACCAAACTGGCTAACACAAGGAAGGACAGTGCTGATCATGAAAGACCCCTGCAAGGGGACAGAACCGCTCCAACCGGCCAATAACCTGCCTCCCCACAACATGGAAAGTCCTATCAGGCATCATAGCTGCCAAGCTACAGGACCACATGGGCCAGTACATGAGCACAGCTCAGAAGGCATTGGGACAACACAAGGCTCAAAACACCAGTTGCTCATAGATAGAGCAGTCGCCCAAGACTCAAGGTCTAGACAGACCAATCTGAGCACAGCCTGGATTGACTACAGGAAAGCCTACGACTCAATGCCGCACACGTGGATCTGTGAATGTCTGGCGCTATACAAAGTCAACAGGACACTAAGGACCTTCCTCAAGAACTCAATGGGACTATGGAAGACAACACTGGAAGTCAACTCAAGGCAGCTTGCACAAGTGGCCATCAAGTGTGGCATATACCAAGGTGATGCACTGTCCCCGCTGCTGTTCTGCATAGGCTTAAACCCCCTCAGCCAGATAATCACAAGGACTGGATACGGTACAGGTTCAGGAGTGGAACTACCATCAGCCACCTCCTCTACATGGATGACATCAAGCTGTATGCTAAGAATGAACGAGACATCGACTCGCTAATCCACCTGACGCGGATCTACAGTGAGGATATCGGGATGTCATTCGGACTGGAGAAGTGTGGCCGGATGGTAGTGAAGAGAGGGAAGGTAGTCAAGACTGATGGGGTGGAACTACCAGCGGGCCACATAGCAGACATACAGACCAGCTACAAGTACTTGGCGTCCCACAGTCACATGGAAACCACGATGAGGAGGCAAGGAAGACAGCAACATCCAAGTATCACCAAAGGATAAGACAGGTCCTGAAGAGCCAGCTCAGTGGGAAGAACAAGATCCACGCCATCAACAGATACGCCCTGCCGGTCATCAGATACCTGCTGCCGGTATAGTGAGCTGGCCAAAGGAGGACATGGAGGCTGCCGATGTGAAGACCCGGAAGCTCCTCACAATGCACGGAGGTTTCCACCCCAAGTCCAACACCCAGAGACTGTATACCAGCCGGAAAGAAGGCGGGCGGGGCTTGGTGAGCGTCAAAGCCACTGTCCTGGATGAAACCCCGGAACATCCAGGAGTACATCAGTAAGATGGCCCCCAAAGATGAGCTGCTGAGAGAATGCCTGAGGCAGCAGCAGACATGGGAGGAAGACCAAGCAGAAGAAGTGCCATGGCAAGACAAGACCCTGCATGGGATGTACCATCGACAGATAGCTGAGGTGGCTGACATTGGGAAATCCTACCAGTGGCTGGAAAGGGCTGGACTAAAAGACAGCACTGAGGCACTGATCATAGCAGCACAGGAACAGGCACTGAGCACCAGATCCATTGAAGCAGGGGTCTACCACACTAGAGAGGACCCAAGGTGCAGACTGTGCAGAGAGGCCTCAGAGACAGTCCAACACATAGTGGCAGGATGTAAGATGCAGGCAGGAACAGCATACACTGAACGGCACAACCAAGTGGCTGGCATTGTGTACAGGAACATCTGCACAGCGTATGGGCTAGACCCTCCCAAGACCAGATGGGAGATTCCACAGAAGGTTGTGGAGAATAGCAGGGCTAAGATTCTGTGGGACTTCCAGATCCAGACGGACAGGCAGGTACTGGCCAATCAACCAGACATCGTGGTAATAGACAAGGACCAGAAGACAGCGGTGGTGATAGATATAGCAGTGCCAAGTGACAGCAACATCAGGAAGAAGGAATATGAGAAGCTGGAGAAGTACCAGGGCCTGAAGAGGAACTCGAGAGGATGTGGAAAGTGAAGGCCAAAGTGGTCCCAGTGGTGGTAGGAGCACTCGGGGCTGTGACTCCTAAGCTGGGTGAGTGGCTCCAACAGATCCCAGGAACAACATCAGAGCTCTCTGTCCAGAGTGCAGTGCTAGGAACAGCTAAGATACTGCGCAGAACCCTCAAACTCCCAGGCCTCTGGTAGAGGACCCAAGGTTGAGGAAGACACATACCACCCATAGGGGTGAGAAGGGAATTTTTTTTTTATATATATATATAATTTTTCCAAGTTTTACTAAGGCTCTTGTATGCAGTCAGAGATAACACTATACTATTAGCCAGGATGGGCAGGAATAGTGTCCCTAGCCTCTGTTTGCCAGAAGTTTGGAATGAGCAACGGGGGATGGATCACTTGATGATTACCTGTTCTGTTCATTACCTCTGGGGCTCCTGGCACTGGCCACTATCAGAAGACAGGATACTGGGCTGGATGGACCTTTGGTCTGACCCAGTATGACTGTTCTTATGTACACACTATGTACCAGTTCCCCCACTAACATGCACTGCAAAAGATACTCAGATGAAATCCTCTCCCTTTCTCTGTGTCTTCCTCTATTGCAATAGCTTATCTGCACTCTTCCACTTTTGTTCAGAATGAGAGAAAGTGAAAGGTAATTTCCAATGTTCATTCTCTGTGGTCTGGCTGATCTGCATCTGTATGTGATACAATTTTGATACTAATTGGCTGATTCTAGTGGATTTTTGCAATTTATGTGCAAGCTGCATGGGATGATCCAGACCTGCTGAAGATCAGAGGGTTTTTAGGTGACAGATTTCTCTCTTTTACTTTAGAAAAGTAATAATGGCCATTAGAGATACCTCGCTGTGAGTGGGAGGTGGGAAGTTAGAGATGGAAAGATTTAGAGATCAGACCTACACAATAAGTATATTGACTTCTGCTTGGTAACTACAAGTCTTATTCTAACAAATGGATTTAGATTTTTCTGCAGTGGAAGCTGCATTTTGTAGATGAGCTGCTGTACATTTGGGTATGGTATTTTCCTTATGGAAATCAAATTACGCTGGATTACAGTGGCTTATATTTGGAAACTGAAGTGCTTCTATCATTTTAGCACTTTTTCAAAATACCACCAAACAGAGAGCAAAGTGTATCACAAACAACAGTCCTTGTAAATAGGAGAATGTACAGTCACAACTTGAAAATGTCGTTGCCAAAGAAGCTAAGAAAGCAGCTTGTATCTCCCTTTGGAGTTGGTAACAGTTCCACTCCATAAGTTTGTCAGTAGAACATGCTGTGCCGGGGATGCAGCTGGCATGTTGGCATCCCTCTTAGGAGACTGAATGTGTCACCTCAGCAGTGCACCCGGACAGTCTTGGCTCAGAGCCCAGAATACTGAGTTTGCAAATTTGGATCTCCCAGTTGGGAATTCACTGCTGCCAATGGTGTGGCAAATATTTCTTGTAATGTTATAGTCCTGTAGGGTTAACAGCACAGACATGTAAATATAAATATGGAGCTAAATGCTACCTGAAGCTTTAAGTGAAAAAGCAGGGTGTTAATGCATGTGTGCAAATAGGAAAGCTTCCCCTACATGGGTAGCATTTGGATATTGGCTTGGAGGTGCCCAAGGTACAGTAAATATACCCATAACATCCTATTTTTGACTCTCCACGTTTCTCTGGGATCTCCCATTTCCACTGTATTTAAAGATTTCACACAGGAGCCAGCAAAGCTCTTTGTGGCTTAGAAGGGCTGGATGTGGTTCTCTTTTGCTCCATAGCAATTCACAGACCTCTCACTCGCCTTCCCCTCCCAATCAGTGACTGAAGATGCTGCTACTAGACAGTCCTAATTTTATGATTCAGTAAAAAAAAGTCTGGGAAAAATTCCCATCAGAATGATGAGAGAATATAGAATTCCTCCAAGAATTCATACAGGAGTTTCAAAAAAGGAGTTTCTCTTTTTGGAAAGTGTGAGTTACGGCTTCAGGAAAAAAGCCAGACAGCACCTATAAAAAAGAGCAGTGGGCAATGAGAAATGTAATCAACTTCAAAAAACGGCTTTTGGAGAATTCTTTAGTCTCAGCTTCAAACAGGAGATTACAGTGCTCTGCTTATCTCTGTTTTTCCTCTTCTGAATATGTCAGTGGCCCCTGAAATATACCCTAGTATGTCTTGCTATTGAAGGTAAAGGCAGACTGCTATAAAGCATTGCCTGCTGCTGAAGTCAGCTATCGTACCAAGCTACTCACAGCTTTAGAAGATTTTCCTGTTAGTAAGGCAGCAGGATCTCATTGCTTTTACTTTAAAATTTTCTTCCCACAGACTCATGCACACAGGCTGCTAAAACCAAGAATTCTGCCACTTGACCCTTTGAACCAAGTGTTGAGTGACCAGACACGGGTAATTTAGATTAGCACATCTCATATATAAATATATATATTCTGAGACCTGTTGTGCTTTGTTCCTATTGGCTGATCACTAATATTTTGGTCAGCAAGGGCTCAAATATCTCTGCAAACCAAGAGTACCACCTGTAGAGTTACATGGGATATGTGTCAAATTGGCACAATTAACTTTTGGTTGGATTTCAGTCTCCAAATCAGAATTGTTTACATGTGTGAGAGAGCGAGGGGACTGTTCATATTCACCTTAATGTGTATGTATTTTATAAATTATTCTCTGATTGTTTTAAAGATAGCAAAGCAAGCAGAATTTACATCTAACTGAATCATGTTACAGAAGAGCTGTGAAGATGGCTGTCGGTGTTCGCCATGAAGAGAAGTGCTGAGCATTCTGGGAGGTTCATTAGCACTTGCAGCTCTTACCCTCACTTCTCCCCACTATTTGATGGATAATTAGTGGGTCAAACTACCTATATAACTGAGAATTATTTTCCCCTGGGGAGCAAGAGGTTTGCCTGCATCAGTAGATTTTTGTTTGTTACCCACACAGCTCTGCTTTAGATAAACATAAGGACAGAGCATGAGGAAAACTAATAGAAGAATTGCAAATTCCATTACATCGGAAGTATTGCACCATGACTGACTGATAGTCAACAGTGTGAAATTTACTGTTGTAAATTTACTTGTGGTACCTGTGACACAGGGTAATCGGAATTCCAGAGCTCAGAGCCTAAGAACGGCAAGAACTCAAGGATACTAGCCCAAGTCCCAGATTATTAGCAACAACAGCAAAAACAAATACCATTAAAAAAAATCAAGCACAACCCAAACTAGGATCACTTTCTGGCTCCTGCAGTCAGTGTCTGACAGCCTTTGCTTCATAAGAGCCTTCTGCTTAGATTGACTGGTCTCTGGTAACTCTCATTTTATAGCTTGGAGGGTTTACCTGGTCCACCCTGCTCTTTACCTGTCATAGTGCTGCTAGACAACTCCACAGCTACTCTCATCATCAATCCCAAGCATCCAAAAATCATGAGTACAGCTCCTCAAAATAATGGGGCCCTAAAGCCTCAGAATCTAGTTGAGGGAGAATGCCCCTGGTGCAGAAACTGTGGAGACAGCTGCAAGGCTGCCTCCCAAGGACCCCCTCTCAAATCCCGGCATTGGGTGTGTGCCAGGGTTGGAGCTCAGGAGAAGAAAAGACAGTGTTATGGAGAGTCCAGGCAGCACTGAGATCCAAAGGGCAGCTTGGCATGGCTGCCAATACTGAGATAGCCCACCAATAGCTAAGTTACATTGTGGGGAGATTTCAGAGTAGCAGCCGTGTTAGTCTGTATCCGCAAAAAGAACTCTAAGGTACCACAAGTACTCCTGTTCTTACTGTGGGGAGAAGCAGCTCTCCAGGACCTGAACAGCTCAGGCTGAGCTTTCAGCTACTTTCCCACCCTCTGCCTGGGCTATAAGTTCTGGGCTGTGCCTCACAGAGGAGAAGCATGTGATCTCACAGGTAATTTACAATTGTCAATGTGATGGATATTTAAATAAATCACATAATGTATTTTTGAAATTTACTTCTATATCCATCACTTTGACAGCCTCTCATTGCTCACACACTTCTGTGATTCTTGTATGGCCTTGATTTTTTATACTGTTTGTTCACTCAGGGCCAAATCCTGCTCACCTTCCTGATACAAAACTCCATTTGATTTAGGTGGGAATAAGACCATCAGCATTCAGCCATTATTCACTAATGCACAAAAAATCATTAATTCACAATGGGTCTCCAATAATCATGTTCCACTGGACTACAAAACAATTTGCTGTAGCAAAAGAAAGACAAGAAAGAGCAAATAAATGGAAGAATGAATTCAGTGGGCCAAATCCTGTGTTAATCTACATCCCTGCAATCCCACTGAAAACAACTGGCAGATTCTCAGTTGGAGTAAATCAATGTAACTCCATTGATGTCAATGGATCTATTCCAGTTCATACTGAGAATCTGACTCAATGGGGCTGCCGGCGGGGGGAAGAATAGCTCAGTGGTTTGAACACTGGCCTGCTAAACCAAGGGTTGTGAGCTCAGTCCTTGAGGCAAGCCAGTTAGGGATCTGGAGCAAATGTCTGTCTGGGGATTGGTCCTGGTTTGAGCAGGGGGTTGGACTAGATGATCTCCTGAGGTCTCTTCCAACCCCATGATTCTATGACAGGTAAGCAAGGACACAATCTGGTCCCTTACATTTACTTAATACGATTCTACTTTAGATCGAATAACAATTGGAAAATTCTGAAATAGAAATGAGTACCTCATGAACCATTTCTTTCACTATAGGAGTGAGTTTAATCATGTCTTCTGCAATAGGTAAGAACATAGGAGGCCATGGGCTAAATATTGCTCATTACAATTGTGTTACCATTCTGCTGCACAATTGTGTGTCTACACTGCATCTGGGAGTGAGCCTCCCAGCCTGGGTCTATAGACTTGTGTTGGCAGGTCACAAAAAATTGCTGTGAAGATGCTGTAGCTCAGGCCAGAGCTTGGAAACTCAAGGCACCTGCGTCCAGCCCAAGTTGCAACCACTACAACGCCATTTTTACCATGCTAGAGCAGAAAGCCAACATAAGTCTGTGGACCCGGTCCTCGAGGCTTGCTCCCAAATGCACTGTAGAAATACACGAAGATATTCAGAAATCTGTCTGTAAAAGACTTTTTACCAAACAAAAGGGCTTAATATTGAAGTCAGTGGTAAAACTCCCATTGATTTCTGTGGTTATAGGATCAACTTTCGAAACTATAATGTAGTAATCCCAAAACATAAAAATGGAAAACTCTACTGGGAAGAAACATTTCATTTTAAGCCTATTTAGTAAAGAACTTCAGTTCATAACTTTCTGGCATAGAAAGCCATTAAGTAAGAAAGATTCACAAATCCAAGAGTTCCACTTTAAGGCAGAGGGTGGGGAGGGGGGACACTTAACAGTTTAAAGATTTCAGAGAAGATAGAGCTTTCCAGTGCTAAACTGGTGAAGTTCAGTATTTATTGGAAATTCACATGCCTTTAATTACTTTAAACTCAGTTCCTAAGTAAAATGTGCCATCTGGAAGATATTAGAGTTATTTACAACTTGTTCACCTCCCTATTTCACTGCAAAATCTTTCTGCTTGCGAACTTTCCACTGTTGTCCGCAAAATAAAATGCAGTCTAACTTTTACTGCTTGTCTCAAAGCTAGTTGCTACATCTAGGAAGACAAAAATGTGTGAAACTGATGACATTTTCTACAATTGTCTTTGTGATTAGATTAAGTTGAGAGGTGATGGGAGGGAGAGAGGTAAATGGTGTGGGTGGGAGAGATCTCATATACGGCTCCTGTGTGCAAAATATTGATTACCAAAACTCACAAAACAATTTAGACAGTAAAGTGCTAGTTTTAAAACCTCCCAAGAGATATCTATCAATCAGAATACTTTTCATTGTTAAAGCACCTCCATCCAAATATTTCAAACTATTAATGAGACTCAAGGTTCACAATTCTGCTGTGAGGTAGATTGGTATTCTCATTTTCCAGGTGTACAGACTGATGTAGAAAGAGATTTCATGCCAAAGGCATCATAGAAATTCCTTGCACAGCCAAGAACAGAACTCAGATCTCTAGACTCCCTGTGCTTTAATGACTACAGCTTCCTTCCTGAGGCCTAATCCTACTCCCATTGATGTCAGTGAAAAGACTCCTACCAGCTTCAGTGGGAGTTGGATTAACCCGAGATATTGACTTCCAACAAATGTGACAGAATGTGACAGAATCCTGGAGACTTTTTGAGTCATAGAATAACTGTCAGTTGGGCTATATTAGGTCATGCACTAGGACAACTTCTAAAAATCAGTTAATTAGTGCAATTTTCTGTAATGGAGCTAAGGCAGCCATATATATATATATATATATATGAAACAACTAAATCCATTAAGCATTTCTTTTGATGTGCTGGACTGAATTAATCATTTGCAGTTGGATTAGTGCTGTTAGTTAGTGCAGAATTCACTAAAAAGCCTTCTTAATTGGTAAATTATGGAACAATCAGAGTTGCCTCCTTGAATATCTAAAGAGTATGGAGTCAGGTTTATACTGAAATGAGATCAGAATCCTTAGGATCCTTTTTTCTTTCTATAACTTTTATATGATGGCAGCCTCATATCACTCTATTTAGGAATTCTGAACTCCTGATGAATTTGTAATTTTCCTTTTGGGATCTGTGTAGTGTATTAAGCATAACCTTAGGAACTCAGCTGATAAAAGTATTAGGTAGATGTTACTTTTTCACAGAAACTGTGAAAGTTCAGAACATAAAATAAATTACAAGCTTTTGAAATTCTCAAATCTTTATCCCTTGTGGGCAGTCAACAACTGCTCTAGCAACATCCATATTTAGTGAAACCAGAAGAGTCTAAAGGAGGAAGGAAATTGTGCTCATACAGATCAGCTCTAGAATATAGGTTATTGCAATTTTCCTCCATGGCAACCAAGTCATGAAGCTTTGTAAATGCAGTAAAATGGTGGACATTTATACATTTATTTTCATTGAGAAGCTATGTTAAGTGAACATTAAGGATGCATGCTTTGTGTTGTTCACTTTGGTCCCCTTCTGCATCATACTTCCCCCTTAGTAAATTACTGCCCATGTTGGAATCTGTTGTGGGATATATATGTCTGATTCGCTGTGTACTTTTGATATAAATGACTTTCATGGATGCTCTTTCTTTGCCATACGTAGAGTAGCAGAGTACTAGAGGATGCTACATGTGTACATAAGTGCAGATTTTTGGTGGTATTATATTGTATTATTCGAAAAGTAGCATGTGATCATGTAACCAAAGTCTTTATTGTAATGCACATTCACAGGGAAGCCTAGTTAATGTAGTACATGCAACCTTAACTTTGACATTTCTTGACTTCCCATCATGGAAATCTATGAGAGTTCTTTGTATGCAGTTTCCTTAGTTATTTTAAAAATAAAAAGCTAGAACATTTAAAATATTACAAAAGAGGAGTTTCGCTCTAGAGGACTTTGAAGATTTACTGGCTTGAAAAATGTTATAGTATGTGTATATTGCATTATATAGAATTATTTAGCTAGATAGCACAGAAACAGCCATTATCAAGCAGCTGAGAAGATCTGCAGCAGTGTCTCTCCTGTTAAGCAGCTAAGGAGAGCTGCTGTGCATCTCCTGTGAATCTTAGGAGCTGCACAACAGCTTCACATCATACAAATTTTGTAGAGGGACTGTCTCTGAGCATCTTACATAATCTCTAGCTGCTTTGCAACATACCAGACATTCAGGGATGAATGAAGGGGTTGGAGGAATGCTTGCCTCAGTCCTTGTGCACCTTCCGCATATTTTCCCCTATATCATTAGGTTACCAATGTACAGAGTCTTTCTGATACATGCACTTTACCAGCTTAACAACAAAAAACCACACCAGGCAGAATATACTATGTAATATGCATACCAGGCAACTTTCATGGAGCCACAGCTCAATCAAATCAAAATCATATTTCACCAGAGCACCCTAAGGCATCTTTACTTCTTGAGGGTTATTTCCAGGCCAAATTTCAACACTCTACCCCCAGCTAGCTTAGCTACAGAGCTGTTTGAAAAAAAGTCACAAGTTTATTTTTTCTGAAAATGGGAAAGTATAGATTTTTATTTGCTCTCCTTATACTTAGAAACAATTGAATTATTTTTGCTAAGGCTTTTCAAAGAAGTTCACCCTTAGGCTGAGACTAAGGCTGGAAAAAAATCAGCCTGAAAGATTAAAACATTGGCCTGCTAAACCCAGGGTTGTGAGCTCAATCCTTGAGGGGGCCATTTAGGGAACTAGGGTAAAAAAAAATCCGGGGATTTGCCCTGCTTTGAGCAGCGGGTTGGACTAGATGACTGCCAGAGGTCCCTTCCTACCCTGATATTCTATGAACATTTTAAAGTAACTAAAATTAGGGGGTTAGAATGGAAACTGTTTTCCAAGCTTAACTATAGCTATTGCTGCCACTTCTGCTATAATAATGCTTTGTGTAATGTCAGTAGAGATTATAGTAATGAAACTTCTATGTGTAAAAAACAGTGTTTCTTTAGAGCTCTGTTTGGGTTTTGCATACCTCTGTGCAACTGGCCAAACAAATACACTGCTATAGAATACAATCTCTGTAAGTTTCAGTCCCTACATGACATATACATGGGGAAATACAGTAATGTCCTCGAAGTCATTTTCTTATAAAATAAACCAAGCCCTAACATTTATGGTAAGGAGATCACTATTTGCTCTAAGCCCTGTTTAATGCAGAATTATAATACATTGTTTTTGTAGTAGTGCTCAAAGCTGTACCACGTCAAAGCACCAGCATATAAAAGTTTATCCTGTTAAGCAACTTTAGGACCGTTTTATTGTGTGTGTCATTTAGCTGAAAAGTAAATATAATTCCAGTAAATGTATATATATTATGATAAAATATCCCATAGATGTTTAAAGCTGCTAAGCCTGAAGTTAGTTATTTGCATCATGTATCCCAGAGAATGTCACAGTTTTTATGAGTTTTGTGACCTTATGATTTATATGGGCCTTGAGAAATAACTATGTGTTTAGAACTGAGGAAAACAGTGGCCAATAAACATTCCCAGTAGCCTAAAAGCAGGAACAGCTTGTTAGCTAAGGTCAGCCATATGACCCGGAGCACAGTGACAGTGTATTGTTAGGGCTGGAGCATGGGGCAATTCAGCCAAGCAAAAAAAATCCACCCCCAATGATCCACCTCTCATAAAAAAGTCTTTTAATTCTTTTTTAAAAAGAGAGGCATGTGATAATGGGTAACAGAAAGGAAAATGAATGTAGCAGGCCCCTGTGTAAAATCTTTAGACTTCACTGGAGATACACAAGAAACGGGCTTGGCCTAAACTATTTTAAAACAAAATTGAAAAATAAATTCCTGCCAGACTTCACAAGTGTAAACTAAAGCATATAATAAAATGTCCCCCCGCTACTAAGTGCTCCCTTGTGAAAACAAGCACAGATGAACACATACAAGGAGATACGTGAACCAACTCCCACGAATTTCAATGAGATTTGGATCAGGACCAGATTGCATAACTATCTGCCAGATCAAATCCTTTGGCGGGTAATGCCCATGTAAGCTTTGCCCTCTCTAGTTTCCTGACAATGTGACTCTAGCTGGAGCTACACTGTCCTGGAATCCCCCAGATCTTGTAATTGCTGCAGCAGGGACTCCATAGTCAGCATTAATTTACTCACAAATAAATGGCACGTTTTTCAGGGAAAAAACAAATTGTTCTCCCCAGCCACATCATCTTCCATCCTTGTCCTGGCAGCCTGCACAAATGTGGATCTAGGAATGTACAGTCCCCACGGAGAGGCTGTTGTGGAGTCTAAATGAGCAAGGAATGATGCTGTTGAGATGGCACTGTCCCCTTTGTCATCTAACAGGCCAGGATCTGCCGCATGCCCAAGTCTGTCTATTCAGGGAAGTGGACAGTGGGACAGGACCCTGTATTAGTACATTACTCAAATGTAAAAGGGATTTATATTATCTCAATTAATTACAAACAGTAGTATGTTACAAACGCATGTCTCTTGTTACATATGTGAGATGGATGCCATATCTTCATTAAGTAACTATAATCAAAGGGCTCTTGAGAAGCAATAAACCATTACATAAATGATCACCACACCTACATTTGGCTGGACCATTGCAATTAAATGGATACAAATGGATATGATTAATTCTGTTTCAAATATAGCTATAATTGAGGGAGGGTTGTCTAACCTTAAGTTTTTCCTTTGTCTATATACTGGCTATTAATTATTAATATTTCTATTGTGCTAGTATCTGTGGACCCCAAACAAAGACTAGGACCCCCTCATACTAAGCACTGCATCCCTCCTTCTCTGCACTCACAGTAAATAACATACTAACTCAAGCAGACACAAATGACATTTAATGGCAAACATGCCATTAAATACAGGGGGCCAAATTGTCCATGATCAGGTGAAAGTTCACAAGGGGGAAGGGGTGAGGTACCTCCCTTACTCCCGCTATACTTTTCACAAAGAGGACTGTAGTCTACCCATTCTGGAGAAGGGAGGGACTACTCCTCCCTTTATGCACCTTTATGAGTGTAAATTGACCACAACAGTGTGAGGCAGTGTGGGGAGGTGGGGCAATGTCCTTCACCTCTCTTATGCTGACCAATGGGCTTGTACAGCTACAAAAAGGGAATCTTTCAGGATAGTGTAGCCTGCACATCTTTCCTGTGGTCCTTCTTGGTGGGAGTGGGTGCAGATCAGCACCACCACAGTGCAGGTCAGATTTTGATTTACAATGCTAAAACAATCATCACTCAGCTAGTGGTTGAAGTCAAATGTTGTTATTTAGTTGTGTTAATCAAAGGGCTTGTGAAGAACAACCCTCCCCCCACTTCTTCTAGTGCCAGTCATCATGAAAATGTTTTCTCGGGAAAGTAAATATTACATCAAGTTTCTGAATATTATAGCCACACTATACAATAGGCAGGTATTGGCCCATTGTACACTGTGTCTAGAATATCCCAAACTAATGGCTACAGTAACCAGGCTTAAAATCTTAGTTTCATATGACATATACTTATTTCTTGCTCAGCATAAACCATTCGATAACCAGGAGGGAGACCTAAGTATTATTTTATTCAGTTCAGAAACAACAAACTTACTTTTCGGATGCTGAAACTCCCCCTCTCCCACTTTCACGTGTAACTCCTTTCTATCTGAAGAACTCATCTATTTCATGCCATATAGTCCTTTAACATTTTACAATGTAACATAACCTCAATTTGTGACATTGTAAAAATTTCCAAGATTCAAGATCCTGTTTTTTATTACAGATCTGAAATGGTAATAACCCACCTCCCCAGGCACATGCAGAAAACTCCTTTAACAAATTAAATGTACACCGTCTTCATTAGCTTCAACCCTAATTTAGTCTCACGGGTATTATAAAGTCAGGTGGGCCTCTTTCTTTCTTTCTTTCTTTCTTTCTTTCTTTCTTTCTTTCTTTCTTTCTTCTATTTATGCAATTATGAATGTAGCAATAGAATGAGAAATTGTA
Source organism: Chelonoidis abingdonii (assembly GCF_003597395.2). Taxonomy (NCBI): domain Eukaryota; kingdom Metazoa; phylum Chordata; order Testudines; family Testudinidae; genus Chelonoidis; species Chelonoidis abingdonii. The sequence goes on along the minus strand of NC_133770.1, from coordinate 31,268,695 downwards.
CAGGCTAATAGATCAAATACAAATGAGGCAAAATTCTGTGTGATTCACAGCCAAAATACACTGGAACAAATACATCCTTGGTGTAATTTAGTTTTGGCATATCTGTCATACTACATCCTCTATTTCAGCTTTTCCACATTTATTGCACATATCTCCTTTTAAGTCAGACGCCATGAAATCTCTTTCCCCACCTCTGCATGGTTGCCATATGTTTAATTTTGGAACCACAGCAACATTTCAATGAAACTTTAAGAAATATTTAATGCCCTAGCATCACCTCCACTGCAGAGCACAGAACAGATGAAAAGTAGAAATTCCACTAGGAAACACTGAAAAATAGCAAAGGAAGGGGAGAGGAACCATGCAGAACTGTAGTAGGAAGAGAGCCTGACATCAGCCCTTGTATCAGAGTCCTGGTATGAGGCCTGAGCTAACGTTATGGTCAAAACTTGCTAATATAAAGCAAAGTTAAGCTGTGAGCAAAAGGCAGGTCCTGCTCAAAGAATTTAGCAAGAACAGGACTGATATTGCAGAAACACACATTCCTAAGTAGTGCTAGGCATAAGAATACATATTCAAACACATTCCAGAATGGTAGTATCAGAACACCTGGATACCAGCACATTCCCCAAACAGAACAGAAACACAGTGACCCATCCTAAAGATAAGATCAGGATGACGGCATGATAAATATAGATTTTTGATCCAGCCTATAGGTACAAGGCAATGGGTGGCACCCTAATACATCACAGGGTGGCACCCTGATATGTCAAGGGTGATATGTAACTTGTTGATATTGGTGTATAAAGATGTATCTCAGAGGGAGTATTTTTGTCCAGCCGAGGGGGCAGTGGAAAGTCCTGCCACTGACTGAGCTGCGTCCATTGTCACGGGCATACATGTGCTAGTGTAACTGTAGACATTGATCCAGGGACCTAGGACCATGCTTTGCTGACAATGAACCCGATCAAGCCCCTTCACACCTTAATGGATTTTATGGTCATTGGGTGGTTTGCTCAAGATCTGCTGTGCCAACTCTCTGCATAGAGCTGGGACAACACATAGGGAGAACACACACACAGCCAATCATTTGATGACACCCCTTTCCTCCCTGAGCCCATGGAAGACCCTCAAATGCAAGCAACATGGGAGCATTTTGGATGGGAGGGATCAGAGCATGAATTCTTTGTGACATTATGCTGTGGGAAAGTCATGCTATTTCCATCACATTTCCCATTAGCAGTATTGCTCCTCAGAGCAGTGGTGACTTCCTACTGACAGCTGCTGCTTCTCTCAGAGACAGTTTGTGTGCAGCCACAGATTGGGAGCCAATGGCCATAGCACTCCTAATGATCCATGCTGCCCAGGGGAAAGGAGGGTGAGGAGAAAACATAGGCTGCCTTTCTGCACGGATGCCACAAGTTCTGTGGATCTTAAGCCTTGCATGTGTTAAAGCTCTGTGCTGCTTCCATGCTAATAAAAACAGTGCTATTGGGTAGGGAAGTATCAGAACAGTCAGATATCTATTTAAAATGTGGCTTTGTATTGTGCCTTATCTTTCACAAAGATTGTAATGGGTCTTTGTCTGAACAGCACCTAGCACAGTGAGGCTCAGACTTGGTTGAGGTCTTTACGTACTACTGTAGTAAATAAATATTATTAACAATAATAATGACAGGCAGTGTTGACTAGTGGATAGAGCACTAGACTAAGATTCAGGAAAGCTGGGTGCTAATCCCAGCTCTTTCACTAGCCTGCTGGGTGACCTTGGAAAAGTTAGTTCACCTTTCTGTGCCTCAGTCTTCTCACCTATAAACTGGGGATAATGATATTCCCCCTTTGTAAAGCAGGTAGAGAACTACTGATGAAAAGCATTATATTTGAGCTAAATAAATAATAATAATAATAATTAATAATGCAATAGTAGCAAACACATTGCTAGAACTGAATGCACTAATTATAAATATTTTAGGTATAGTTAACACTACTGCATCCTTGCTCCAAAGACTTTTTAGTTCTCCCTTAAACCTTCTAAATTTACATGTAGATAACTAATAAGGAGAACAAAGGAACTTGAAACATTACACCCTTCTTGTGAGTCTCTTTCTTAAAATGTTCTTAGCGACACCAAGTATTGTGTTACCCTTCCAGTGACATCAAACCTCATTGTAATAACCACCATCACCACATCTCTCATAACACATACATGCTTGGAGGTCTTATCTAGTCTTATCTAGATACATACATGCTTGGATAGTCTTATCTAGTCTTATCTAGATACATAACACATACATGCTTGGATAGTCTTATCTAGATGTGCAGGGATTTAAACTCCCATTAGTGTTAATAAGAGTTCTGTATATAAATCCCCAGGCACTGGAAAGAGGCTACTGAGCATTCCTTAACACCCAAGGATGGAAGTTTAGTTATAATGAAGATATATATTCGGGTTGTTTTGTTTTGTTTCGGGATGTCTCTTTCCGGTGTAAAGCCATGGTGGGTGTGAGGGCCATGAGGTCTTACACAAGAGGGTCTGAGTTGCCATCTGCATGAACAATGAAATGCCTGAGGACAATTAGCATAGAGGACTCTACTGTCCCTCAGCAGTGTTAGACCCAGTTCGACTATGAAGGCTGAGCTGAGGGCTATGCCAACAGAATATCCATACTAGCATTATTCATGGGCTTCATGAATCAGCCAGGTGTATGCACTCAAAAGACTTTTTCTTTGAAGTCAGGCACTTCCTGCACCTGAGGAGGGTTGTGAGTTCAATCCTTGAGGGGGCCATTTGGGGATTTAATTGGGGATTGGTCCTGCTTTGAGCAGGAGTTGGACTAGATGACCTCCTGAGGTCCCTTCCAATCTGATAGTCTATGATTCTATTTGCATAGGGGATGAGTGGCTATGGCCATTAGTCCTGTAACTAAACTGGAATAGGAACCATGAAGATGAACTGACCCTCCATAATCCTTGAGAAATTTACTACTTAAAGTCTAGCTCTAGGCTTTATGCCTGGGGAATGAATTTCACCTTTTGGTATTTGGCATTTACATAGTATGGGAATGGTGCAGCTTTTTTAAAACGAGTTTATTGTAAATACGTCATGTTGCACGTGAGCATTAACCAAGTTTGTGTACAGTATATATTACATACACAACATGGAGTTGTCAAAACATTGTGATTTGACTAATGATGCTGTTAATTCTCATACTTGTCTCCCATACTGATCCTGCCCCTCTTCAGTTTATATCACACATTGCACAGTTAATGATTTTTCCTCACTAGCCTTTTCATGCGTCTGTCACATTAAAATGGCTTTTCTTTTACTTGGCATGTGGAAATCAGGGTCACTGTCATTTACACCTTGGGGACAGCACCAGACAAAGCCGAGGCATCAACAACATCACTGCCCTTCTACAAATCATTTTGAATTTGGAATTCTTGTCAACAAGTACGATTGTCTCCCTTTAAACACAGAACATAAAGAGATTACCTTGCTTTTGTTTAGTACATACTGTGTCTCCCAGTGCCCTTAAACCTTAGAGATGTAAACCACTCTGGCTATATAGTCTGTTTCCTTTTTTTTTTTTGCACTCCCCCCCCCCCCCACACCTTCCTGCTTTAAAAGCACAATGTCAGGGGCCTGCTATACGGTAAGCATATAAAAACAGTATTATAGGAATACGACCCTGAAAATAGCCAATTGTGATTTTTTTTAAAAAAACAACAACCAAAAGCTAGCCACATCAAGGGCCTGATCCTGCATTCTTTGCACACACACACCACACACACTCTCAAATTTGTACTTGGCAAGCTCTGTACAAACTGTTACATTTTGGGACTTGCCACACATATGTAGGGTTTTTACTTTTTTTTTTCTTTTGCATTTCTTTCCATTTTAGAGCATTAGTCTCAAATGGTTGGTGTTTCACAACATTTTAAACAAAATATCCACCACAAATGCAAACCAGACACATTAATGAAACAGCATATAAAATGCCAGCGAAGTTCAAATTCTTCCCCACTCTTTCATCCAGCAAATACTCTTTGTACTTTTAAAATTTGAGATAAAAACAGTATTAGGTACAGATTTGCTAATCAAATACATTAAGAACTAGACTGTACAGCCTTTATGTTGGTAACATCAGTGGAACTATTCACAATCTAGCCCTAATAGTTTAGAACTGATCTGGAGCATTAGTGAAAGGTTTTACTTATCCCTAATATAACATCCAGCATGGACAGTATCTATGGCATTGCAATTAAGGCAGCATAAACAATAAATGAATACATCTGGTTACAAGGTTATAACTATATTTGATGTTGTGTACTCTAAAAATTCTTTAGTAGCTGTTGGTGAATTAGAAATGCACAATTCTTAAAGTTGAATCACTTAACACAATTTCAGATAAGTCCTTTTATATTCTATCTGGTCATATCAGCATCATCTAAGACAGGTTTCCAGCTTTTGTCAAATTAGTTTTATTTCAGTTAATACTGGCTAAAAATCTGTCACATAATCCTGCAGTTTGTGCATGCTTCATATACCTTGGAATATTCCATTAAGATTTACAAATGTATGCTCACACTTTCAGCAATAGCTCATATGTTGTCCAGAGTGGTTTTGTAACAACCAGAAGTTCAGTTTCTGCACTAATTGCAATAACCCATCAGAAAAAAACAGCATAAAAGTAGAGGGGAAAGCAGCTATGAGGTACGCCTTGCTATTGTTAAAAGCAAGAGAGCATCTCACCTAATAATTCAAACATGGCCCTGTTGCCTGACATTTTTAAGACCTTTTTGATCTCTTTCTTCTGGTTCCCTGTGTGTGCACCACTGTAGGGTGCAGTGCATAGCAAGTTATGGATTAAATACCAAGTTTATTTTTCCAATAGCACTTTTAGTGAGGAAAATGATTGGGTGCTTTTATAAGTAGTTACTCCATAGGTGTCCATAGAAAGCAACCTTTATTCAGAACTTTTAAAAGCCTTCAGCTTTTCAGACACAAACCAATCTATAAAACTGCCAAGTTCAAATGTTCAGCTATTATCAAGGCAATAACTCTGCAACACCTTATTAAGCTGATTTGCCATTTTAGTCAGGACAAATCAGGAACTGAGATTTAACTAATACAATCTGGCTTTTAAAATTAATTTAACATAAATTATCCCCCAAAGTAACTTCCAGCAACTTTTTGATGTATTTGCTTTTTTTATTTGATGAACTTGGATATAATACTTACAAATGGTGAATTTTATGCTATGGAGAAGCAGCTCTCAGATAGAAGGAGAAATATGTCTTACCACAGTTGTTAATTGCTTTTGTGAAAGGGCAAAACACAGTCTGAACAATCTGAAGATGAAATCTTATGAAAAACTAAGAACTTTAGTTACTAGGTTCTAGCTAATAGGATACATTATCTCACTGAATTCAACATCAAAACTGCCATTGACTTCAATAGGAGAAGAATTGGGTCCATAGCTTGAGCAAAATTGGGCCAAAACATTAAAAAACTAAAGTGTGACATGAAATTAGTGAAAACAAACATATAAAATCATAGACACTGGGTCAGATGAATCACTAATGTAACTCTACTGACCTCAATAGAGTTATCCCACAGCGGTATTTTATCCATTATGTTTTCACTAGGTCAGATTTAGTGTAGGAGATTGTAATTAACAGTTTTATGTATTTGCATTTAAGTAACATTTAAAATATTTAACAATTTGAGATGAAGCTGAAAAAACATCTTTTCAGTATGCACCACTTTAAGAGTACAGACATATTACAGTATGGAGTGTCTGTAAAGGATATGTCTATACTGCACACCACTGGTGGCAGAGTGTAGGGTATGTATAGCTACATGATGTGGGTCCACACTGTGGAGCATAGCTACATGCAGCAGGGAAAGGCTCTGCCATGGGGTAGGCTGTGGGGGAGCCTTTCTCCACTGGAGCCTTTCCCTGCTGCCTCCCTGCTGTGAGGGCCTTTCTCTGCTGCCAAAGCCTTTTACTGTGGCAGGGAAAGGCTCCAGCAGTGGGGAGACAATGGGACATTACACTGCTAAAAATAACAGTGTGGACAGGGGAGGCCCTGCTTGGTTGTGTGGAGAGCCATATAGTACATACCTTAAGAGTTCAGGCATCTTTACTTGTCTAAGCAGGTCTAAGGGACCTCTAGTGGCTCATCTTGTCCACCCCCGTGCATAAAAGATAGACTTATTTAAATATTCTTGAAACTATTCCTGATAAAAGAGCATCACTTCTCACCTTGACTATCTCCCTTGACAATGTCTCTTTGTGTAAGTACTTACATTTTTCATAATATTTAACCTAAATATTGCCTGCTGCAGATTAATTCTATTATTTCTTTCTTCAGCAAGTACAATAGCTTCACTGCTATCAAATAATATTTCTAATATGAAACAGGAATTCATGCAAGAATTCTTTTATCAGAAAACTTGCTGCCATGTTGGCCTTTGACTCTGACACCTCAAACACATCTCTTGGCATCCTGTCCAAGAGAAAGAGACCACTTACTTCATAACGATTTTATGACTTGCCCTCATTTATATTGTCATATGAAACACAGACCACAGTCCAAGATTGTCAGAACAGTCATTCATCAGGTATATGTTTAACCAATTAAAGGGAAATAAGTTCATTTGGCCATGTTTTTCTTTCTGTTACACAGGTGGAGCCTCATTGCCCATGTAGCTGCCTCATTATAAGCAAGATCAGAATTTGATTCATTAGGAGAATTCCATCCCTGGTGTAACTCAACCAAAGTCAATAAAGTTACAACAGGGATTAATCTGACCCTAAAGTAGTCACTGTCACACAGAGGCCCATTGGTGTCACCTGGCAAAAGGGTCACTATTCTTTACAGGCAAGTCCTGTCTCAGACCTGACAAACTCACCACTCTAATACACAACTTTCATGGTATTTATCAATAAAAAGTAGCATGTGAGGTCTCTACTGAAAGCTTGTAACTTAATGATGCTTATAAACATTGCAAGGTGTGTGCAGAGGTAATATTTAAGGAATAATTTAACTACATTGAAAATTATGCCATAATCATCTTGGAGTGAAAGTGAATCACAAGAAAATAATCTCTCTCGATAATGGCCCATTCAAATTGAAGAAGTTGTCATCCCTTCTTCGCTAGCTGATTATACAATGTATTGCTTAAGTGTCTACCTTTGCACCAACATAGAAAAGTCAATTGAAAGCGATCAAAGACCAATTCCAAACACTGAAACCACTTGGAAGTGAAAAAGAATGATATGACAGCGAGGGGATCACCCTGCCTGGGAATAAAGAAAAAAGACTGATTCAGTACATCATAGTGTGAAGAAAGACACTCTGGAGCCATTCACTGAGGAGGTACCTTGATGAGCTGGGGGTACTTCAACAAAGACTGGCTCCTTGGAGCTGGCAAGCACTGCAAAAAGACTGAACTTTGTGGTGAGAATCTACTTTATTAGACAGGAAACTAACTGGGTAGCTATTAATAAGTGTAGGCCATAGTTCACATTTTATGATTTTGTTTTGTAGGTAGCCATTTGTTTTCATCACTCACATTTGTTTCTTTTTGAATCTCTTCTTTCTTAAAATAAATTTCCTTTTGTTTTACTATAATTGAACTCAAGTGCTATGTACGATACAGGAGCAGTGGGCTAAGGTAAAGTTGGTAAACTGGGGTACACAGTTCCTTTGGGAATGGAGGATCTGGGATTTCTGTGGGTATCCAGTGATCGGGGGCTGGGTGTCACAGGGGGACACTCTGAAGGGACTCGGGGCCTGGGGTCAACCTACAGGGCAAAGACAGGGCTGTTGTAGCAGGAGAGTATTTGAGTGGCTGACAGGCTGGTTGTGTTAGGGAGTTCACACCCAGCTGGCACAGGCAAGACTCCCTCATGCTACACGTTGGTGGCACCAAGGTGACTCACAGCCTTGGGTGCCCTGAGGAGCATCACAGTTACCATCTTCTAAGGCATAAAAATCACAAAAGAAAAGCCCACACCGAAACCACTCATTCACATAATAAGGCTGTAAACCTACTAGAGCCCTTGAAGCTATCATTTTTCACATATACGTGAGAATCATTTCCGAAACCTTTGCAGAGAGAGGGGTGAACAGAAGATTGGAATATGTGAAGTAAGGGTGGAGATATGTGGGTGGAGTGGGATTTTTTTTCTGTTTCTTCCACTATTTGGGGAGGTTGCTGCAAATTCCTGTATTTTTAATAAATGGTAAAGGCACCTAGAGTTTGTGGATAGATGCCTTTTCCTAATGTTTATATAAATCTAAATCATCAGCTAAAATGAATATATAATTGGAAGACATTCCAGCAGGGCACTTATGACATAACTAGCTCAGAGGGTACTTTTTTTTCCCTATCCCCATTTGCTATGATTGGTTTGTACTATGAAGCAGGGGGTGCTCTATATTGCTTATATTATTCTGTATTCTCTCTAATGTAATTGAGGACGTTCTGTATATCCAACTAAACCTTTATGGAATGCTGTTAAGGTCTTGGTCTTAATTATTTATTGTAGCAATTAGTTCCATAGGTTAATTGCATGTTGTGAAAAAGAGTGAAACTTTTCCATACTATGGACCTGGATCCTACAGTTCTTGCACAAGCGAACTTCCCACTGGAACTTTGCCAGTATGGGAAATGAAATGTGAAGCCTTGTCACAATGGGCCCAATGAACTACCGTATCCAACACACAACCTATCAAATTTTGCTAATGAATTTAAAAATTCTGATTGTGTGGCATCAAATTTTACTCTGAGTTATACCCTGTGAAGCTCCATTGAATTTTATAGGTTTGCACAGAGTGTAAGTCAGAACACAGTTTAATTTTTACATTCTATTTCTGTGTGTGAAGAAAATTACGCTTGGGGAAAATTATTCATAGTTCAATTGTTGTTGATTTAAGAACCCATGGTAAAACAATAACCTAAGGACTATAATCAGAACACATATACAGTGTGTGCAAAACTCTGCCTGGTATTCTGACCCCTAGGACCAGATCTTTAAATAGTGTAAATTGGTGTAGCTTTATTAATTTCAATGGAACTCGGTTGATTTACACTCTGGCCCCAATGTTTAAAATGAAAGACTGATTTAGCAGAATTTACAAATATGTGGAACTCTGTGTTTTAATATCTGCATCTTACATGACGTGATTGAAATGCAATTTCAGCAGTCTTTCTCCAGTGAAAAGTGTGTAGTTTGCATACATAAACTGAATTATTTGTATAACATCTACATACAATCATAGGACTCTAGAATCTGCCATCCCTACCTATGTAATCTCCACTTGTAACCATATATCCAGTTTCTAAGGAGTATGTACTAGAAGCTCAAGAGTAAAGTGCATCTGTGCTCCTGGAAGCTGTTCCTAAGCAGATCAGCCTTCCAAACATTACCAGCTGAAAAACAAATCCTTCTGTCAAATAACTGTGCGATGATTTAACTTGAAAACATGTTTTTTATTATTTTACTACTAATGCTAATGCGTGGGTTTGAACTAAAGCGTATTTTAGAGTTGGGTTCATCTTGTTGGATACAGTCTAGCTATTTTGTCCTCTTGGGTAGGAAAGATGCTTGTTATGGTAGAGGTGAAATTATCAGCTTTCATGAAGGTTCAGTAGAAAGCCTCACTTCCCACACTCCAAAACGGGGAAACCAGACAGCAGTTTAAAAAGCCCTCTTTTGTTCATCCCATTTATTTTGTTTTATTGGATATCTAATATTAGCTATCATATTATATAATCTCAATAGATTTCAGTGGAAATTTGATTGACACGTGATTTGTTGAATATATACATTGCTTAAGGTAATTCTCCAGAGACCCAATCTTTCAACTCTGCTGTGATGTTCACATTGGTCTTCTATCACAAATAATAATTATTTGGCTGGAGATACTCTGAGTCCCAGCTAGGATGACATTTTGGGGTAGGAGTTAGCAGGGCTGAACCCTGGCTTTCCTATGTGCAAGCACAGTTCATTCTGTGGGTGCATGTCTCATTACCTGATTTGCATTTGCAATCTTGTAATTAGAAGTGCAGCTACTCAGGATGTGGGGGTAAAACATGGTCAGAAACTGCATCTATCCTTCTTAAAATATATCCCTTTCTGTGCTATGAGGTAAGGAGAAAGCCAAGGGGTAAGTCTGTGTTTGGCCCTTAGAGCAAGGTATCTTGAACTAAGAACATCTGTGTAAAATCTACCCCAGACACAGATGGGGCAAAGAGAATTCAGACATGGGAGCCCCAACACCTAGCTCAGATGTCAGATGAGGCCGCCACTCATAAGCTGTGAGGTGGCAATAGGGTTTCTCCTTAACATTTTGAAGAACAGATGTACTTTGATCACCTCAGTATTTTTCACTCACTTTGACATCATCCTTGCTCACTTGGTTGGTTCCTGCCCCCTCTCACAGGAATTGAACAGTGTCCAAAACATACATTTTCACGCAAAGGACATAAACGTATAATTTGAATTAGAAAGAGGTGTTAAGCAGCATTCTCATTTAAATGATGCCTAAATCCAAGGTACACAGGATCTAAGGGACATGAGAACAGACATGAAAACCTTTCTACAGTGCTTAAAAGCACATTTGTTTAGCTGTTCCATACTAGTATTAAATTCCTATTTTTCCCCTAAGCCTGAAGTTGCTAAGATAGACAGCACATGGCTGACCTTTGGAATGGGATTGTCGTAAAATAAATAAACTGGATAGCAGAATATAACAGTTACAAACCTCTTTAGAATGCCATATGTGAACAACTTGTAAACAGTCCAGAAATATCACCTGCTGCATAGAAGTCAAGGAAGCTGCTGCAAAATTCTCTACAAACAGTTTTTTCCTGAAACATTGAACCATCTGGTAATGACAATTTATTATCTAGCTCCTCTGTTGGCATGTGCCTAAAATTATAAAACATGTTACTACGAAAAGTCTGGAAACATGAGCACAATTAACTCCTATAGTATAGGTTCAGCAGAAGCACTGTAGCACTGATTAACACACACTGAAAGCAAGGCCAGGGATGTTAACCAATGAATATTCAAAAATCAGGCAGACACTTCGGGTCAAATTCTCCATTGATGTAACTCCACCAGAGTAAATTGAGTTAAACCAGTAGAAATGTGACCCTATATCCTTGATGACTACTCCTGTTCCTACAAAAGTCAATGGTACAAGTCCCATTGACTTTGCTGGTTGCAAGACTGGGCCCTTTTTTTTTCTGAGCTTAACTTTCCTATGAAAAAGTTAGGACCTGATCCACCTCCCACTGAAGCCAATGGGAGCCCTTCCACTGAACTTCAGTGAGTTGGATCAAGTTCTTACTCAATAATAGAATTTTTTAAATTAAATGACTTGGTTGTGGCTATTTCTGTTCTAATTAGTTTTCTGAAATAACAGAAGTGATTTGATTGTTTTAAGAACTAACTTCTTGCCACACTTAGTTTTTTAAAACAAAATTATTTTTCAGTCAGATGTGCCAAAAAACAAACAAACAAAACACCTAAAAGCCTCAGTGTTTTTGTACTTGTAAAACTACTAAAAGACCAAACTGATTTTTTTTTTCTTTAACCAATTGTGTTAAAAATATTTCACTCTTTGGCTGGATTTCATCCTGGCAGTGAATTTTTATGTGTCATTTTTAATCTCTGAAAACAGGGATTTATAATAGACTCTCTTATGTTTTTAACTGCCGTGCAGCAGCTCTAGCTGGTACTGCTCTAACTAGCCCTGCTTTTAATCTGGGGTTTGAAACTACAGCAGCAGAAATACTTTGGGTTTTTTGTGGACAGGATTGACGTGGATACTAAATGACTTGCTATGAGAAACAAAATTAAGTACAGTACATATGGCTTAATAGCTTTATCATTATGAACAGGCACAAAGGCTGACATTTTAAAGTCATTATCCTCTTGCCCAAACTTGTACAATTATACTTTTAATTAAGAATTTCTATTTCTTGTGTTACTTCCGGTCTTTCTGAGTTCTTGTGATATACAGTTTCCATCATAGCCTCATCCTGTTTTGCCCCTTGTCTTGTACATTAAAAAAGTCTAGCTCTGCTGCAAGCTAGTGTTTTTCAAAGCAGCAACGTGATAAACAGGAAAGATTCCCTTCAAGGCAATGTTGTTTTTTTCTGATCAAAAGACCACTCTGGCATCTGTTTCTTTTTCAAGAAAAATATTAGTTCAGTAAAAAGACAAGACGACTCTGGGCTAGGCTTGCATCCTCAGCTTTGTTAAAATCTAAGCAAAAGGCAATCCTGGCATCATGACTAATAAATGTTCTGTGATGCTACTTACTTTGTAGCAGTTATAGTGTGGAGATACTAACAAATCAGTTCTCTAAGTGAAAATCCAGTATACGTAAGTTTTTTTAGCAGATTTTTAAGATACAGAACTTTCAAGACTGATTTCTTTTAGGGAACTCACTACTGTTAAATCAAAGGCTTCGACACTGTAACCTAGTTTAGTAGGGTTGCACTGACAATTTCCCAAGAGCCCACAGACAGCACTTAATTTGCATGTCTTCAAGCCTGCAGGAGTTCTGCCAAAGTAAGAACTTCAGGATTTGGGCCCAGTAAGTAGGACTAAGACAGGTAGTCTTTTAGACCCGGATTCAGAAAATGTTTTAAGCAAGTACCTAAATTTAAGCACTTGAATAGTCCCATGAAAAAAAAACTTTTACAGCATCTCATCTTCAGTCCAGAGGTGTGGATTGTGAAGATCACAAGCCCCTGCATGTAAAGCTCCATCTTGATTAAAGGAACCTGGTCTCTAGTTAAAGCACATTTAAGACTGTGACTCAGCAATGTGCACGTACATAACTTAAAGGACATGAGAAGTCCCATTTAATTCAATGCGACTTAAATTTCTGCTTAAGCACTTTGCTGAATCATGACTTTATTCTCACCTATGCTTATGAAGCTAATGGGAGTTTGGTCTGAGTAAAAACTGAGGAGGACCTCAAGAATGTAGGTTGTGTTTTCTGAATTAGGCGGTCCATGCTATATGTCCCTCTGATTTTTCCCATTCTCTCTAACTTTCCATTCCCTTTCTTTTCATGAACCCTCATGTTCTCATGCCTTATTATTATCTGTTTTGCAATAGAAGATGTCTGACTGTAAACTGATGCTTCACCACTGTGCAGCTGCTCTACGGAAGCCAGTCACTTTGAACTCTGCTCTGTCACTTCGTTCAACGAACAACCTCACCTTTTTGCTTGTCACATCAAGATCCAAAGTGACCTCTCACCATGGTTATACGCTCTGATCCACAGCCCACGGAAGTCTATGAGTCTCCATGGGCTTTGGGTCAGGCTCACAATGCCTAGCTTGACCTAAGAAGTCATAAATAAGATTGTAGTCTCCCCCAAGAAGAATGGACCCTATGAATCTTAAATTTATCACTATGTGATCAAAGCTTGTATTTTAGAAGATCAGTCTCAATACTTTTCTTACTCAGGAGAGGAAAATGTGGCAACCCAGTGGCAAGTATTGCTGATTGCTGCCCCCTTTATCCTTGATATTCTGCCAGATTTACAAACATTTTGCAAAAAATCCCTGTTCAGCTATGTCGACGAGGTCAGACCAAAAGTAGCGATATGTATTTCCACCCCCCTTGGCTCACCAGGGTGCTGAAGCAGATGTGCATGTGGGTGTGAAGGATGCTGGGCATTCACGCATAAGCACACAGTCCATGTACATTGACAAGAATCTGAGCACACAGTGTGTCTGCTTGTGTGGTAGCTGTGCCTGCTGTTTGTGTCCTGGAGAATGATAACATAAACACTAGCTGCTCTCTTCGGATGCAGGTGTGGAAGGACTTCAGGATAGCCCTAAGATAGCAGCTATAGTAATGTTTACATTGTGATTTATTAAAATTGGCTACTTGTATTTTAGTTGTTGCATATGATCAAAATGGGACACTTATCCCTGTTAAGGGAAGAAAAAAACAATTCTTCTCTTAAATAGCTCCCAGGTGCTTTCTTTCCTTTATTAGATGAAATAAATGCCTACCTACTTCACAGAAACCTCTTAACAGTGAATTCCTAAGGTGGCATTGACATTTATCATGGATCAAGCATGCCAATATTGCCAGTATTAAAGAAATAATTGAAAACAAACATAGATGTGCTTGTGAAATCATGACGTTTTTCCCCCAGTGAAATTTCCACTTCAGCTCCAAAGAAACATACATTAATGTTACCATCTGTGTCACTTTATTCAGGCCAGATCTATACTGCAGCTAGCACAGTGTTCCCATGCTGAAACACGGTTTAGCTATTAGCAATTACAAACATGGCTCAGTTATTAGCAATGGAATGTCTACATCCAGTTCATATCATCTGTGCCTCCTTTATTTATTTTGGAGAAACAATGAACATAAAATGTCTCTGCTGGACTCTGACATGGTGTTTACATAGGCAGATGTCTGTTGCAATCTAGGGACTGGGTGGAGAGGTGAAGAGAGTGTGCTGCTCAGCCACTGAAAGTTACTTTCATCTGTGTTTGACTTGTACATAAAGGTTCCTATAACAAAGCTCTTTTAGAAAATGCAAGGAGAATGGGAGAAGGGGGAGGAAGGAGACAGCCACAAAAAGCAAAAAATGGAATGTGTTTTCTTATTGTAGTCAGTTAAGGAGCTTTCTTGACAGATAATTTCTAATTATCTGTGAGGCATGGGCATTATTCAGGAAATAAAGGTCTCATATTCCTCCCCCGACACACACACACTTATGCTTTAAAACTTCCTTGAGGGAGTTTATAATGGTTTGGAACACATACCACTGCAGACTGCATAACCAACAGATAACAATGCCTATTAACGTCTGGGAAAAGTACTCCCTGAAGATATGCCACAACAACAAATTCATTTCAGTTCAGATGTGGAAGTTTCAAGAACATATTTTTACTGTGTCTATCTGTTCTGTTACTGATTCAGTTTTCTGGTTACCAGCTGAGGATCCTTAGCCCTCAAACACAGGGTAGTGCATTACTGGAATCACTGACAAACTAATGTACAAAATCAGACTCCCTAGGATTGCTGTGCGTAGTCATGACTGTATATCTTTGGAATTTTCCAAGAACTCAAATTAAGAGAGGCTGCAGGGAAAAAATCTACAGCAGTCTGAGAAACAGGCAGAAGCCTAATTTTACAGAATTCTTCTCTGTACACTACTTAAGTAAAAACAACAGGCTGATTCATAGCTCCCAAATTATCCATACAAGAAAAATGATTCTTCCCTCTCCCCTAGTTAGAAAATAATGGGAGTTTAGGATCCCACATCATCAGTGCTTTGCTGGAGGAACATTCCATAATCCATCCCAGCTCACCCAGAGAAAACATAACTAAAACTGTCATTGCAACAATTCACATGGATAAAGCTATTAATCTGTATGTTTGCAGAATTGGGGCCTTAGTACAGAGTCCACTGTGCTGCCCTTCCCCTAACCTGCTTCTGTGTCTCTCCATAAATTGAGCACTCCTTGGAGCAGAGACAATCCTCTTTGAGTGTTTGGAAAATACCTACCATAGTGGACACCTCCAAATAATTAAATCAATAGTACTACCATGTATTTTTTAACAGAAAAATGGAAGAAAACCAAGGTTGATTTTTAACACAAAACATGAGATATGTAAATATTTTCATTTTTAAGGCACAAGTGGAGCTGGTTGGGAATTGAAATTTCTGTTCTGTGGGAATATTTGAAATCTCTAAAATTTTTGTTCCAAATCAGAATGAAAAGCAAAGGTTCAGAAATTTCCTGGGAAACAATATCTCATCCAACCCCTCAAAAAAACTGATTCAGGAGCACTGAACTATTTTGTTTTGATGGGTATTGAAAGATTTCATTTCAATAGTGGCTTTGATTGTGTTGAAACATGAAATTTTGACAGTATAATTTCAATTAATTTAATGTTGCCATTTATAGTGTATGAAAATGTTGAATATATTATTAAATGCTATATATAAGTATAATATACTATTACAATTAATATTTTAATAGAATCAAAGTGATAGTCAAAACAAAACTTTCAACCTTTCCTCAGCAAATATTCCATAAAACTGACACAAAAATGTTACAATATTAACTAAACTGTTCCATAAAAATTTTTCCAACCAGCCCTATGAACAAGTAATACCACTAGGTTATGTTTTTCAGTACCAAACCCCCCCCCCCCCCCCACACATATGAACATATAAATGACAGCCTCCTCATGCCCTGTCTGTACTCACCTGGAAAAATATTAATATTGTTCTAACAAGAACCATTTTGGAGCATAGTTTGATAGAAAGGTATTAACACATTCTCCCTGCAGGTTCCTTAGCTAGTATAGACAAAGCACGAAAGGCTGTTCTGCGTGTGTGTGTGTGTGTGTGTGTGTGTGTATGTAACAGAAAGAGAGGGCTTTCATTGATAGAGAATTGTGTAGTTGAGGTTAAAATAATGACATTTCCATTATAATCCCATTTTCACATCTCATAGGTTTCTATCCTTTGGTGGTGAAAGTTCATACACTTGACCCCCAAACTCAATGGTGGATTTCATAATTTTTTTTAAATCAATTAATCCCTTTTTGAGTTGCAGGAGAGTAAAAATAATTATTTTCCTGCTGTGAAAAAGATTCCTACAGTCCTGCTGTGATGCTGATTTTTAAACAGAACTCTCTACTGTAATTGATGGGGAGATCTCTTTAGCAATTGATGGCATGATGTGACATTATGACTCCTCTTCCTGTGTGGATTAAAAAATGGCTGACCTTGACGAATGGAAACTTTCGAAGTGGCTAATGCTCACTGAGTATTAGCTTCCAGTCTTTTTTTTTTGAGCTGAGGAGGAGGGAATGAAAAATAAATAAAAATGGAAAAACAAGGGAATTATGATCTAAATGTTTTTTAAAGAATAACTTTGAGATTGCTTTAGCCCTCATTACAAAATTTCCACTAAGTTTAGAGTTATAGGCCAGAACTTATAACTGATGGTGAAAAAGCAGCATAGCTCCAATAAAGATAATGGAGCTACATTAGAGTAGTATAGCTCCACTGAAGCTAACAGTGATAAAGATCTAGAACCAGTGTAAATATACACTATTAGTCAGTCATACTGGTTTTCATTGGTGTAATCTCATTGACTTCAATGGAGATGTACCAGCATAACGTGGAGTGGAGAATATCAATGTTTGTTAGTAGTTGAGTGCTGTTTATTTTTCTGTAATATTGAAAGGGGTAAATTTCACCCCAGTGGACGGGATCTGCACAAGTACCTGTGCCACACTTACAGCTCTAGTTTAACTAAAATAGAAGGAGGTGTTCGCTAGGCCTTGAGGGAGTTTTCTACACTAGGGTGAATTTCACTCTAGCTGTGTACATTTTTGACTATATGCAGAGGGGGAAGAACACACAGAACCAGTGAAATCAATAGATTAATGTTTTTATCTCTTTTATTAATCTCTTTTATTCTCCCTACAAAACAGAAAAACACATGCATAATTCCTGTTCATTTCAATGGGAGCTGCATGGCTGTGACTGAGGTCAAAATTGGATCCCAAAGGTGCAATGTGGGCAAATTAAGGCTTTGATGAGAATCCAGAGCCACCAACTTTAAAGATTTTATCACGTCATGATATTTGGTGTTTTTCTTAAAGCACCAGCTGCTCAAATCATGTTATTACCTGAGAATCTTAGCTTTCAATTAAAACAAAGGGAGTTTCTAGCCCTCATGGTTGAAGAGAAAAGCTTGAAAAAGTGAACCTTAAAGGCTTCATACCAGAAGGCAAATGAAAAGAATCCAATATTTCAAAAAGTCTCATTATTTCTACACCACTCATGACTTTTGAGGTCTGACTCATGATTTTCATATGCTTGGAGTTGGCAATACTGAGTTGCATTTCCAGAGTTTGGAGTATTTTACTTTATATACAGTTTTTGTAACTGAGAGGAGGAGAGAATGTGAGTGTTGAGAGAGAGAGCCTGGAGTTCTGCTTTTTAAACAGAAAATATATAAAGATCTGCAATAAAGTTAGGCGTCGGAGTGCAGCTTTATATAACAGGGTGGATTATATAACAGTGCTTCATATATGGCATTTTAATTTATTATTGGTTTATCAGTGTTTATATAGTTGAAATAGATCTTATTGACTCACTATATGCACTGTGTGTTTTAGAAAGAAAGTGACCATGTTATGCCCAAACTAATAGAAAACTGTGCAAGATACATCAGGAAAGTGTCCTTCACCATGGTACCATTTTGTGAGTGGGAACTTAGAGAATGATGCAAATGGGAGGCTCTCTGAACACCCTGTTGAAAAGGGAACCTGGTGGCGTCAATCAGGATTACTGATCAGGCCGTTAAAAGTCTGTTTTCGCGGAGCTGACAGACTCCCTCCCCAGTTCCCGGGAAGCAGCTGGCATGTCCCTCCGGCTCCTAGCTCCCACCTCAAGTGCTGGCTGTGCAGCTCCCCTTGGCTAAGAACCATCGGTGGCCAAGGGGAGCGGCGGGGGCAGCGCACAGAGCTGCCCGGCTGTGCCTCTGTCTAGCAGCTGCAGGGACATGCCAGCTACTTCCCAAAAGCCACCTCAGGTAAGCGCCACCCGGAGCTCGCACCCATCACCCCTCCCACACTCCAACCCCCTGCCCCAGCCCTGAGCCCACTCCCACACCCAAACTCCCTCCCAGAGCCCGCACCCCTTTCAGCACTCCAAACCCTTCGGGCCCAGCCCAGAGCCCTCTCCTGTACCTAAACCCCTCATCCCTGGCCCCATCCCAAAGCCCGCACCCCCAGCTGGACCCCTCACCTCCCCGTATCCCAACCTGCTGCCCAGCCCAGAGTCCTCTCCTGCACCCTGAACCCCTCATTTCTGGCCCCACTCTGGAGCCTAAACCCCATCCCAGAGCCCATATTCCCTACTATAGCCCAACTCCCTGTCTCAGCCCAGATCCCCATCCCACACTCCGAACCCCTTAGTCACATCTCCCAGCCCCGAGCACCCTCCTGTACCTCAATCTCCTCATCCCCGTCCCCACCCCAGATCCCACACCCCCAGCTGGAGCCCTCACCCCCTCTCACATCCCAACCCCCTGCCTCAGCCTGGAGTCCTCATTTCTGGCCCCAGCTGGGCCCTCACCCCCTCCCACAGCCTCCCCCCGCCCCCCCGAGGCAGCCTGGTGAAAATGAGTGAGTGAGGGTGGGGAGAGCGAGCGACAGAGGGGGAAGGATAGAGTAAGTAGGGATGGGGCCTCAGAGAAGGGGCAGGGCGGGGGTGGGACCTCGGGGAAGGGGTGGGGAGGGGAAAGGGCAGCAGTGTTCATTCTTTTGTGATTAGAAAGGTGCCAATCCTATGTGGCTCACATTTTGTTCCCTCGAGATGAAATCCTAACCTCATTGAAGTGGTTTGGAGTTTTGCCACTGACTTCAGCGAGGCCCAGATTTCACTCTTGGTGAAAAGAATGGGCATGGCCCTCCCAAAAATAGGCCTTGTGAGGACCAAGATCTTAGTGTTTATGGTCCCATCTAGAAACAGCTTTAAAAAAGTGAGTAAAGAATGAACAACTTAAAGCTGCCCAAGATAGCTGTAAAGTGCTCCTTTCCCCCTCCACGCATGAGAACACAGCCATTAGAGTTCCTGCTGTTAGGTTCACTACTACTTGGGGGACATTCTGTGTAGCAGAGAATGGACTGGTTTCATGCTGACAATATGCACGTATTTTGAAACTGCTTGCATTTGGCGTTCAGTTATGAGTTAGTGCTGCGTCTGTTATAGATTCTTCTCATCATGAGTAATATGTCTCTTGTCCATATGATTTCTGTTCTTTATTTTTTGTTTGGATAACACTTTTTAAAAAAAAAACAAAACAAAAAAACCAATATATTGGCACATGCATTTATACAGAATAGTAAATTGTTATAAACAAAATGTAATAGCTAAAAGATGAACAAGTACCAAGCAATGGCAAATAACTTTGTTTGTGATATTATATCCATACAGTGCTCTCAAAGAGTTTTTCCAAGAGTGAATCCCCCCAACACTATTGTAAGTCAGGGAAGTATTATCATCCCTGTGTAAACTAAGACACAGATAGGTCAAGTGACTTGCCTAAGATTACACAATATATCAGTGGCAGTGCTGGGAACACAACAAAGTTGTTCTGTCTCCCTGATCCACAGTACTGTTCTTCCCACTGTGAATTTCTAACTCACTATTAGAAATATGCAAATCAGTGTAGCTCCATTGACCTAAATGGAGTTATGCTCCATGAAATTCAATTAGATCTCTTTACACATATAAATCAGAGTAAGCTGATCATATCTTCTGACTGGCCTATGCTGCAATAGGCTGTTCTCTGAAATGGGATGTAATACTTGATTTACAGCAGTTTTATACACTCAAGTTTTGAACTCTAGCCCCATTACTAAAAGTGACAGAATACAAAAATAATTGATATTAGTATTAACAGATTTTTGATAATACAGTAAACTAATATGCTAATCAAAAGCCTTTGCATATCACTGATGCTATGGTTGTGCTAAACTGAGGACATGTGTCCACATATGTAACCAGTTTAATTAAATTAATTTAGAAACTGTTTTAGTGTAGGTTAAATGTGTTTATACAGGCATAGCTTACTCCTTATTTATAGAAAAAGAGCTATACTGGGATACGGCACCTTTATACCAGTACTACTGCATCCATATTAGGGGTGGTATTGCTTTAACTATATCAGGATAAAAATCACACCCCCTAGCTGAAATAGCTCAATCAGTTACAATTTTTTTGTAGACCAGGCCTTAGAAGAGAAAAGACACAAAGCAACAAGGAATCTATAAATACAGGTAGTAAAGATGGGAGTGATAAAAAATATAATAGACACCACACCATAGGTAGTCTGAGATTTGGAAAACTGATACTAGAGTGGCAACTGGGTGGCTGTTCATCCATTGACAGGACATTCAAGTTTAACCTGCGGAAGAATTATTCACTTGGAAAAGGTTGGGGAGGAGCACTGTTTTTATAGATGATGAAGCCCTTCATGGGAAGACTGAAAAGCAACTTGAGTACATAACAGATAAACTATATAAGCTCTTTAAGGATAATAAAGGACTTAAAATTAAAACAGAGGAGGTGTGATAAAGAAGACATTGAATTATTTGAAGAGCATCATCCAGGGTAATGGCGGGGAATAAAACAATATGGAAACCATTAAGAGTAATTCACTTGTGTTATTTTATGTTAGAAGGGCCAAATCTGGCTCTTATTCAAGCAGGTGCAATTCCATTGAAATCAATGGAACTGCATCTGCATACATCAGGGACTGAATGTGATCCTATATATATGAGAGAAGACTCATAACACTAGTGCAAAGTGGCTGCAGGACCTGAAAACAGAGCACAGCAATCTCCCAGAACAGAAACCAGTCACCATCACAGTACAAGACATCCAGCAGAGGGTCAAGAATATGAAGAGCTGGACAGCACCTGGACCAGACATGATCCGCACCTACTGGCTAAAGAAACTAACAGCAGTGACATGAAACGCCTAGCGAACAGTGAACAGCTGTTGGCAGCAAGCTCCCCCAAATGCTAACACAGGAAGGACAGTGCTAGATCATGAAAGACCCCTGCAAGGAACAGAACCGTTCAACTACCCGACCAATAACCTGCCTCACCCAACATGAAAGTCGCTATCAGGCATCATAGCAAGCAACTACAGGACCAATATGCCAGTCAATGAGCACAGCTCAGAGAGCAGTTGGAAACAACAACAGAGGCCTCAAACAAGTTGCCTAGATAAGCAGTCGCCCAAAGACCAAGGAGACAGACCATCTGAGCACAGCCTGATTGACTACAGAGGAAAGCTACCGACTCAATGCCGCACCGTGATCTGTGAAGTTGGTGCTATAAAAGTCAACAGGACACTAAGGACCTTTCCTCAAAAATCAATGGGACTATGGAAGACAACACTGGAAGTCAACTAAGGCAGCTTGCACAAGTGGCCATCGAAGTGCGGCATATACTCAAGTGATGCACTGTCTCCGCTGCTGTTTCGCATAGGCTTAAACCCCTCAGCCAGATAATCACAAGGATGGATACGGGTACAGGTTCAGGAGTGGAACTCCATCACCACCTCCTCTACAATGGATGACAGAAGCTGTAGTGCTAAGAATGAACGAGACAGATCGACTCGCTAATCCACCTGACGCGCCATCTACAGTGAGGATATCGGGAATGTCATTCGGAATGGAGAAGTGTGGGCCAGATGGTAGTGAAGAGAGGGAAAGGTAAGTCAAGACTGATAGGGGTGAACTACCAGCCGTGCCACATAGCAGAATACAGACCAGCTACAAGTACTGGTGATCCGCACATGTCCATGGAACATCGATGAGAGAGGCAAGGAGACGCAACATCCAAGTACCACAAGGATAAGACAGGTCCTGAAGAGCTCACTTCAGTGGGAGACAGACCACCATCACAGATACGCCCTCGGTTTCCATCAGATACCTGCGATAGGTGAGCTGGCCGGGGACATGCAGGCTGGCCGATGTGAAGATCCGGAAGCTCTCAAATGCGAGTTTCACACCCAGTCCAACCCAAGAAACTGTAATACTCAACCAAAAGAAGGCGGACGGGCTTGGTGGGGAAAAATGTCATAAGCGCACGTTTGGACCGAAACCCGGAACATCCAGGAGACATCGTAAGATGGTCCCCAAAGAATGAGCTGCTGAGAATGCCTGAGCAGCAGCAAGATATGGGAGGATAGACCAAGCAAGAAAAGGCCGATGGAAGACAAGACCCTGCATGGGATGTCCATGACACAGATAGCTGAGGTGGCTGAACATTGGAAATCCTATCAGTGGTGGAAAAGGGCTTGACTAAAAAGAGCACACTGAGGCACTGATCAAGCAGCACATAAACAGGCACTGAGCTACCAGCTCCATATGAAGTCACGGCTCTACACCTAGAGAGACCACAGGTGCAGACTGTCAGCGAGGCCTCAGAGACAGTCCAACCACGTATGGCGCAGGATGTAAGATGCAGGCAGGAATGGCATACACTGAACGGCACAACAGAGTGGCTGGCATTGGTACAGGAACATACTGCAACAGCGGTGGGCTACACCCCCTCCCAAGACCCTCAGATGGGAGATCCCAAGAAAGGTTGTGGAGATATACATAAAGATCTTGGGGACTTCCAATCCAGAGGGACAAGGCAGGTACTGGCCAACACCAGACATCGTGTAATATGAACAAGAAGGGGTGGGTGACCTAGATAATGGCAGTGCCGAAGTGACAGCACATCACGGAAAAGAATAGAAGCTGGAGAAGTACAAAGGCTGAAAGATGAACTGAGAGGATGTGGAAGTGAAGGCCCAAAAGTGGTCCAATGGGGTAGGAGCACTTGGGGGGACCCCAAGGTAGAACCCCGAGGTTGAGGAAGACCACATACCACTCATAGGGTGAGAGGGAATTTTAATTTTTGTTTTATATTATTATATATTATATAATATAGTTATATATATATATAATATAAACTGTGACAAGGTGGGTTCCTGTGCTTATTGGCAAATTGCTCCAACCTCAGTGAATCTTCCTCACAGTGAGTCAACTCACTTCTGTGTCCCTGATCAGGAGTTGGGAGAATTTGGGGGGACCTGGGCCCTGCCCTCTACTCCGGTTCCAGCCCAGGCTTGCAGATTGCAGCCTGTCTATAGTACCTCCTGTAACAGCTGCATGACGCTACCAAACTCCCTGGGCTAGCTTCCCCATGGCCTCCTCCGAACACCCTTCTATCTCACCACAGATCTTCCTCCTATATGTACTCCCTTAGTCGCTCCAGCAGCAACAACAATTACTCTCAGATCCTGTGCTTCTTGATCCCAGCTCCTCACACAACACTTCCACTCCTCTGGGCTCCTCCGCCTGAACTGGAGTGAGCCCTTTTAAACCCAGGTGCCCTGATTAGCCTGCCTTGATTGCTGCAGGTGTCTAATTAGCCTGTCTGCCTTAATTGGTTCTAGCAGGTTCCTGATTACTCTAGTGCAGCCCCTGCTCTGGTCACTCAGGGAACAGAAAACTACTCATCCAGTGACCAGTATATTTGCCCTCTACCAGACTCCTGCACCCTACTGGTTTGGGTCTGTCACAATATATATATACACATATATACACACACACACTGATACACGAGAGAGAGAGAGATCTAAACACAATGTAAAACTTCACTTTTGAAATGTAGTGTTAGAATATACATTGGGAAATTGAAATGTGCATATATTGTGGTTGGTTGCCAGCTGGAATAGAAGGAGAAGAGCCTAAATTTTGTTGTAAATGTATTAAAGAAGTTTGGATTAGAACCCAGATATGAATACACAAATAGATAAAGTTTATAGAATTGTGACAAAAAGTCCCAGGGGGGATGTGGGAATGTCAAAAAACACTCAGCAATCAGAACATATGCTACCATGTTAGTACATTTTATGTATCTGTTTTCAAAACAGATTATGGAGATGATGGCTGTGAAACAGGGGGAAAAAAGACAGAGATTTTATTTAAAAGCTTCCTTTGCATATTTTCTGGGACTGAACTAAAGCTACTCCAATGGAGCGATTGTATAGCATTGCTTCTAGACAGTGTTTTCAGAATTAGGAATATAAGTCTCCCATTTTGCATCTTGCAAAGAGGAGTATTTACTATGAAAATAAGAAGCCTCAGCTTCTATGTAGTGATCATGATAAAGCTTTTCTAAACTGCTGATCTGGTTCTCCAGTTATAGATGAGCATATCAGAGAATTGTCTGTAGAAGTTGATTGGCTCAATGACAGATTGGCACAGGATTCCACACTGAGGCTAACCTTGACTCTCCTCATTGCATATGGCAATGTGCCTTAAAACTTGTACTGTTAGAGACTGAGATCCTTGAGAATAAGTGATATGGTATTTATGGTGATTTATGAACTGCTGTGTCCACAAGCATTAAACTTGAATTGTTGTCATGTAAGCACTTGAAAGTAATTTGAAGCATATTGTAAATTGTTCTGAAAGCATCTGATTTCCATTGCTGCAAACGATTATTATTAATTAATTTGTATAGTACTCTACATTTATACTGTGCCTTAGAAACAGAAGACCTGCTAACTTTACTCACACAAGTAGTCCCATTGTTTTAATTGGCTTCATTGGGACTACTTACGTACACACATAGACTTTAAGATAAGAAGGGACAATCATGATCATCTAGTCTAACCAGGCCCTCTCAGAGGTCCGGAGAGGCCCGGTCCACTTCTGGCTTTTGATGCCCCTAGCCATAACAAAAATAAAAAATGATGACACATTAAAACAAAATAAGGCACCAAAAAAAGAGCGAGACTTAATTTGATTATTTTTTTATTTAACAAATACTTTTCTAGCCTTTTTTCTGCGCAAATGCACTAATTATTGAGGAAAAATCTAGTTTTCGTGCAATGTCACAGTTGATATTAAGCATGACGAGACCATTCAAACACTCTTGTCCCACAGTTAAACCGTGATAGTTCTTTATCTGTTTCAACATGTTGAAGGTGCATTCACCTGAAGCCACTGATGCAGGCAAACTGACAAAAATACACAATGCAATTGTTGCATTAGGAAACACCCCAGAGAGTCCAAGTTTGAGTATTTCTTGAAACAATTCCTTTGGCTTGCAATCTAATTTAAAGTTAATGGAATATATTCGTTTGAGGAAGATGACCTTGTCAAAGAGATCTTTTGAAATGTCTTTGTTGCACTGCTGCTGAAATTCTTCAGCTGTAGAAAGTAGATCTTCATCACTCAGTGTGTTGAACTGCCAAAGAAACCCAAAAAGGGTACAAATTAGTCGCAGTGACTCAAATCGACGTGTAAGACCTGATTGAATAGAGTCAATGATGACAAGGAAGACATTGACCCTATAAAGCTGCTCAGCATCAGATTCAGTAGGTAAGTTGTGATTGGTGGAGACTCAGATGAAATGCCAATATTCTGTGCTACTAATTTGAATCAGTCAGGATCGCATCCCATAGTTCACAAATCTGTTGAATGTCATTGATAAAACTTTCAATGTTATCCCTCTCAGCATCAAGTGTAGCATTGCGTGCTTCAATTACCAGATTAGTTTGGTGGATCATTGTAAATAGCTTCATCCACAAAGATGACATCAGAATGCATTTGAATTTGGACCTATGCATCTGAATAGACTGAAGTTCAGTTCGAGCCTGTGCAGTGAGATTGAGAGATTCTAGCTCATTTAAAGCCTTTCTCACTGAATTCAAATGCTGCACAACTGGTTGAACACCATCAATCTGTGCAGACCATCTAGTTTTGGACATCCCGTGCAGTGAAACAGAAAGATATTGCTTCAGAATATCCCATGTTTGTGGGCTGCTACTGAAGAGACTGTACATTTGCTGAACAGTTCCAAAGTAAGTAATTGCCTTCTTGCATGATTCAGCACAGTCAACACCTACAAGGTTTAGTGTGTGGTTTCCACAGCTGGAGAAAATACAGTTTGAATTATGCTCAAGAAGAACTGCTTGTACACCTTTGTACTTCCCAGCCATATTAGATCCATTGTCATAAGCTTGACAAATGCAGACTTGAAAATCTAACTTAAAACTTCTAAAATTGCTAGTACTCGAGCAGCAATTTCTTTTCCAGTTTTTCTCGTGAAGTTGTCAAACAAAATAAATCTTTCTTCAATTGAAAATTTTGAGCTGTCTACAATCTTAACATATCGAATAACCATAGTAGTCTGTTCCTTGTGAGAACAATCTGGAGTGGAATCAACAATGATTGAAAAATACTTGGCATTTTGAATCTCATTAAGAATTGTTGTTTGTACAAATCATCCACGTAGCTCATTAAACTCGTTTTGTATGTGTGTGGAGAGATAATGGACTTGCATGAGCCTTTGACTCTCTTGCGATTCTCAAACACGTTTAACGTGCTCTGATAAAAGTGGGTTATATTTGTTGAGGAGCTCAATCATGCCTAGAAAGTTTCCATTTGCACGATCACCAATATGTTGACTGGAACCAAAGAAAGCCAATCCCCACTCAGAAAGACAAAGGATGATATTCAGGATGGGCTCAAGCAGTTTTTTCCAGCTATTAGTAAATTCTCAACTGAACTTTCAGATGATGCTGCCCTACTGGCTGATTTCCAGGCAACATTGTATTCTTTGTGTGACAAACTCTCATGTGATGGTATTTGGTCTTTTAACTTCCTCCAACCTCTGTTGATGATCCATCCTTATTGATCAGAGAGAACTGATGCATTTGATATGAGAAAATCTACATCAGTTTCAAAAAATTATGTCTTTTACCAAATCACATCTCTTATTTGCTTAAATTTGCAGTTCTAAGCTGAGAGATTGTGTCATATTTTGGTCCAATGGGATGCGCATAAAAACAAGTTGTGAAACTTATCAAATGCCAAAAAATTAAAACTTGTCTAAATTTGAGGCCCCCCTTTGAGCTTGAGGCCCAGGCCAAATGGCCCTCCTGGCCCCCTGTCTGTTGGCCCTGAGTCTGACCTCCTGCACTTGTACCTCACTCACTCCTGAAATAGACCCCTAACCTCTGGCTGAGTTACTGAAGTCCTGAAATCATAGTTTAAAGACTTCCAAGTTACAGAGAATTCACCATTTACACTAGTTTAAACCTGCAAGTGACTCATGCCCCATCCGCAGAAGGTGAAAAATTCCCAGAGTCTCTGCCAATCTGACCTGGAAGGAAATTCCTTCCCAATCTCAAATACGGCAATTAGTTAGACCCTGAGCATGTGGGCAAGACCCCCCAGGAAGATACATGGGAAATAATTCTCTGTAGTAACTCAGAACCCTCCACATCTAGTGTCCCCTCTCCAGCTGTTGGGGATTTTTGCTACTGGCAGTCCCATCATACTATCCATCTTACATCAGTAGGAAGATGAATAAATTTGGCTCCCAAAAATAGTGGTTCCCAACGTGTGGCAAACTAGCTATGGAGATGTAGACAGATCTCTCAATTGTTCTCCAGAGTTTCAGCTTTCATTTAAAAATGGAATAAATGTCTAGCTATGAAAATCTTCAAAATGTGAAGCAAACACAACTGATGCAGAATTCTGCCTGAATTTGCAGATAGCCTGTACAAGAGTTTTGATGTATGAATTGCCCCATCATTTTTGGGGGTGCTAACTTTGAATGTCAACATTTTTAATTATTTCACAACTCATTAGACCATGTAAGAAGGGAGACCCACGCATTTTCCAAAATATGTGTGGAGAATGGGGGAAAAGGAGGAGAGGGAGAGAAACTGAAGTACTAGTCAGGAACAGAGAATCTATAAATTAAGATGTGTAGCCTTTTAACAACAGACGGTGGGATGGGTGTGATTAGTTTTACTTTCCTGAAGGGGGGCTCAGCTTTCAAAAGTTTGGGAAACACTAAAATTGAGTCTCCCACTTACAAGTATATTGACATGAATAAAAATAAATTATTTTGTTGACTGTCCTCTTAATTTTTTTAACTGAAAATCCTTCTAAAATCTTCATTTTTGTACTGTTATGCAAGATCTGCCTTTTAATATGCAAATCTACTCTAAAAAGGCAGTTTCTTTCTATTTAAATGAATTGTTATGCATGATATCACACAATACATGGTATCATCTTTGTAAGTTGGGTATTTATTCTCATATTTTGGGACCTATTAGAGAGAATCAAATTACCTGTGGTCCCCAAAAGTTGCCAGGTAACTTATAAAACTTTCAAATCTCATTCAAGAAGGTCATCATAACACTCTGTGGAACTAACCAGGTGCTTGTCTCTCATAGTACAAGAAGGAAATCTGTCACCCTGCTTGAAAAATTATTTGGTTACTTAAGATAAAGAAATAATCATTATACCACATTGTGTGGTTTTGTGGTGGAGAACTATGGGTCAGCAAGAAGAGAGCCAAGGTCAACAAAATGAAAGCTTAAAGTGAACTCAGACCTAATTTCAGCAGTCAGTGATGGAGGGAGGCCAGAGGAACAAAGTCTCTTCTATGGTCCCCTTGAAAACACTTTATAAGATTCTGAATGAAAAAAACTCACTTGTTTTGAGCTAGTTCTAAAGAATATTCATTTTTATTTTTCAAAAGAGCACGAGTGAAGGGGTTTTTGTGTGTTTTATGAGCATATCTGTAGCTGACAAAGTTACCTTCTTTGACATCATGCCATTGGATCCTGACCAAAATACTATGTCCAAGTCAACTAACAGGAAAATAGTAGGGATAAGCCATTTTCTGTCTTTATTCTGCCAAACCACTGCCTCTTGCAATCAGGACTGATTACAAACACCCAATTAAGAAGCATTTGGAACATGATCTGAACACTAATCCTGTCTCTTGTTTTCTTTATACCTAATTATCAGCCTTAAGATGGGTATTAGAGCTTTAATTAATAGACATACTTTTGGAACGCCTGCAAAAGCTAACATATCTATATTACACACATAAACATATGTACCTATGTATACACACACACGTGTGTGTGTAATATATATATGTCCATATAATATATATGTATATATACATAATCTGTCTATATATGCGTGTGTGTATGCGTATCATGCACTCACAGTCAGACAAATAATTTAATGCTTTGGGAACACTACAAAAGAAACAAAATTGAATTTGGTTTTACATAAATCATATAAAGGCCTGTATATTGTAATTATCAAAAGTTATGATCAAATGCTGTAGCTTAGAACAAGTTATAATCAAGTAAACTAATTTCCATTAACACATGAGGTTTTGTTTTAATTAAATCACCACTGAGGGGGCAGAAGAGAAGTCAAATTAAAGAATGCAGACAACTTCATACGACTGTCTCTAATACAAAGTGTTTCCATTTATAAAAGACCGTGACTCTGTGCGCTGTCTTTTTATAACTGACCTTGACATCACTGAGAGCTAGGCACATATGAAGGCCAGAGGATCAGGACCTAAGGACTCCATGTTACACCCTTCTAACAGTGTTATTGGTTGAAAGGTATCTGATTATAGCACTTCAACATACAATTTCCCCCACAGTTCATTTAAGTATATACATTAATATTAACATCTACCTATATCAATATTATTATTGCATGTAATATAGCAGTATATAGTGACCCCAATCAAAGTTTGAAGACCGACTGTGCTGACAAAGTACATACCTTGAGTGAAAAGATGGGCTCTACTCCAAAGAAATTACAATTAACAATAAATGAAAGGAGGATACTTGTCAAGCTAAGATCCACTAGTGAAGTGAAACACAACCAATATTTTGTCATGATTTCACTAATACTTTTGAAAAAACTCAATACCAAACAACAATACTCTGCAGAAGAAACACTTCAACAGTCTGACAATAGAGACTATTCATAACAGTTTAGATGAGTAACAAAAAAAGCCTATTACGTCAAATAAACAGCAACACAATATAATTTCCAACTTCTTTCAATTTTGATTTAGTCTCTAAAGCTCATTAAAACTACCCTGAACTATCTTTAGAAACTTGTGTATGGTACTTGGCTGCAAGTACAGGCTGAGTCTATAAAACAAGAGCACATACTTTTGTATAGTTCTTATGATCCAGAGTGCATAATGAAATAAAAAAATATTACTTAGGAATAAAAGGCCCAGTCCTCAGTTGTGTGCAGGATGCACTGCAAAGATGACATTTGTGCTTCCCTGATCCTGTAGCAAGCTGGGGCCTCATGCCACAGGTTAGAACAGCCTGAGGGGTGCTCTAAGCCAGTGATTCTCAAACTTATCTGATCATGCCCCCTTTCTTTGTGTCTGTAGTAGTTTACATCCCTCCATCACGCCACACAAGTACATATACTGATAAAAAAAACAAAACATGTCACTCCCACTAAATATTAAAAACAGTAAGGCATTGATTTGAACAGAGCCATTTAAGTATATAGTACAGGGATGGGCAAACTATGGCCTGGAGTCCAGATCTGGCCCACCACCCATTTTAATCCAGCCCCTGAGCTCCCACTAGGGAACGGGGTCTGGGGCTTGCCCCGTTCCGGCACTCTGGTGCTCCAGCCAGGGAGCTGGGTTGGAGGTCACTCTGTGAGGCTCCCGGAAGTAGCGGCATAGCCCTGCTCCAGTGCCTATATGTAGGGGCAGCTAGGGGGCTCCACTCTGCATGCAGCCCCCTCCCCAAGCACCACCTCCACAGTTCCCATTGGCCGCAGTTCCTGGCCAATGGGAGCTGCAAGAGCAGCATTTGGGGAGGAGGCAGCGTGCAGAGCGGAGCCCCCTGTCTGCCCCTATGTGTAGGAGTTGGGCCATGCCACTGCTTCCGGGAACCACTTGAGGTAAGCACTGCCCGGACCCTGCACCCCTGAGCCTCTCCCCATGCCCCAGCCCTGATCCCCTTCCTCCCCTCCCAACCCCTAGATCCCAGCCCACAGCATCATCCTGCACCCCAAACCCCTCATACTCAGCCCCACCCCAAAGCCCACACTGCCAGGCAGAGCCTACACTCCTTCCCACACCCCAACCCCCTGCCCCACCCTGGAACCCCCTCCCACCCTCCAAACCTCTTGGTCCCAGCCTGCAGCATACTCCTGCACCCCAAACCCCTTATCCTCAGCCCCACCCCGGAGCCTGTACCCCCAGCTGGAGCCCTCACCCCCCCCACACACTCCATTCCCCCATCCCAGCTCGGAACCTCCTTCTGCACCCTGAACTCCACATTTCTGGTCCCATCCCAGAGTCCACACCCCCAGCCAGAGCCTTCAACCCCTCCCACACTCCAACTTCAATTTTGTGAGCATTCGTGGCCTGCCATACAATTTCTATTCCCAGATGTGGCCCTCAGGCCAAAAAGTTTGCGCACCCCAATATAGTATGTAGCTTTTCGGCCACCCAGCTCGGAAGGCAGCGTCGCTACCAGCAGGACCACAGAAGTAAGGGTGGCAATACCATGCCAGGCCACCCTTACTTCTGTGCTGTTGCTGGTGGTGGTGCTGCCTTCAAAGTTAGGCGCCCGGCCAGCAGCCGCCACTCTTCATTGTGCCTTCTCATGCCCCCTGAATGCATTCCACATCCCTCCTAGGGGTGTGCCTGCAAGTTTGAGAACCTCTGCTCTCAGCTCAAAGCCAAGCTAGCACTGGCCACAGGAGGGTCAGCCTGTCTCCAGTTATTGCTAGAATGCAGCAGTACTTCCTTCAGGAATGCCCACAGCACACCCTGCATGCTGTCTGTCTGGACGGGGCTTCGGGACTGACCCCAGAAAGCTAAGTGTAGTATGTCCAATAGTATTCTTATAAAATAATTGGCAATGAAACAGTTAACAACATATTTTATTTACGTAATTTTAAATAGTTGGCAGGGTTCTCTAAGCCTGAAGGTGGGTAATTTTTGTTTAGTCTAAATCAAAATAAATAAATATGTACGTACATAAATATGGACATTATTTAAGTGTTATTGTTAGGCTTCAGTGTTAATGCCTACTGAAATGATTGGAGGGGCTGTCTGCATTTGTTTAGAGCCTGAATTTTGCTCCCACTGAAATCATTAGTAAACTACCATTATTGTAAATGAGAGCAGTAGCAGGCTCTTAAAACTATTGTTCCCATCTTTCTATCTACAGACTTTGTCTGTGTTAGGATTTTCAGCTGGGTCAGACAGTGATCAGATATGACTCCTCCATCGCCACTGTCAACCAGTGCTGAGTTCAATTGTTCCTTTGCATGTCCTTCTAGTCAACCCACCATTTGCTACAACTGGAGTTTCATTCATTTGACCCTGTCTACATCAGCAAGACAGCCAAGCTCAAAACCAGTTAAAAGAGGGTGTGAGGAACCTTGTTTGATACCCATTGTCAAACCTGACTGAAATATCTAATATAGACACCATTTATAGATCAGCTATACAAGATACATGTTCCATCTTTCTTCACAACCATAGAGAACAATGACTTCATTCTGCTCCTATAGAAATCAAAGGCAAAACTCCCATTGACATTGATGAGTGCAGGATCAGACCCTACATACTTAGGCCCAGATCTTATGTTGCACCTGGAGAGGACATTGTACAGCTTTGGGGCTGGACAGCATTGGGCCTGTGCTTCGGCACAACTTTGAGCAGCCCGAAGACTGCTGTAATTTGCATCACTACCAATGGATCCAGGAACTTTTCTCATAGTCAGACAATGATGGGATACTCTGGCAGTGTCCTCTTTCCCCAGCCTCCCTGACTGCACAGGCAGCTGGTGTGTGTGTGTGTGAGATGC
The DNA here is from genome assembly GCF_003597395.2 of Chelonoidis abingdonii. Classification (NCBI taxonomy): domain Eukaryota; kingdom Metazoa; phylum Chordata; order Testudines; family Testudinidae; genus Chelonoidis; species Chelonoidis abingdonii. The sequence goes on along the minus strand of NC_133770.1, from coordinate 31,235,383 downwards.
TGGAGTCACTACAGCAGCCGTATGCCATCCAAGGTTCCCCTTGCACAAGGATAATCCTCAAGTGGCTAGATCCACTAGGTTTAAGGCAATTGTGCACTAACTGGAATGGTACGAAGCAGACAATGAGAATAAGAGTCTGAGTTTAGACAAATGTGAACGAACGCTTAAATTCTGCCTAAACTGATGGTGTCACAAAAGCAGCGCCAACATAGTGCCATACATTGAGTATTGTCTTATTTTATCAACTGTAGGTTGTTATAGCTGCAGGTTTATAACCAAATTACATTGACATTATTTAAAAATGGAAAGGATGGGTGAAATGCTGGCCCCACTGAAGTCACTGCAGTGGGGTAGGATTTCATCTGATACACCTCTACCTCAATATAACACAAATTCTGATATAACACAGTAAAGCAGTGCTCTGGGAGGGGCGGGGCTGCGCAGTCCGGCTGATCAGAGCAAGTTCGATATAACACGGTTTCACCTATAACGCAGTAAGATTTTTTTGGCTCCCAAGGACAGCATTATATCAAGGTAGAGGTGTATATCTAAATAACCATGTTTCTTCTCCAGGTCAAGGAATTGAGGGGTTGTATTGACAAACAAACATATTTTTGCTATCTATCCTTGATTGCAATTTCTATATAATTTCTAATCTCAGCAGTGTAACTAATCCCTTATAAACCCAATTTAAAGAACAATTAACTATCAAATCTCTTCTTCTACAATGTGAATGTTTCCAAAATGAACAAATTTTCCATTTGAACTGAGCTGGCAACAGTACATACACGCTCAGTAATTGCCAAACAAGGATGATAGTACTCTCTGCATATCTAAATTATGCCAATAAAACAACTGTACTGCAGTAGTGTATCTATGTAAGTCTTGTAAAACCATACAGTTAAGTCTGACAACAAAGTTAATAATTTGTCAGTAAGGAAACCACTATTGAGTTTTTTTTTATCCATCCCTCCACCTTTCTCAAGCCCTTGTCTGCTGAAGCTTCATATTCATTTTCTTAATGTTTTTAACCTAGTGTCTGTGAAATTTTTATTGCTCCCTAGATGATGATATCTGATCTGAATGTAACCATACACCTCTTTGCTCAGCAGCATTTGTCACAAACCATTATAAATTATCATGCTGATAGTTTGCATTGCTGGGAAACCGGAAAAGTTCCATAAATTCAAAGTACTGTATCAGTGACATCCTTGTTTATTTCCAGATATAAAGTTTTACAAGATTCAAGATGGCTACATTTACACAGTACGATACTTTACGCAACACAAGACTTGTACATCCTAGCTAAGTGCTGAAAAGCATTTACAACGTGCAACAAATATTCAAGCATTTTAGGTAATAGTTAATCATATGTTTTGTCTCCTCCTTTTACTTCTAATTGTGTTCCTGTCTTCACAAACAGCAGCTTGTTTGTGAGAGAGCAAAATAATCAATAAGCACAAACTTGTATTCTTTTGAAACCTCCACCAGAATTTGCGTTTCATTCTTTCTTGAAGCAGGTATGTAGCTCCCATTAATGTTAAAAGGTATCATTATGTACATTTGTGAGGAGAATACACCCTTATACTGTTATGAATGTACAGTTTATGTTTTTAGGCTGCAAGACATGATTTTACACATCCTGTTGAGACAGTGTATTTCCAGAGTGCTTGTCTGGTAATTCTGTCCTTAGGATATTTTTCATTAGACCTGCCTAAATTGTGTGAAAGTACATTTACTTAATTACTATTGTATCTTTATTCCCCAATATGATGAAAGCCGAGCCCTTTGGGATTTCTCAGAAGAAACTTGAATTTTAGTTCTGCTTACTTGAAATTTAAAATAATACAACTTCTTCAAATAAAGTATATTCACAGTGATTACATACATATCACATGACATACCATATGATTATTAGAAAACATTTGGGAAATATTCTTCAGTTAGAGCAAAACATAATTGCTAGTTATATTTCTACCAGGCATGTAATGTGGAACTTCCAAAATCTTAAGACACAAAGATGCTCACTAAGAGTGCCACCAGTATAGCTAATATTTACAATTCTTGAGCCTAATTCATCTTTCATTGACACTAGTTTTACATGGGTATAAGTTCACTGCCTTCAATGGATTTAATCTTGATTTACGCCAATGTACATGAAAGATAGACAAGATGCCTTGGCTCTCTTGTTGAGAATAAAGAATAACTGGACATACAACTGAAAGTCTTATTGCTTTTCTTCATGGGCTCAGTGAGATTTCCAGGTCCTCATCACTATTCTTTAGGGACCAAACTCTAGAAGTTCTTACTTAGTCCTCACTCAGGAAGAAACAAACAAACTAAACCTCTATTGACATAAGGAGTTCAGGATTTAGTCCAAGACAACATATGCTCTACTAGTCCAGTATAATTGTATCTAGGGCACAGAGTTTTTCAACAGTGCCCCTTTTTTCCTTCCCAGACATTTTATTTCCCAATCTCTGAATTTCTGTCTGCACGTCATATTAGCTGTTTATTAATTTCTATGGTTGCAACATTAAGTAAACTAGAGACTAGTTTGAAATGCCAAATTCTATATTACACACACAGCTGGCAAATAAATTGAAGATTATATTAGGAAATCAAAATTTGCTTAATTGCAAATAACCGTGTCATATGTTTTATTATGTTTGTTTATTGCTTTAACAAAGATCCAGTAAGAGGAATATGAATTTCATCAGCAGACAGTGAAATTTCAAACCAGACTGTTTCTTGATAGCTGTCTGTTGCTGAAATCATTTTTACACTAGTCAGCTAACATACAAACCTACTCACTCTCAAGTTAAATGGGCAGCCTTAAGTATAAGCAAAATTGTAGCTAGATAGTAAATAGTAGGTATCCTAAAGTTCTGTATTTAAGAGTTTACCAAATAACACTTGAACCATCATGGTCACTCCCCAAGAGTCCAATTCAAACCACTCTGTCTGCAAAGTTTCTGACCATCTGGGAACAGACCTTGCTGTAGACAACTGTCAATAAATAGGGAGGTCCTTTGGGAGGAAGAAACGATTCAAGGTGAGTTACTAAGAGGGGAGAAGAAGGGAACAGGAAGTGATGGAATTGGGGAGTTCAGCTCCTTCATTGTCTAAGGCCCCAGTGCACCAAAAACCAGCTTGCATATTTAGTGCATCTCTACATAACAATGGCTATTTCTTACCTAAATAGTTACATACTGTACATCATTTACTGTTATATTGGACTGAGACAGTTTTAGAACCTTGGGATACGTGTAATCTGCCAAGGAACACAAAAGGTTTTACCCTACAATATGTTATATTTCCTTCTCTGATATCTACCTAAACTGCAGGAAAAATTGATATCCAGATACAAACACCTCTAAAAATTAGCAACAAGCCTGTACACAGAAGGGAAATGGAACATAATGACATTTATAAAATATAGGCAAGTGGACCACTGCACATATATAACTGATTAAAGAGTTCTGAACTGTGTTGCCTGCAGTAATAACCATATTCAGAAGCATAATCTTAACCGGAAACTAGAATTGGCTCTATCAACCTTCATGGAACTTGGAGGGAGGCGCACAGGTTGTTGGAGGGAAGAGTTTGGAGAAGGCACTAAGGCAGTCAAGTCCATGTACACATGGCTTGAATGCTAGCTGCAGTTGCGACACCTTTGTAAATAGGTACCTTAATAAACAGCCAGTTTAGTTTTACAAACATGGAGCCTTCTTCTGTTATTACCCACACATGGTATGTGAAACACTGGCCTATGCTGGATTATGCAAAACACTGAAAATTTATGAAATGTAAACCAAACTACTACATTTGGTCACTAAACAAGTTAATTCTAACTGAAATTAACATTCATTAAGTAACTAACTCAATTTGTTATTACAAAAATTGGAACCAAGAAGATGTGTATGATAAAAGTTAAGCACTTCAGCGAAAGCACTGTCTTTGAGTAACCTCCTCCCCACTGCATGTCACCACCTCTCCTCAGATAATGCTACATTTAGGATCTGATTCTGAGAGATGCTGAAAAGTCCTGTGAGCTGCCGAGCACCTTCAACTCTCATTGTTTTCAAAGTTAGTTTCTTAGCTGAGGACACTCAATAACTTGCAGGATCAGCATCTATGAGCAAGAACTGTGTCTTTTTTTATCTGTAAAAGGCCATGCACATTTCTGGAGCTGTATAAATAATGAATAATTAAAATGTGTTCTTGATGAAAGAAGTGGTCCAAGTTTGTGGACTGACTGTAATGAAATGGGGCACAATCAGACCATGGGTCATCATGTGCAAACTACCTGCTTTTCCGTCACGGAGATGGGGGTGGAAAGTACCTTCTGCTGGGCTGTGCTCATGACTGCAGAGGGGGGGAGTGAGTAAGCAAGGGGGAGGACCTCCTCTCAGCCTACTGAACTGATCAAGTAGGGGAAGCAATCTGAGAGAGACCCCTAGAAGAAAACCAGAGAGGGGAATTGTGACTATCAGACTGCTATACACTGCCCCTTTCCAATGGGTCAGAGTAATCTCTCAGTCTAGACTAGATTGTTAAGAGAAGTCAGTGCTCTGAGAAAATATAGACCTCTCACCAGATTGTTTGGAGCAGTTAACTAACATGAAAGAGAGAATTATTTTATGGTACTTATTTTTTTAATTAAAAACATGGAACTAATGTGTTTCATATTGTGGCAAAAATCCCCCATCCTGGTCACATTCCCATAAAATGTATTATAAAGCCACACTAAGGTATGGCTTCTCTCATCACATATAAGTAATTCAAATGTAATTTTTAAATAGTAGAAAATTATAACCTTTTCCTCTAATAATACTCCTACTAATCCACTTTTACTGTGCATGGTTCTCAAACAACTTTAGTAGTTGACTGTTTCGGAAAAGTACAAACCAAAGCTCCATCCACTGGCTCACATCCACACTACCACCACTAAATGACTGCAAATACTAAGGAAAGAGTTTCAGCAGGAAAAACAATTATTGGGCCTCTGAATCCAGGAAAAGCAGATAGAAGGATTACAAGGTTAAATCAAAGATAATCTTGCTGGTTTCTGAGGTTTAGGAAGCACAAAACCTAACTTTAGCATCTTGGCACTAACATATTATCTGGTCCGGATTCAAATCCCTGGTGGATTCATTTTACACACTATCTTGGACACAGCTGTTATTTCCCATGTAGACATCGGACAATATGAACATTTTTATCCACTAGATGGTGCTCTGGCGCCCTTTACCGAAGGTCTCACTTACTTGCACTCTCTGTCCTCCAAATCAAAGTGAGGGTTGAAGTTGATCATAATTCTCTGGTATGGTTCAGGAGCCTGAATCAGCCATTCACATTTTTGGCTTGGATTATAGGAATTAGGATAGCCAGGAGAAGTAAGGTACCCAGGGTTTACAATTTTTATATTATCACCGCATTTATCTGCAATGAAAACAAAAATTTCCTGTTTAGTTTATCATCTCCAATCAATCACAAATCTTCCAGTACAGCTGAATGAGTGGGGTGGTTAAAACGTGTTTTCTACATTTTCCTTTAGCAAACTTTTATTGCCTTCTACGTGTTTAAAGTAATCTCTTACAGATCACATTTTCTGTAGGAAAGAATATAATGCAAAATTTGGATGTACAGTTGTTGCTTTCAGGGCTAATCTGTGCAAATAGTGGCTCTAATTTTGAGAGGCCAAGTTTCAAAATGGTTTCTCTACAAATGTTCCCTTCACAGATAAAACCCTCACAGCATTAAAACACTGCATCCCCACAATTGATGTTAAACACTGGCTCCGAGGGGTTTCATTTAGATTTATCTCAGAGACGTGTAATCTTATTAAGGAACAAGTTTTAAGTGGAGAGTGACTAAAAAGATGCTGTCTGACCCCCAGCTATTCTGATGATAAGCCTGGTCTGTGTCATTGGCCATCAGGGAGTTGTCTTCATAGACCCCTACTCGCCTACAGCAAAGCCTTCTTTTGTTTTATCAGTTCATAAATCTAAACAATTTGAAGTTATCTGTGCTCCTTAGATGCAGACTAACAGAGAACAAAGTGCATTTAGTGAAGCAGAAATGATTCAGTATTACTCCTTTAAGGAAGTTTGTTCATGCTTGGAGACCAGATCAAAGAAATGGAGCAGAAACAACCCTCCCTTCCTCTCTCCCCCCACAAAAAAAACAACACCCAAGTTTATTTCTAATTGCAAAATAGTTGGAAAAGTTATCACAGTCACCAAGTGCAAGTATGAAATATAGTGGCTGCATCTTGCTCTTTTGGCAAACAATGCTAGGATTATGCATTTTAAGGTGTACTGGAAGAACAGAGAAGTAAGTAATCCAACCTGTAAGGTCATTTGATTCATTACTCAGTGTAGGTTTGCATTGTGGCTTTTTATTATTATGGATTTTTTGCCACAGATCTTCAGCTAAAGAAACTTTCCCTCACATACTGATATGCAATTTTCAGCAATAAAATATGAGAATAAACTACAGAAGGAAAGCATACATGCACTAATAAATATAGATCTATATATCACTATTTCTCAACAATGGTATATACAGCTTGTAATACTGTATCTCATAGATTCCCTGTGGAAGGAAAATGTCATTCTTTGCTCTCAGCATGAATTTATAAATGTACAGAATTTTATTACAGGAAAATCAGGTCAAATGGAAATGAAAGATGAAGCGCATATAAAGAATACTACAAACATTATAGAAATAATTTGCCATAAATTAGAAAGGAAGGAGACAACATATATGATATTGTTTGTTCAAAGGCAAGATATTTCTAACCATATTGCTTGGGTTGGCCTTAGCCTGTTCTTTGTTTCTGTTTTTGCTTTCTAAAACAAATTGTTTATCTTTGCCAGGAACAAAAAGGTGTTGCAATCAAGAGCTCAAAATCTGCAGCTAGTGATCTCTGTGATTCGCCTGTCTGTGGTTCCAAAGGAACCTAGCATTATTTCCAATGTGTAGCAGACTTGGGAAGTGATCCTGTCTTATTAAGTCCACTACGGCTCTGTGCAAACAACATGGCAGAATCTGGCATCCGTTCAGTGGGTGAAATAAAACAGTGCTGTTTCTAGTCACTTGACAGAGTCACTTCAGAAGACGTTGAAGTGGACTCACTACCACCAGTGCTGGTTAATCTGTGACTTCTGGGAAAGTGACAGTATAATAAGATAATGCGGACTGCTAGACTCCCTGGGTCTGTGAAATCTCTCCAACACTTAATTAAGAAGGGCAGTTTTCTGATGACTTTGGACCATTAGTTCTAAATAAGGTTAATGAATTAATTTAGTAGACACTAGTATTGGATGGAGGTGGACATTGGCATTAGCAGGTCTGGCAAGTTACAGAAGAGGTTAATGGCCTTGGTGACTCCAGTCTCTACCTACACAGACAGCCTGCTTCTCAGACAGTTTCTTCATCAACAGCCCTCCCTATTTCTGCTCTGTATTTAAAGAAAGACTATTACCAGTAATATTGCAATGTCACCCCTACACCTCATTTCATTTAGTCCTATACGCTTTGGTTCAACCCTCATTATTTTATCACTTCTGCTGCTGCTCCAAAGTGATGCAGAAATATGGAGCAGTCATTTTACATTTACAAATAATGGCTTCAGACAGAAGGAGGAGGTTATTGTCACTCCCCACCTCCTTACCTACAGCTCACAAGGGTTAGACCAGGCTGGATCTCACTACAGATTCACAACCTAAGACTGGCACACGCTGTCTTTCTTAATCTGTTTGCTTCTGTGTCAGATCACTGGAGGAGGAATCTCTTGCTTATTAAATTAGGCAGCCTGCTCAAAATTTATTGCAAAGAGATTAACTTGCATCATAAAAATGTGATTTACATTGCTCTCCGTGCAGGACACTCCACTTGTGATCTCTTATTAAAACAATATACCACTGCAAGTGGAGGATGCTCTCTTCTTTTAATTACTTTGATTGAAAGCCTAGTCAGGCAAAAGTAAATATTTGATAATTAGTTAATAATAATTGCTCAGGATTTGCTGGGAAAGGAAAATTCACGGGAGTTCTTTCATGTCTGCTAGTTAAATGTCAAACAATCCTACAATTAGACCATCTTTAAAAGTGCATAATTCAGGGGAATATTCAGTGTGCCGAGGCATTGTTCAAAGAACGAAAAGCTAGTTGTTTTTAATTAGCTGTGTTTTCAAGTGTTGCCTGAAAGTAAATTAGATATAAAAGTCATTGTTATGGGATTTCTCTATTACAACTGAGTCCCAAGCCCTTGCAAGCCTACAGATTCCTCTGTAGACACTATTCAAGAACTCCAGACTTTTGCAACAAATAGGTTATGTCTTACTTGACCAGGCTACCTGTCAGGTAGCTACAGCTACACAAGATATTTTCAATATCTACCCCAACAAAAGCCTTCCCTTTAAGGTGCTCTCATCTTGCAGCTTTTAAGAGTCTTATTTAATTGCCAATGAGAGGAAACATTATTACGATAATTGGCTTCCCTAATCTTGTGAATGCCGGCTACTCTCGTTTATATAACAGCCGAAAGGGGCTGAAAATAAAGTTGAGAGGCAGTGTGATGATTATGTGACACTGTAATGCAAATCGGGGATTTTTACTGAAAAGTTCCCCTCATACTAATAATCAGGTTGGTCTTCTTGCCACTGCAAAACATTTCTCATTGTTTGATTATTAGAACTCACGAATGGGCCCTACATCTGAAAATATTATCTGAATAACTTGAAATCAGTTGTCTTCTCTGTCACTTACCGCTCCTTAAAGCCCTGGCCAGGGTGAAGGTGAGGGCTGCACAGTGCAGGAGAAGTCCCCAATCCATCTTCCTTTCTGATTGTAGAAGAAGGAGAGAGAAAAAAACCCACCCTTCCCAGCAGACAACTCCTCTTAGCTCTTAAACCCTGCGGCTGGAGTTAGGGGCAGAACGCTAGCTCCGCAGCAGCAGCTGAGTCCCGGTGGCAGAGACGCTTCTTTTTTGCGTGTGCCTCAAGTCGCCTGTATCCCATCAGTTAGCTCCGGTTTCCTCTCTCTTTTCCCACCCTTGCTCCTTTTCCAGGCGTCGCTGCCCCTGCTATTTCCAAAAAGGCTAGAAAGCCAACTGGCAACGAAAACAAAAATCCTGGCGGCTTCTGGAACCCCCCCGCAAGATTTCTCCAAGGGAGGGGTCCGGCCGGGGGCGGGAGTGGTCTGCGGAGAGGAGAGAGAAATGATGAGCAGAGAGAGACAGGAGTTGTGCAAACTGCGTCCCTCCCTTCGCCAGCCAGACCAGCTCGCCTGGAACTCAGCCACACACAGAAGTTTCCCCCGCGCGGTCCCCTTTGTATGCGCGCTCCAGCAGCCCCGATGTGCCAGTGCCTGAGACTAACCTGCTCTGTAGGGGGAGAGCGCGGGGCACCAGGGCTGGCGACCGCCGGGCACCTGCAAACGGGACACTGCTGCGGCCGGGCGGGCGAGCGGCTCTGACGGGCACCAGGCGGAGGATGGGGATCGTGGGGGAGTGTGAAGCGCCGGGCGGCTCCTTGCTGCAGCCTGAGGAGGAGAAGCGCAACTCAGTGGCAATAAGAGAGGCAGAAGAGCCGCCGTCAACACAGCCCCAGTCCCCTCCCCCTCCCCGCCCTCCTCCTCAGCCCCCCAAGACACCGGCAGAAAGGAAGGAACAACACACAAACAAAACAGGCGGGGCCCTGAACTTCAGCGGGGGGCTGGGAGCCACCGCCAGAGGCGGCTGGGAGGAGAGGGGCCGCCCCTTTCCCAATGGGGACGGCAAGTCCGGGGGCCAGGTAAAGCCAAGTGAAACTGACAAGGCGTGCGGTGCCCAAGTGCAGAGGGACAGAGCCGGCAGCAACGGCGCGGTCATTAAGCAGCAGGCTCCAGCGCAGACCCCCCGGCCAGCAGCCGCTGCCGCCTGCCCACCGGGCACTACCCATCACCTCATCCCTTCACCTCCCATTCACCGCATGGCGTGTCCGGTGCTCACACCCAGCATGGCTCAGTGCCCAGCGTGTCCGTGAGCTGCCATCCGACGCCGGGTCTCCCTCCCCTTCCCTTCTCCGCGCCCCCGGCTCCAGCCTCTCCACAACCACGTTCCTCTCCCAACCGGGCTTATTGTCCACCATGGCCACTCTCCAGCCTCCAGTGCTCGCTGCCCACCATCCACTGTCCAGTGCTTCCACCATTACTGCCTCCATCCTTCACTGTGCAATGTGCCCACCATCCACCGTCCAGTGCTTCCACCATGACTGCCCCCAACCTTCACTGTGCAATGTGCCCACGCATCCAATGCTTCCACCATCACTGCCCCCAACCTTCACTGTGCAATGTGCCCACCATCCATGATGCACCGTCCAGTGTTTCCACCATCACTGCCCCCAACCTTCACTGTGCAATGTGCCTACGATCTACCATGCACCGTCCAGTGCTTCCACTATCACTGCCCCCAACCTTCACTGTGCAATGTGCCCATAATCCCCACTATTCACTGCCCATCATCCACCATGCACCCTCCAGTGCATTCACCATCACTGCTCCCATCTTTCACTGTGTAATGGGCTGCTCACCATTGTCCATTACTCACTGCCCACCATTGGCCAAGCCCAGCGCAGTGTGTCCCCTCCCGCACCCTCACTGTCCAGTATCCACAGCCCAACATCGCCGGTGTCTGCTATGATCCGTCCATCCACCCCATGTCCCACAGGCTCCGCTTTTCACCCACGCTCCTCTCCTCCCGGGCAAGCCTGCCAGTCCCACAGGGGCAAGTACGCGCGGGACATCAGGCTCCCCGGGGCGGGGGAGGTCACCCGGGGCCTGTGCCCGGAGACGCTCCGGTGCAGGCGAGACCTGCCCGCGCTGGGGGAGCTGCCTTGGGGCAGTGGGACGCAGGCGCCCGGCGCCTTCCGCGAGCTCGCCCGCCCCTCGTTAACCCGCGCCTCAGGCAGGGCGATGGAGGGAGGAGCCGCCGGGCGGCGTCTCGCGCGGGGGGCAAGAAAAGACCTTGAGGAGGCAGGACACAGCCCAGGTGCCCCGAGGCGCGCAGCGGGTCTGGGAGAGGCCCCGCCTGCGGGCTGGGCGCAGCGCGGCCAGGCGGTCCTTTTCCCCGAGTCCAGCCGCAGCTTATGGAGTCCCGCCCTGGCGCAAAAACTCTCGCTTCCTCTGCTCGTTCCTCCGGCGTTTCTTCCACCCCTGCTACTCACTGCGCTTCGCTCACTGCTTCCGTCCTGTCGCCCTTCACTACCCCCTCCCCCAGCTCCTGCTCTTGCTTCCTCCTCTACTCCGCACCCAGCTCCCGCTCCCTTGCCTCCTCTCTCTTCCGCCTGCTCTCTTCTCCCTCTCCTCCCCCACCCCAGTCCCTCTCCTTTCCCTTCCTCTCCCCCCAGTTGCTGCTTGCTTCCTTCCTCTACAGTCCTCTCTCCCCACTTCCCCGCCCCGATCTGCTCCTTCTCTCCTCCTACTCTTCCTCCTCCCTCTCCTCACCCGCTTCACCCTCCCAGCATCCTGCCGCTCCTCCTCTCTCCCCCAGCTCTGCCTCCTTCCTTCCCCTCCCTCTCCTCCCCCACCCCAGCTCCCTCTCCCCTCCCCTCTCCCCCCAGCACCTGCTCTGCTTCCCTTCCCTCTCCTCCCCCACCCCAGCTCCTGCTCCCTTTCCCCTTCCCTTCCCCTCTCCCCCCAGCTCCTGCTCTCCTTCCTCCTCCCTCTCCACTCCAGCTTCCACTCCCCTTCCTCTTCCCATCTCCTCTCCCTCCAGCTCCCTCTCTCTTTTCCTTTCCTTCTCCTGCCCCACCCCAGCTCCCACTCCCTTTCCCCTCCCCTCCCCCCAGTTCCTGCTCCCTTCCCCTCTCCCCCAGCTCCTGCTCTCCTTCCCTTCTCTCTCCTCCTCCTCCACCCCACCCAATTGCTCCGCCTTGCACAGTGCCCCACTTCCCATTGAGTAATCACCTGTCTGAAACTTGCTTCTCTGTGTTCCTGCAGAACAAATTCAGGTCCCTCTTTAGTCGGTGGAAATGCTTTAAAAGCTCTGCCAAGCGGTCTGCACTGGGGAAATGACCTGTGGCTGAGGATGTATGTCAAGCACGTTCTTCCACCAATAGAATTTGAAAACTGTTTGTTACTGGTGTAGTGTAGGGCCAGACTCTGTTTTCAAAAAGCTTGTCAGGGATCTCATTCCACAAGGTGTTTCTTTAAAGGATGTTCTGATTGCAAGTTTGGCCCTGTTGAGAGCTAGGGTCATAGTCCTAGGGTAACTGGAGAATAAATCCCTACTCACTCTAAAGATACAGTGTTAGATCTGTGTTCAGAAACCACATGCAGGCTCAGCCTTCTCTGTTACTTTGTCTCCATACTTGGGCCTAAGCCCTGGACTCACTCTCAGTTGAGATCCCTCTTTTGCCTTTCTGAGCAGATTTTCCAGCCCTATTTAAGCCTTGATTTCAGGTCAATTTATCCCCAGTTTGCAGATTTAGATCAGATTCTACCTGTCTCAGAGTGTGCACTCCACTGTAGTACCAGTAGGATCACACATCCTCATTCTGTTCCCTGATTCCAGTTCTGTCATGTTCTGAACTCAGGATCTTGTCTGTATGCTCCAATCTCCTCAGTTCTTACCCATGCCAATGTCTGCAGACAGACTACAGTTCCTGGCTCAAGATTAGGCCTGCAGGCACTTCAGATTGGGATCTGGGTTTAGTTTTAGCCTTGCCTCACTTCCCCTTCTTCAATTACTCTCTGGACCCATCATATATGGTACTTATGCATTTACTTGATAGAGTGTGATGTATATTTAGTGGATAGCACATTAAGTTTACTACATTTTTTTCTCTTAGTGACATTCCCGTAGCATGGGAGGTAGGTTAACAACATCGCTCTGAATATTAAAACTCAGATGCTGATATTACAGCCAATGAGTTGGTGTCCTTAAAACAACTGCTGGGTTGGCGCTGTGAGAGAGACTGTAACTTTTTTAGAAGCGTATCTATTTTTGTTAGTAAATTACATATTTAAGGTAGATTGTTTGCATTTTTTATATATTTATATTTAAAACAGCCTCGGAAGCTGATTTTATTTTCACTTATTGAGCAGATACCCAGAGACTAAATATATTTAAAAGTTATACTTATCTGAAAATCTTGGCTCTCTTCCTTTAGGATTTGTGCTGTTCTATCATGTAGTCTTTATGAAGCTGAAGAGAGAATAAATCCATTCTCAACTGCGCTATTCAAGGATGCTCCAAACAAAAACTCATCTGTTTTTTGTGTTTGTTTTCCTATCAGTTTCACAAGTTCTCTTTCTTTATTTTGTGTTATTCCAGACTTCTTATACTATTATGTATTAACTTGTGTATTCTAAATAAATGTAAGTCTTTGAATGAAAAATAAAATGTATAAGTACAGAGCAAAATAGATACGCCCCATAGGTATGTGATAAATTGCAAATCTCAGTCATTAAGGTTGCTTTCACCACCTTACCTGCCCTGTACCCACTAATCCCTATCCCAGGATTTATTCCACCATTCTCCCACATGGAGAGATGTGTGCACTAGGACTGTAGAAACAATTTAGCTACATGGCAGAAGTGACCTCTGCTGTTGCTATGGGGCCTCTAAAGCAGGATTCCTTTCTATCTTCAGAACTGAACCAAGACTCTTGAGTTAGATAATGGGCATGAGAGTTCTGCTCTAGTATTCTGAGTGCATATAATACAGTGTTACAGAGTGGTGCATCAATAGCCTTTTTTCTAACTGTCTTTCTGCTTCTCTCTTGCAGACATCCACCTATACACTTCCACCCAGGTGAGAGCTGCGTTCAAATGACTGATAGGTGAAACCATTCTATCCATGGCTCATGTATATTTATCTGAAAATGTTTAATCTTTAATCATCTAAATGTACTGGCATCAAATGAAACATTCAGAAGCCTATAATCCGCAATTCACTTTTCACATTTTAGTTAGAATAGTTCCTGCTCCTGCAAATGCTTACATATGTGCTTCACTTTACATCTTCACATCAATAATGTGATTTTATAGTAGGAATGGACTAGAGCAAGAAAGTATGGATCTGAATCTAGTCCATGTCAACATTCATGAGGTGTCTAGATCTGGGTTCAGGCCATCACTGCTTTGAAATTTGAAATTTGATTTAGTGTCTAATAATACTTTGTTGAAGATTGCCAGCATTTCCATTATAAACCCACTTCTTAGGAACTTTATAATTCAGCTATAAAAATATTTGTCCTGGGCTAAATCATGTAATATAAATGTCCAAATGAAAATATGGTTTTGCCATTTGAACAACAGCAGTACAGAACAACTTTGAAGTTTACTCCTTTTATGCAGTTGTATAACTCAGAAATAAATGTAATAAAAATGAAGTTTGGCAAGTGATTAATCATGACTGTAGACATATTTATATGGTGTTATTTTGAAACAACAACAACAACAACAAAACTTCCAAGATATTTGCTCATGACAGTGGAAGTTGTGCACTGTTACTTTATATTAAAGTAATTCCATTAGTTTTAATTAAGTGCTGGAAACAAATTTACACAATAAACAACTATCTAGTAGTGTCTTAATATCTACTTTAGTTCTAGTTCATTCTTTGTAACCATCTCCTCTCTGATCTTCCTGTCTCTCATGTAGTCTCCCATAAAGTTTGTCCAAAATGAACTATTGTCTTATTTTCCTCTCCTGTTAGCCCCATCAGACACTTCTTTGAAACCTCCTTTTGGCTTCCTGTCTTTTGCTGCATCGAAGCTCCTCATCTTATAGATTATACATAATCTTGCCCTCTGCTACATCTCTCCTCTCTCACACTTTTTAACTCCTACATGTTGTATGCTCCTACTCAATCTTTCACACTCAATACTTTTCTCCATCCTCTTATCTTACGTCTCCCTTCAATATACAGCCACATAATTCTGAAAGATGCTCCCTCTTCTTCTACAGCACCCAACCTCACATTCTTCTTTTCCAGCCTGTTCTGTTCTCTTCAGGTTCTTACTTTGTGCCCACCACTGGTATCAGAGATCTCTCCTGAAGTCCTTTCTACATTCCCCAATTCTTTTCTTTCCTCCAGACAGCTGTCCACATCTTCTTTACTAAATTATTTTTCTGTTTCTTGACTTGGCTTTGTTAGTCCTGTTTTTATTAGATTAAGCAGTGGATATCTGAAACATAATATGAATTTATGGCATTATGAATATTTAGTAATGATTAAGAGTTAATAATAACAGATATACCAAAACAGTTCTCAAGTAGCTATCTCCATTGAAATAACATATACCAGATCTTCCTGTCTGAGGCTAAGGATCTGATCATACTCCCATCTAAGGCAATGGCAAAACTCTCATTGACTTCAGTGGAGCAGGAAGAGGCCTTAGATAATTAACTTGTTTTATCGACTTTTTTCCCCCCATTTGGTTAGAAAATGATGTGCCAGTGTATGTTTCAATGAAGATAAATGTGCAACATAAAAAATAGCCAGACCATTTAATATGTAAGGCTTCACTAAACTGAAGCTATATAATCATAAAAAACAAACATGAGTAAAGAACAGCGTTAGACTTATCTTTGTATTTCCTGTCTTTTTCTGGTTTGGTTTGAAAATTAATGTACTACCCATCTAATTTATCTGTCTATATACATTATATAAATAATATAGTAATGTAATTATATATTACTATACATATTTTACATAAGGATACTAGAAAGGATGCAATGTTATTAGGAAAATGGAAGCTGTCATCATGATGCTGCATGTTTTTCACGCACCCCCTTCAGCTTGAACACAGCAATCACTGTAAACAAGCAGTTATACTGCATTCATTACAGATCAGCTTCCCTTTCTCAGCCATCTTTCATCTTCTTCAATAGATGTTCTCTATAATAATTTTGTCTGTCACTTATTACAGCTGATGTTAAATGGCTTTTCAGCTAAATGCTTGTTTGGGTTATTTATTAACTAGAGTATGTTTGTGGTGGCATACTTTGATGTTATAAACCAAATGGAGGACCCACTTGTAGACTGTAGTGGATTGACCAGAAATTCAAGAATGGTATTCAAGAGGATTAATCCTTAGGCTACAGATTACCTCCAGCAGGATGGTTTGAACTGTTAGCAGGGTTGATTAAGAGATAAAGTAATCGAAGTAGCAACTAACCTGTGCATCTTTATTCAGGAGATTATGTATGTTGCTGGCCCTGGGATTCAAATAAGTTAAATGTAGTCAGTTTATATAGGTTTTGCTGCTGTTCTTGTACCTTAAGGGTCTAAAATCAGGTCTTGAGCAGCAACTTAGATTCTTCATTAGTAAATTCTATTTCAGACTGGGGCTTTGAAGTAGAGAACAATAATTAATGTTTGATCTAACAGATTCACTTCTAGAATATCAGCAGTGGTTTATTTTAATATTATCCCCTTATTTCTATATCTGTAGAACCATTGCTGTGGCATGTCACCCTTCCCATAAGGATGCTTTGAATTTTTTTTTTATATTTTCATATTTTATGTTGTCATTTTTTTCAAGAAAAAATTAATTTAAAAATAGACCCTCTGAAAGTATTTAACTTTATGTTGTTGATGGTCAACCAATTTGTTTGAAAATGCATTTGTGGTGCACTCTGGTCAAGAAGACATGATGGGGGAGAGGAAAATTGGATTGATAAACAATCCTCAAGCGTATCTTTACAAAATAAATGGTCAGGCCTATATGGGGAAATATATGTGGGAATACTCTATTTTGAAAAATGGCTGTGGTCTCCATTTCCGTCCTCCAATTTTCATCACCCATGTTTTACAAATATTGGACCCTATGCAGTTGTCATTGAAGTCAATGGCAAAACTCCCATTTCAATGGGAGCAGGGTCAAATAATAATTTGTGTCTACCTCTTGGAAAAAATGTGTTGTCCAAAAAAAAAAAAAATAAAAGCAGCTTTCCTAGCAATGGTCATTTTATAGATTCTTTAAGATTTGTCACAATCTCCTGAATCTTATTTCTTTGGAAAAGTAGCATAAATATTGTGATATTAATTTTCCTGTGATCTCCCAGACATTTTTTATATGGCAAACCATTTGAATCCATTTTGCACTGGACTTCATGATGACTTAGTGTCCTTTAGAATGGATTTCATCAGGAGACTTAAAGTTGTCCAGGTTGCCATAGCAGCTAAAACTTCTCCTTTTGTAAAATTGTCACAAGTCGCTTGGCTTCTGCTAACCACTTAACCAGATACATTATTCCTTTAATGAAGTAGATCTTCAGCAGGCTCCTTCCAAATCTCTAAGTTATCTGTCCAACAAGTATGTCACTGCTGCGTGCAGTATTTTATTCACAGAGGCCATCTGGACGGCCTTGACAAAGGCTGCATATCATTTGCCAGAGAACATCTTGTTTGCTGTGAAAAAAATCAATTTTCTGTGTTCCTTAAAATGTACCCTGGGACGTTGGCTTTTCCTTCTCAAATACTCTCTCGGCCTTACAGCACTGGGGGTTCTTTGTCATCAGCCCAGGATTCATAAACATAATATTGCCTCGTTTTTCATGTCTGTAGCTGCAGTGTCATGTGCACCATAACACTTTAGGATTCATTTCAAACTCTAATGATTAACAGCCATGCATTTGTTTATTCCAAAAAGAGGCAGGTTTTCACTATGAGTCCCTGCCATTTACATGTTGTTTTTGAGATTTCCTTCTTGGCTTGCTCATCGTGCACAGCTTAAAACATTCAGTTATTTTCTCCTCAAACTTTGGAGTAAATTCTGCCATTAGAAAGAACTCACTGATTAAAAACCAAAACAAATGTATACTATATTTAGGTGGAAAAAGAGGCAAAGCCCACCTAGGGGCTTGTCTGTGTAGGGGAAAGAACTGAACAGCTAGTGCAGAATAGCTATTGCTGTATAGCTATTGTGAACTAGTTCCCCATATGGACACACTTATTCCACACTAAAGGGGTCTTTGTGTGGATTAAATTAAGCCATTTCCACATGGGGAATTAGTGTAGAGGGGCTATTTCACACTAACTTCCCTGTTTAGAAAAGTCTTAAGTGCAGAGAGTTGGTACAGCAGCTCTATGTGGTGAATTCTGAAGGTACTCGGTTTGTACTGAAAGGAAGAAAAGGTGGTTTTAAGTTAAGCAGAAAATATTGTTGTGTGTTCATGGGAAAGGACCAAGTCTGAGGCAGAGGGGATACAGGCAAAATCATGGACTAATAAAACCCCACACCCCAAAGAGTGCTGAAAAAATATCACTTCAGTTAGGACTCAATTTTACAAGATCCTGAGCCTTCTTAGAAGGTGCTGAGTGCTCTCAACTGCCACGCAGAGTTCAGTCGGAGTTGCAGATGCTCAACTCTTTGGAGAAATACTCAGCACCTTGCTGGCATGCTCTGTAATTTGAAGGATTGAACCCTTAATGCAGAAAGTTTAAGCATTAATGCAGCCGCAAATGCCCTTTCACTGAATTCTCTATGATTAGATAAAGGATCTAACACTTCCATCCCTTTGTGATAACCTGTCTGCATGAAACATGTGCAGATATTCTCAAAAAGGATAAATATAATTTTTGACACAATTACAACCCAGGTTCTTCTCCCTGCTAGCATCTCATATGGCTAAGCTGCACAAAATATATCACATGGACTATATCACATGTTAAATAAAATATGAAAATAATAGGAACTTGTGAGATTGATTGGAAATATTTCATTCATATATATAGACATGTATTTTGTAAAATATGTTCATTATGTAATGTATAGATATGAATGTGATGTAGTCAACACTAACATTATCTATTTTCCATTACTTCATATATGTAAAAAACTTTTAGTCCCAAATTCAGCAAAGCACATAAGTACATGCACATTGTGCTGTGAGTCTGATTCAATGCCTGTTGAAAACAACAGAATTTAGCCAGATCCCACAGCAATGCCTGGAGGCCAGGAGGAGCAACTGCAACTGTCTGTCTGCAACACAGCAGAATGCAGGAGATGGCAGCTGGGGTGTGGGGAGGCATGATGGGGCTACCAAATAATTGAATGACATTTGGCAACCTGGCAATCCAGTTTCCGGTGCACAGAAATCCACATCACAAAACCTCCAACACAATCAGTACACTTGTTGGTAGGCTAAGAAGACAGGCCAGACTGCGAGTGGGTATTGGAGACTGAAGTACGCTCTGACCTGTAAAGGTAGTGGCCTGGAGAATGGGTGGAGGAGGTGATGTTGAGGCATGTTGATGAGGCAATATTGGCAAGCTTGCTCTGTTTCTTTAGGATTGTCCCTACTTTTGTGGATAGACGGACATCTTCGATCACCAGGGTGTGGGGAATAGGGCATGGACAGTCATGCCCAATGGTTGAGTCAGGCGCTTGGCTCGGGAGCTGAGGTCAGAGTGAAGTGCGAAGCCAAAGGTCAGAGCTGAAGATGGAGTCAGGTGCTAAGCCGAGGTTCAGAGCTGGAATCAGGAGTCAAGCCAAAGGTCGAAGCCGGAGTCAGCATCAAGGGTAGAACACAGGAGCAATGATCTGGAATAAGGCAGGAAAGCAGCAACCAGGAACAGACATGGGTCTGAGAGAAGGAGAACAAGAACCATGAACAGGCCTGGAGGTGGGCAAGTAGGCAGAGTCCATAGTAACAGCCATCCAGGGATTCATCTAGTTGCTCAAACAAATTTCTGTGCCTCTTTCCTGTTTAAGTAGTGCCTCCCAGCCAAATGGTGGGTTGGATGTCTCCCCTAATCAGGAGCTTTGTGGGTTGGGCTCCTTGCAAGCTAAAGCTTCACTAGCCCCCGTCTCCACATGTTCGGGGAGGCTGCTGGACGGTGGCTACAGTTTGTGCACTGCCTAGGGACCATGGTCCCTCACACAGGGACCTCAGTCCATCACTTTTCCTAAGCACTACATTCCTATATGAAGAATTTATAAACAAAATGAAACCTATGGATATTGATTCCAAAATTAAGAATTCAATCTGAAATTTTAGAGTGTCATTCACTGAGAGCACATTGTGTACATGTAAAAACCACCTGGTATAGGTGCTGTAGCAACTGTGTAAAAGAGGCCAGGTATATTCATTAATAATTCTTCTCCTCAGCTAAGAGGAGAGTTTTTGTAGAAGTCAAGCTTATTATTATTGTCATCTGGTGCTGCATTCTAACAGAGTGCTGCTTTGTTGCTGATTGAAACATGCTCAGGTTCTTTAGCCAAGATATTAACCCACTGACCCATTGCCCCAAAATGAGAGTACTGTCTACCATAATCAGCTTGTACTGAAGAATAAAGTGTTATAGACATTGGGAAGAAACAATCCCTAAGCAGGAAATCATATGGTGTATCTGAGAATTATTTATGAAAAAGGGTTTATTTTCCTAGAGAACTCAGGCCCCTTCCTATGTCCCTTTCCTATGCCCTAAAGAAAAATTCAGTGTTCACAAGTGTTAGCTTAATATATATTGTATCAAATTAAATTAGTTTAGCTCAACTGCTAATTTAGTATACATCCAAAATGTTAGGGTTTTGTTTAAAAAGATGAGACCCAGAAGGTGTAAATGATCTGAAATGGAGCACCCTGCAGTAATTACATTGTCCAAGCTGAGTGAATGCAAGAAGCACAACCACTATCGTAAATGGTGAAAAGTAAATGTAGGGCCAGAGTTCGGATGGTCTCTGTGTGAATGTACAGTGGGTGAGCATGGCACAAGAGCCTCTCTTAATCTTTTTCATACACACAGGGTTTAGCCACAATAATAACCCAGGGTATTCTCCTTATTAGCATCCCATCTGGCTAAGCTGCACTTTCCAAAAGGATGTCTCAGCAGCTGTGTTACCTAATAGCACTGGGACTAGGGGGTCCTAGGACAGTTTGGCTCTGCACTGCTACTAATTGAGACCTTTGCTTGATAATCTCAGTCTTGCCATCTGTTTGTAAATGTCTTTCAGTTTTAATAATCTACAATATTATTAGTAATAGGCCTGAGATTTTTTAAAATATTTCATTTAAAAAATCTTAACAGTATCCCTGTGGTTCACCATATTGCACTGCTTTGTATCCAAGATACACCAATGTCTTCATTTTAAAAAAGTATATTTTGAGTCACATTCTGACGTACTCTGTGGTCACCATTATAGTTGCCACAGCCCGTATTCTGATTGCTATTTTGCAAAGATATTAACAAGTTTTCCACATCAAAGCAGATTCTTCCTCAACATAGTTTAACATATATAAACAAAATCTGTTGCAGTAACTGTGAAATCATTTGCATCCATAATTATAGTGGCTTTTCTCATAAATTGCAATCAAATCCAAGAAAACATAAAAATAGAAATACATTATTTATATTTTTTGTTCAAAATGGATTTCTGTTTTATGAAGCTGCAGTGATAAGAAATTACATTTACTCAAAACAAGAAACCTGAAATATCATAATGTGGCAAGATGTTGACACATCAAAATCAAAAGTGCTGTAGTTCCTTCTGTGAAAAGAGTTAGTTTCTTTGAAATCCTTATCACTGCAGCAGAGAAAAAAACAAAAAACACCTCAACTAGAAATAACACCACACAGTATAGATGTGATGACATTATTCCAGTTGAGGGCCTCAACTGAACCAAAACATTTGAATTTTTCATAGGGTTTTACATTTTTGATGAAAATATCTTAGTGAGGAACTGTTACTAAACTAAAAAACATAACGGTCAGAGAAATATTCAGGTCTGTGGTGTTATGAATGCTTTTGCAAGTGACTCTGGATGTTCAGTTGATCAAAAGTCTTAGCTGATTTCAGATGCTCAGCAAAATCCAATTAAGCAAAGTAGAGACCAAGAAATCAAAACTTATCCTTTTCTATGAGACATCTGCATAGTTTCATGAATTTAAACTTTTATTTGTACTTTTAGCCTACATGGAAAAGAATGAAACCTTTTCCCTTCCGAAGAATCTTTTCCCTTCCTAAACCCCTCTTTTCCAAAACATTTCAGGAACATAAAGAATATTCAGGTAAACAGGTTTCATTTGATGAGGTAAAGCAACAGATGCATGTATTCACTTCTCGGGATAGAACCATAAAAATCAGATTCTGCCACTTTCACACTTGCTGAGTAGTACCTTACTCTGTGAGTAGCTCCAATAAGGTACTTCCACTACTCCTGGATATAGTATTATTCAGTAAGAGAAAGGATGGTAGAATCTGACTCACAATTAGGTCCAACTGTATTTTGTATCAAGCAGAGAGTGTCGTGACTATTGACCGTAGTCTCCTACTTGAGTTGTTTTCTCCAGAACTGGGCTGTTAGAACAGCTGGGGGAGCTAATTCTGGAGTTGTGGGTTGTTCACATTAAATGCACAGGCACCATTGCCCAGTGGTTTGAATCTCAGATCTGTTAGCTCAAGCACTTTAGTTGACATGAACTGCCATGGCAAGCTGACTAGTTGAGAGACATTTCTCAGGAACCTAGGACCCAAATTATTATTATTTATAGATCAAAGTCAACACTTGGAGTTACACCTGCAAGCAAGGGAGTCAGAGTAGTTTTCAGAGTAGAGATCTAATTTGCTCTATATGGCTAACACTGCCGAGCAGGTGAGCAACTGCATTCTACACCCACTGTAATTTCCAAGTGGTCTTTGAATATGGAGCCATGCAGAACACATCACAGTAATGAAGTCTCGAAGTCACAAAGGCATGAATCATAGTGGTAAGATTTAGCTCCAAGAGTAAATGATGCTTTGGGTCCCTGTTGCCATCTGTATTTCCAAGTGTCATTGAGGATCCAGCAGCACCCCAAATTGAAAACTTCTTAAATGAAAGAAGGATGGGAAGGACAATCACCCCACTTTCCCTTAATACACTAACAGTGCCTCCATCTTGTCCAAACTAAGGTTCTGCCAGCTTGCCATTATCTAAGTATTGCTCTCCGCCAGGCACTATGAAAGCAAAGATGCTGCACCATCTGGATTTGATGGAAAAGAGGCATAGAACTGTGTGCCATGTGCATTTTGATAGAACTACAGACCAAATTGTTTTATTATTTTCCTCAGCATGACATACAAGAGGGGCAATCAAATTCAGCCTGGCAGAACATGCATGAGAGCTGTCTCTGGGCAGATAAGCAATTAATCAAAATCACATTCTCTGATCTCTTGGGGCCAAATCCTGTTCCCATTGAAATCAAAAGGAGTTTTGCTATTGAATTCAATGGGAACAGGATTTGACATTTGGAGAGGAAAGAACAAAACCAATCAAGCAAGGGCTATGTTGCTTACCCAAGATGTCAAAGGCTGCAGACTCATGTGAGAAAGTCAGCAGACATCTGATCTTTGTCCATTGCAAGGGAGAGATCAGCAATCAATGAGCAGAGAACCATGCTTTGTACCATATCCAACCCATAAGTCCATCTGCAAAAGTTCAAGGAAATATGAGGACTCCAGATTACTTTAAAGTTGTCTAGCCACCATCTTCCTCCTCAAGTGTCCCTAAAAAGGGAAGATTAGAACCAGAGTGATAACTGGCAAAATTGAAATGCTTTCTTGAGCAGAAGCCTAACCACCATTTATTTGAGGGAAGATGGTATGTTGTGATCCCACAGCAAGGAAGCACTAACCATCTCAGCCAACACTGGATTTAATATCTGAGGAGGGGCATGGGTCAAATTTTCAGGTCATAAACTGATGTTTTTCCTGAACCTCTAAAACTGTAGTAACTGTGGAAACTGGATACATTTGAACAAGAGAAGAAGCTGCACTTGTCCCCTCAGTCACAGTTCAATGGTGACTGGTAAGAAGACTACTTGTCCCGATGATTAGAAGAAGTGGAATGCAGGAGGTGGACAGTTCATTTGTCTGACCTGTATTCCCCCCAGGTAATTCACTGCTAAGGAGTAGGTTTTGTTTGTTTCTCCTATAGGATGACCTTTACGTATCCTGATGCGGAGTCTGCATTCATAACCTTCCAGGGTTTGCAAAACCTAAAAAGCCATTTATATTTAATGTGCGCTCAAACTCCAGGGTTCTATAAGAGTTGATGAATATGTAGATTTAGGATGAAGGGGAGGGGAAAGAAGTGAAGGCTTATAACACAGACCTCTTATTTTCTGCAAAATTTTATCAGCCACAAGTTTGCAAGTGTTCTCTTTCTTGGCAGAGAGGAAACACGTGTATGGTAAATCTAACTGTATGTTCATCTGTCTGTAGATATATCCTTTGAATAGGACAAAGGCTGCTCTTCTAAGCAATCTCAGCCACATACTAGCATGGGGGGAAAAGAAATCTTTATGGCATTTTAATCCTAGCGATTTTCAGAAAAATTGGAAGGGAAAAAAATGACTATGATTAAAAACTTAAGCTCATACTCATTGAGAAAGCCCAACTCTTTAACATAATTAACATTAATAAGTAGTGATTTTAAAAGAGACAAAAGTGACTAAGCCATGGGGGAGCTGTATTTCAGGAGTTTTAAGGTAATTTGAGTATTATGTTATGAGAAATTAGTCTGTAGGAGAAGGGAGCAGCAGTTTGATATCTAATGCAAAAGTTGAAACAGAGAAAAGAGAATTCTCTACAAAAGATTGTGATGTAATAATGTAAAAACCAGAAATGTATACGAAAAGTATTATCAAAGATACTGATGGCTGAAGTGACTACTTCAGAAAACTGGTAGTTTTCTAGCAATTCCTGACTGATGTAGCATTAAAAAAAACAATCAAACAAAAAACACCAAACAGGCAAACAAAATAGGCATTTTAACTTATTTTAATCTGTTTTTAATTTAAACATAATTTTACAATAGGCACTACTTCCCCAGCATAGTAATGGTATTTAAAAAAGAATATGCACATTAACTTTTATGATGTCATCATGACCTGCAGGTATTCAAATGTGTCAGATCAAGACGTCATTGCTACCTAATTGTCTAAAGCCAGATCACTTAATACTTTATGGGTAGTAAAAAGCATTATGCTGTTTTTGTTGTCATCATCACTATGGTGCCTTTTATTGGAATTAAGGTACATATTTTAAAATACCTTTAACATTAAATATATTGAGTGACCAGAGTCACGTGAATTTATACTTATGAATAAACTTTCTTTTTTTTTTTCTAAAAAACCCCCAAACTTTCATTTGTGAACTGGTGCAAACTTTATAATGTAAATGCGTTTCTAATGATTTTAGGTTAAGCCATACAGGCTACATCCAATATACTCACATTAAGGATTTTGATGACACAAAAGTTCAAAGTTCATTTTGCCTAAAGCATTCTTTCTCCATTGAGATTTCAGTGAAGTACAGTGAAATGTGACTGGAATAACTAAGTAACGAACAATATTCTAGGTTATCACAAAGATAAAAAGGATTAAAATGACACTTTGAAATACAGTTCTGACTGTGGAACATAATGGGGGAAATATTTTCAAAGAGAGAAAAGGGTTTATATACTATCTATAGATTAGTGAAATGCTGCTAAAAGAGACGCTAGGAAGGTTATCGCTTTCCTATCGGTAAAAGAACCCAACAGAGAAACACAAGAGGTAAAGAAGTCTTTCATAATATGAAAAAGCAGGATTCCTCTATGCTTGTAATTTGCGTAAATTAGGCATGTAGACCAGCATGGTGTTTTAGAACATAGTAGGGGTAATGCATCAAATAAATTAGAAAAAATTTCTGGCCAAGAAACATTTTAAGGAAGATTACAGATCCCCTACCCTCCTTCTCACACTGGGGTAAGAGGAGTTCTGTCTGACTGGAATCTACAAGCAGGAAACTAAAACATTTTAACAGAGGATATTACTGTTTGCACAAATGTAGTGTTAATGTAGCATCTCACTGCATATCTTTCTGTCAACACCACGTAGTGCATACGCAGAACACCTTTTTTTGAGAGCACCCTGTAGTGAAGTGAAAGTTATACTGAAGGTTTACATGAGAGTTGAAGATCTCACTAACAAGGTTCTCCGGAATGTGCACTTCAGATACGGTGTATGAAATTTTCAAACATGAGATTTTGAACATTTAGTAATGTGTGTTTAAACATGCAAATGTATGTGCAAATAGCACATGTTGCTAATAAGAAAATTTGCATGCCCAGTTGTACATCTAATTGTGTGATCAGCTTGCGTATATACATAATTGGTTCTATTCTCCTCTTCTTAGATGCACATGACATTATAGGAGCTGATATTTTTATGTGAAGTAGAGAATTGATCCAGTATATGAGATAGAGAGAGAAAGAGAGAGAGAGAGAGAGAGAGGGAGAGAGCACTTTGTACCTATAAAGTATGGCAGATTTCATCTATGAAATTCAAAGTGGTTTAATTAATTAACCCTTGTGACTAGTTCCTATAGATCAATATTATTATCTCTATTTTAGGGCTCCTGCTGAGGATGAAAAAAGCAGTCTAGATAACTTGGACATTCTCTTAACAACTCAAACCAAACCTGAAGTTTTTGGGGGTTCAAAAAGTTTGATTAACTTTTCTTGCCTTTTAACTTGTCCATCAGCTTCTCCACTTCCTGGATTTTGATAGACCTTGATGCAAAAATACCATGTAAAAATTAGGACTGTCCAGCAGACCAAGTGATAACAACCTTAATTTAGAGACATTATCTTCTGTCATACCACCACTACCATGAAAAATGTTGGAAAATAGTAGGTATGTGTGTGCATGAGAAATCTTTAACTTTTGTCTTCATTTTGGGAGACAACAAATACAGATCATCTTCGCAACCAGGCTTGCTAACCTAGTGAGGAGGGCTTTAAACTAGGTTTACCGGGGGAAGGAGACCAAAGCCCTGAGGTAAGTGGGGAAATAGGATACTGGGAGGAAGCACGAGCAGGAGAGTGCAAGAGGGGAGGACTCCTGTCTCAGACTGAGAAAACGGGACAGTCAGCGAGTTATCTTTAGTGCCTATACACGGATGCAAGAAGCACGGGAAACAAGCAGAGAGAACTGGAAGTCCTGGCACAGTCAAGGAACTATGATGCGATTGGAATAACAGAGACTTGGTGGGATAACTCATATGACTGGAGTACTGTCATAGATGGGTATAAACTGTTCAGGAAGGACAGGCAGGGCAGAAAAGGTGGGGGAGTTGCATTGTGTGTAAGACAGCAATATGACTGCTCAGAGCTCCTGTATGAAACTGCAGAAAAACCTGATAGTCTCTGGATTAAGTTTAGAAGTGTGAGCAACAAGGGTGATGTCATAATGGGAGTCTGCTATAGACCGCCAGACCAGGGGGATGAGGTGGACGAGGCTTTCTACCGGCAACTAGCAGAAGTTACTAGATCGCAGGCCCTGGTTCTCATGGGAGACTTAATCACCCTGATATCTGCTGGGAGAGCAATACAGAGGTGCATAGACAATCCAGGAAGTTTTTGGAAAGTGTTGGGGACAATTTCCTTGTGCAAGTTCTGGAGGAACCAACTAGGGGCAGAGCTCTTCTTGACCTGCTGCTCACAAACAGAGAAGAGTTAGTAGGGAAAGCAAAAGTGGACAGGAACCTGGGAGGCAGTGACCATGAGATGGTCGAGTTCAGGATCCTGACAAAAGGAAGAAAGGAGAGCAGCAGAATACAGATCCTGGACTTCAGAAAAGCAGACTTTGACTCCCTCAGGGA
>NC_133770.1:31173320-31205706 GCF_003597395.2 Chelonoidis abingdonii | reverse complement strand
TGGTGGAATCTCCTTCCTTAGAGGTTTTTAAGGCCTGGCTTGACAAAGCCCTGGCTGGGATGATTTAGTTGGGAATTGGTCCTGCTTTGAGCAGGGGGTTGGACTAGATGACCTCCTGAGGTCCCTTCCAATCTTGATATTCTATGATTCTATGAGTGTGGACTATAGGAATAATTAGAATCATAAAGCTTAAACCCCAAGGTTTGTAATGCTTTGTGCCCTTATTCCTTTACATCTCCCTTTCCTAAGATTAACATCTGGTAGAGGGTGGATCACAAGGCCTTGAGAGTGCTGTGTTCTAGACAAGTTTAATATAATGGCTGAGATGCAGCATAGAGCTTATTCCATGGGAAATTATATGTAATGTGACTCATCCTGGTGCTGAGAAGACACAATCTTAGGATTTTTTCCCCCAGTTGTGCAAAATTATGAGGCCCAGATCAAAGGATGTAGGTACCTATGTGAAATAAATGGGAGTTAGGTATCTAATTATAGTGGAGGATCTGGTCCTGAGTGCCTTTTGTCTGAGTGCTCCTAGAGCCAAGCAATCCAGAGAGGACTGAGGATAACGTTAAAATTGCCGTTGTTCACGGATCTAGCTTATCTGAATATAGTGTACAGGGAGTTTTTTCTTTCAGCCTTCCAATGCCTAAATCTGGTCTCTGTAATTATAAGAGTAGTATATCAATTATGGCATAGCTGCTACGAGGTCTCCTTCTGATGCTAATTGCAAGGATCATTCGTTTTTTCTTGAACTTTAATGCAACATTTGGCTCCTCCCCACTGGTTCCCAGTCGTTTGGTGAGTTTACTTGCAAATTTTCTTAACGCTCTCAGTCCTCAATATATTTTCCAATTGTTCTTGTATTTGCTTTCTTTATAGTTTGCATCAGTTTTCCTGACTTCCTACCAAAATTATTAGCCCACAAAAGCTGTTTTTTCAACAGAAAGCACTTTCCACTTCTCTTGGTTAGTGCATATACACTTTTATATACCTCAGAAAGCTCAACGGTAGAGAAGCCATGAATGACATACAGAATGGCCCCAGTCCTCAACTGCATTCTAGCCACTTTGTGACC
Source organism: Chelonoidis abingdonii (assembly GCF_003597395.2). Lineage (NCBI taxonomy): Eukaryota > Metazoa > Chordata > Testudines > Testudinidae > Chelonoidis > Chelonoidis abingdonii. The sequence goes on along the minus strand of NC_133770.1, from coordinate 31,204,628 downwards.
TGCTTCAGTAAGTCACCAGATCAGCCTACAACAGGAACACCATAGCTTAGGGTGACCCTCTGGTGCCCTAGAAGTCAGTGCACCAGCTCTTATGGCATCCCTTTTCCCTATGTCCAGTGCAAAATGTGGTTGGCAGAAGAGTTTTGGCCTCCCTGAGCCCTACTAATGCCCAACAGCAGTAAGGGCCCCATCAGACCATCAGCAGTTGGTGTAACTTACAGTGAGAGATAGGCCCAGTGCACATTTGCAGTCTGACCTACCCCACACTAGTAAATTGCATCATGCCCTCTTCTGCTACAGCCAAAAGATCAAGGTCAGTATGCCCATTGTCTATTAACTATACAGCTCCTAAGTGACATACCTGAGCCAGATGACTACCCTTCCTTTACCCATATCCCTGCTGAAAACTTATTATTCAATGATATGTGTTCACACTAATCTACCAGAGAAAGAAGTGTTCTTAATAAAAAGAGAACATTTTGAGATAAAACCTAGTTACTTGGCTTGTGCACTGTGGATTTGATTCTCTTCTCTCTCATCCGAGTGCAGTAGTTTTCAATCTGTGGTCTACAGATCTCTGGGGGTCTGCACACTGTATCTAAGATTTCCAAAGGGGTCTACATCTCCAGTCACAATTTTTAGGGGTCTGCAAATGAAAAAAAGAGCAAAAACAACTGCCCTGGTGTATCAGATGTACCACCCAAAAGCTCAATGTCAATTCATTGGTGTGAGAGGATAATCATACTAAAAATGTGTGAAAGCAGCTCCTGTGGCACCTTATAGACTAACAGATGTTTTGGAGCATGAGCTTTCGTGGGTGAATACCCACTTCGTTGGATGCATGTAGTGGAAATTTCCAGAGGCAGGTATATATATGCAAGCAAGAAGCAGGTTAGAGATAACAAGGTTAGTTCAATCAGGGAGGATGAGGCCCTGAGCCCTCTTCTAGCAGTTTGAAGGTATGAAAAACCAAGTAGAGGAGAAAGGGAGGAGAAACTGGTTTTGTAGTTGGCAAGCCATTCACAGTCTTTGTTTAATCCTGAGCTGATGGTGTCAAATTTGCAGATGAACTGAAGCTCAGCAGTTTCTCTTTGAAGTCTGATCCTGAAGTTATTTTGCTGCAGGATGGGTACCTTTAAATCTGCTATTGTGTGTCCAAAGAGATTGAAGTGTTCTCCTACAGGTTTTTGTATATTGCCATTCCTAATATCTGATTTGCGTCCATTTATCCTTTTCCACAGGGACTGTCCAGTTTGGCCGATGTACATAGCAGAGGTGCATTTCTGGCATATGATGGTGTATATTACATTGGTGGAAGTGCAGGTGAATGAACCAATGATGGTGTGGCTGATCTGGTTAGGTCCTGTGATGGTGTTGCTGGTGTAGATATGTGGACAGAGTTGGCATCGAGGTTTGTTGCATGGATTGGTTCCTGAGTTAGAGTTGCTATGGTGCAGAGTGCAGTTACTGGTGAGAATATACTTCAGGTTGGCAGGATGTCTGTGGGCGAGAACTGGCCTGCCACCCAAGGCTTGTGAAAGTGAGGGATCATTGTCCAGGATGGGTTGTAGATGTATGAACTGCATGGTTTGTTTAATGTAGAAAGTAAGTTCTTTGGGGGCAGGTATCAAGTTCTCCTGGTTCTTTCAAGCACAATGGCGGCACTCAGATAATAAATAGTAATAATAGAATAATAAAGTGCCCTTTTGCCAGAGAGGTTAGCCAATATTTGGGTCCTTCCTACATTGCTTTCATTAGAAGGAGAAAATGATGATACAAGTCAGATATATTCTTTCTGTTTATTTACAAAGAATATACACAAGGTCTTGTTTCTCTGAACACAGTAGATGGAAACAGTAGCAGGCAGTTTCCTTGCTCACAGTGTCCAAGCCTGCCTCTTGAACAAGTTCCATGCCCTGTCTCTCTGCTCCCTTTCAAAGCCATGCTCATGACTGCTTCTCTAGCTATCTGCCCACTTTCTGTCTTTCACACACAAATTTTCAACCACTCCCAGAAAAATCCCTCTTATTCTCCCTGGGTTAGTTCTTACTCAGGCCTTGCCATGCAACCCAGTGTCTTGGGCAGTGCTTATATTGTTTCCAGCTATCACTGCATTCAAGAGTCTTAATTGCTCTTTCTTGTTAGCCTGAATGAAGGTTGCTTAGATGCCATTCAGCTTTAATCAGGTGTGTGATTTTCCATGGATCAAAGAGCTGCTTGATGGCAGCCATTAATATCTTCCAGCATAACAATAATAATAGCCCCTGGAGGTTGCCAATAGCCAGAAAACCATTTCTGTAGATAATCATTCACATTTTTGAATTAATTGGCTTCAACTCTGTTTGCTCACCTTTTAAGGTCACCTCCAAGGAATAGTCTAATAAACTGATTTTATGTGGCAGATATATTCAAGGGGGACCAGTATAATACCTGTGTCCCTAAGGGATTAAGTGGTACTAGCTTTATGTACTGGTGTGAATTTCATCCAGAAATAACAAATTTTCAGTGACTCTTGCCGAATAGTTGCTGGTAGTGATTTTTTAAATTCATAACCATAAGTTCTCATTCCAGAAAACTAAGTTTAGGTGGTAACATACTTGTACAATTAGAGAAAAGTGTCATGTGACATGCGTGACCCTTCCAAACAACCAAAATTTTGAATTTTAATTATCAAATATACATAATGAATTGCTCTCAAATGAGCTACAGATCAAGTATTATTTGGCAAGTCATTTTGACTAATGAATAAATTCAAGAAAGTCATTATCTGTTCATGGACAATTTATAAAGAGGATAAAAAGGCAAAATTCATCAGATAAATTATTCATTGCAAATCATTAGCCCAGCTCTACTGACATTCTACCCTTGTACTGTAAATCCTGTTTTTACCATAAGGAGAAATAAAATATATTTCTAATTTGTTTTCTGATAAGTACTAATTAGTTCAGGCCTTTGAGATCCATAAGGAAATAAAGTGTGTCCTTGTAGCCTTCCAAATAAAGCTCTAAAACTGCATCTGGTACAGTCCCACACTTCTCTTCCTTTCCAGCCCTGAAGAAGAAATGGAAATCATTTCTCATTTGATTTCAGTATAAAATCTGGCGAAAAGCTGAATGAGAAATAGCAAAGTAACCATTCCAATCACTAGGCAATGTATGGGGATAGCTCCTCTGTGCTGGTTTAAGGCCTAAGTTGGAGAAAAAACAAACAAAAAATGTTAAAACAATAGAAAAAATAAAATGTCACGTTAATGTTTTTCCTCAGAATATATTGTTTAAAAGGACCTTTCCCAGGGAGAAGGCCAGTCTGCTGTGGAAGATCACAGACCATAACCACTCTGGGGGTGGAGGGTTAGTTTAAGGGAAAAGGCGGAATCACTGAAGTCACTGATGGAAATGACTAATTAGCCTCTCTAACCACTAGAGGAATTTCCCACTCAGAATATTCTTCCCCAATTCCACAACTGCACTGGACCGTCATTTTAAGGACGCGGTCAAAGAATAATAAAATCAAGAGCTGTTTATCTGATGACTTTGTCCATTTATGCTCTGTCCCCTCCCCTCCCAATTCAGGGTTGTTCTCTGCAGTATATTCTCTGGTGTATCATCTAGTATCCCCATGATTCAGATGTATCTAAGTGCGTCACAGTACACTAATTGCAATTACACAACTTTAGATCATTGAACTGGACAATGCAAATCATTTTGCAATCCATCCTAATTTCTGTGGTCCACTCACTCTTTGTTCATGGTTACACTTTGTTCCCTTTCACCCATTCCTGACTTTACTTTCTTTCCCACTGGGAGACTTTTGCAAGCAGAGAGGGCAATCAGTATCTACTGAGTTCTCTCCTCTGCTCATTCAAATCATTCCCAAAAAACCTACTTCTTCTGCAGGCCTGAAGAGCACTAATGTCCACATTTGATTTCACTGACCACCACCTGCATTATCTGTATATCTGGGCTGAGAAAGGTAATTGCATTTTGCCAAGGATTTTGATATTCTGAAATTTGGTTTCATTTCAATTTGAAATCAAAAGCAAATATTTCAAAATTCCCCAAGAAAGGGAAGAAAGTAAGTCCTGAATCCACAGACCCTGGAAGACAGGAGGTCCCCGACTCTGATGCAGTCTGCTCTTGTATAGTCACAGTGGCAAAACTTTTCAGTGTGGACAAGCTTTAGGCTCACAAACCACGTAGACACTTCTGAAAATTGCACCTCAGATCCCAAGTAGCCCCTCAGAACTCTAACTTTAGAAACACTGCCACCCCACCTCAGTTTCTGGTGCACAGAAACGTAAAGGAGGCGTATTCTGATGTGTGCTCCTGAATGCTGGCAATGGTCCAGCCTCATGTTCTCAGCTGTTTGTTATTTTTGCTTCTACCTATTTGGCTAGTTTGAGCTTGTATGTTACTTTCCTGCTCATTTCCATAAATAAAATATTCTTTTGCTGCCATGTTGCTCTTTCCCCTGATTATTTCCCACTGTGGCCTCTGTGTAATAGTGTTTCTTCTTTTACTTAAAACAGCAGGCAATTGCATTCTGAGTTAAGTTAATGGGGGATGGAAGACAGGTAGCCAAGTCTCAACAGGACCCCCAAAGTCTCACCACAGAATCTCTGCAAAACCCTTCTACAGGTCTGGCTCAAATTTTCCACTGATTTCTGCTGGTTTTATTTATTACCCACCAAGGTAGAATATTTTGTGTCACTGGGTATTTAATGAAATAGCCTGCAGCAAGTTCAATTTCTAGTACTAGCTTCCAGGGAACCAGTAAGAGCCCAGTTATTGTTACTGCCAGTGGAGCTGTGTTGGTTCTCTGCCATCATTAAAAGAATAATGTAGTACATCTGCTTCCCTTGCATTACAAAGCAGCTGCATAAAGCTCAATGTGAACTTTATTATCTCTTGGACTTCCCATAATGTCTTGCGCACGATACAGTGCACCTATTTAGCAGCAAGGTCGTTTCTGCGATTGAACCTGCTCTTAGCAAGAGAAAAGAACTTCAGGCTGTGAATCTGCAGGTAGTAATTTTAATAGCCACTAATGTGAATTAATAATTCTAATAGCCTCATTTCTGATGCATTATCAGAATACTGGAGAGTGGGTTGCCATGGCTCCTATATTTTATCACTCACAGCTGTGTAAACTCTCTTAGGCCAGCATAAAAAAAGCTCGTACATGACTTCTCACTGAGTGTGTTCTTATAGTCATATTCAGTGTGGACTTCTAGAACTCACAGGAAAGTTTTTTTTTACCCCTCTGGGAGAATAAGCCATATTATTAACAGCTTAGAAAAGTCCCACAACCCAGGGAAACATTCAAGCTAGGCAATAGTTATCATCACCTTGGCATATTTATCATTCTGAGTGTGCTGTCTGGACAATACTTTTCAGGAAATTCAACAGTCCAAAGAAAGCCCTAGGGAAACAATAGTATGCATGATATATATTTTAGGGGACATCAAGTATCCTAAAAATACAGCACACCACTTATTGTTCAGAGCCTTTGTACCTGGGTGGGATTGGCCTAAATTAAGCTTTCAAATATCAGTAAGGTTTGGCTTTATGAAATAACAACAAATGTCATCAGACCAAAGCCCTGTATATACTCATTACTGAGGTAAAGCTCTAAACATGTGAGTAACCCCATTCCTAATCAGCAAAGCACTTAAGCCAATCCTTTGAAGTCAATGCGACTTACATATGTGCTTAAAGTTAAGCACTTGCTTAGTTGCTTTGCTGAACTGGGCTTATATCAGGATGATTAAATAATATCTGAACAAGAGCTTAGGGAGTTAGGCCCTTTATGAGCATGAGTTTTTTTTACCTTGTACAGTGCTTGGCGAAATAGAAGTTTCTATCCCATTTGCAGATAAAACAGTGGTTCGCAAGGAGCAAGAGAACTTCCTTAATAGGTTCTGCTCTGACAACTGCCCCCTGCTAAAATTGCGCTTCTTCTATATTCATTGCTTGCTGCTAGAAACATTACAAACAATAATATTAAGGGGACCCTACCAGATCCTTACATGATAGTCAGAATTCAACATTTACTTCAGAGAAGCAGATTTACTCCAGAGAAGGACCAAAAGTTTCAGTTCCTTATCTGAATAGTATCCAAACCTCAAGAGTCAGCAAATAGCTTGCTATTGTGAGATTTTTGAGCCTTCATGTGATTCTGATGGTGCCAGAAGTATTACAGGAATGGTCTTTCACATGGTATTTCAATACTTATTTCTAGCTCTGAGCATAAATCATAACTGCAGAAGTACAAGGAAATGAAAGGGATATATTTAAAAAAGCTGAATGAACATTACAAAAAAGTTTCAGGTTTGCTTTTAGAAATGAGCAAAAGTTTGGGAACGGGTTTACTTCCCCCTACCCCCTCTCCCACAAAATCCAGAACTGGTTCACCTATCCCTGCTTTATGTTCAGGTTTCCAAGCGACAGAACTGGTTTTGCCATAAAGGGCTCTGAATATCGTGTGCCAAATCCTTCTCTAGAGTCCATGCAGATGGCTCCCAAGTTCTTTGCTAGTAGCCGAATGTGTTTGTATCAGAGGATAGAGTTGGCCTTATACGTTTCTCTATGACATGGCAGCCTGGGAGGGGATGCCTAAAAATTGTCAAGAAGATCCTGCTCTCCAGTAATGTTCTGAGAATAATTAAAGCAGAGCATGGGACAGTCCAGTGGAAAGTCCAGTACGCTTTCTATAGCTCTACAGCCCAGAGTTGCAGAGCACCCACCTTCATGTGATGCCTACTTTCCCTTCACAGTTATTTAGAGCTGCCTCAGCATTTGCAGCTATAGTTAATGCACGTTATGTGTCTCCTGACCTGCTTATAATACCTGAAAAGGTCTGCAGAGTGAGCATGTAATCAAAATCTTTGACAGGTGACAGAGTTTTTAGTTTCATGGAAAGCATTTTTGTTCTGAAACATCAGTAGTTTGTCAAGAAAAAAAATCACCACTTTAAATACCCCATGTGATGTCTTTTGTTATGATGGATCACACTGGCTTCAGTCCAGCCCAGTGGGTTACATTACATTAAAATGCATCCTGGTGTGACATCACACCACAATGTCTCCTCCTTCATGGGTTTGATAAGGCTACTTTATGTGACAAGGAATTAAATTTACCCTTCTAGATTACTCCCCCCCACATACATTTTTTAATTCCAAATTATCTGGAAAACAAATGTTCTTATTTTGAACAGTAGAAATAATTATATTTTTAAATGTATCATTATGCTCGTTAAAAAAATATTATCTGAACATTTCTAGATTATAAAAACATATTAGTTCCTAGGACAAATGTAGAAACACACACATTCTCCTTCCAGCAACAAGTACATAAGCGGATTAGAAGATATTTCAAATTTGGACAACTAATTAAATTACTCTTAACTTTTACTGGCCTCCATGGATCAATCTCTCTTTGACCTTCACAGTCCATCAATATAAGCCTAAGAAAAAATTCTCATATCTCTCACTTTAAAAAAATGCCTTTTCTATATTAAAAATAGCCTGACATTGGTTGGATTCACTTGCCACTTAACCTTCCACATCAGATATTAACATTATCTTAAGAAAACAAATCTACTTTTTTCACATTCACTTTCTTCCATGGTACAAAAATAGTATAAAGAAAATTCTCATGCACTGTTTTTCTTTTGTATACATCATTTACCACCTTTCTAAGCTAGGAATTTAAATGTATGCTGATTCCTTTATCGTCTTGACAGTTTAAGGATAAAAGTTCTGTCCAATGTGATGAACAAAAGACTTTTCTTTTCAAATGTATAAAGTAGAAGACATTTTCTTTACATCTCTTAGAAGATTAAACACCACCAGTTATTTTGCATAACATTTGGATGCTCTTTTACTTGAAAAGCAGGGAATATGCTTCCTTGAGGTCCTATTCTGATCTTTTGCATTTACTTAAGTGTAATTGTAATCTGATTATGCATCTGCCTAGCTGCCACATTAATAAAGGGGGGCACAGTCTGCCAAATATTATGCCCTTTTGATGTTCATGATGTGTCTCCACGATACACAAGTCACCGATCTGGAGGTAGGAACAATTGTTTGCTGTATGCTTTAAAAATATTCAGATAACTTTTGTTTGGAAACTGGATGCCCAAAAATTAATGAGAAATTATTAAAATGACTTTTGCTTCTGTGAAGTAGTTTTAACTGTACTGATACCATGATGTATGATGCTGGATGGTGCTATGATGAAACCACACATTGGGTCATATTTGTATTCCACTTACAATATACAGACATATCAAGTTCAACTTGACATAATGCATTGAAGCTTTTCTCAAAACTGGATTTAACCCACTGATTTCAGTGCAAATTCATAGATGTATCTGGGGACAAAATTTGGAACAATTTCTTTATGAGGTGTAGAAATACACAGAAACATAGAAATGTAGATCTGGAAGGGACCACAGGAGGTCATCTGGTCCACCCTCCTGTGCTGAGGCAGGACCAAGTATACTTAGACCATCACTAACAGGTGTTTGTCCAACCTGTTCCTAAAAACCTACAGTGATGGGGATTCCACAGCCTCCCTATTCCAGTGCTCAATTATCCTTAAAGTTAGGAAGTTTTTCCTAATATCTAACCTAAATCTCTTCTGCTGAAGAGTAAACCCATTACTTCTTGTCAATTGATCAGCACCTTCTTTATAACAGCCCTTAATACATTTGCACACTTATAAGATCTCCCCTCAGTCTTCCTTTTTCAAGACTAAATGTCCCCTGTTATTTTAATCTTTCTTCATAGTTCAGAACCTTTCATCATTTTTGCTGCTGTTCTCGGAACTCTCTCACAATTTCTTCACATCTTTCCTTAAGCTTGGCACTCAAAACTGGACACAGAACTCCAGCTGAGGCCTCACCAGTGCTGAGTAGAGCAGGACAATTACCTCCTGTGCGTTACATACAACAGTCCTGTTAATACACCCCACAATGATATTAGTCTTTCATGCAACTACATCACATTGGTGGTTCATATCCAATTTGTGATCCACAATAACCCACAAATCCTTTTCAGAGGCACTACTGCCTAGTCAGTTAGTTCCCATTACGTATTTGTGCATTTGATTTTTCCTACCTAAAGCATAGTATTTTGCATTTGAATTTCATATTGTTGATTTCAGACCAATTCTCTTATTTCTCAAAGTCATTTTGAATCTAAATCTGTCCTCCTAGCTTGGTGTCATCCATAGATTTTATAAGCATACTTTCCACATAAAGCTCCAAGTCATTAATGAAAATATTCTAGACTCAGGACAGACTCCTGCAGGACACCACTGGATGTATCCTGCAGGGGTCTGTCCTGGGTGTGGTATTATTCAATATTTTCATTAATGACTTGGATGATGGAAAGGAATGCATGCATCATAAGCTTTACATACGGTGTTGTATGTGATCACACCATGGTGACCCTGAGTGATTTTGGTTTCACTGTCTCAGAAGCTATCAAGTATTCCAATGGTCACATTCAGGATTGTGCACAGTATTCTTGTGGTCACTTAGAAAGAAATTAAAACAGTTGTTTTGAAGTTTTGGGACTTGGGAGAGAATAAAAGCCATATTTACTGTTACAAAACAAGAAGATTTTTGCTACTATCACTTTTCACTGCTAAAAAAGTAACATTTGTCTGTAAATATGGGAATTTTCACTAAGGGCAAATTCATGATAATTCACGATTTTACCTCTCTGTGCATTTAGTTTTTCTGTTTGTGCCAAAACGTTCTTCATCTGCTGGGAGAAGATGTTTCACCCTGCAACAGATGTACAAAGACTCAAAGTGAAAACTGGTAGATTTGGCCAACTCATACTAGTTTTGCCTATCATATCATAAAACTTCACAGTAAAGATGTATTAATTGTTAAAAGAAAACAATTATTTCCTCAAAGAATAAATCATTCCTCCACTCTCCTTTTAATACTCACACGCTTTCTCTGTCCTTTTGAACCCTGCCTTTAACCCCATTCTCAGCCATTTTCTTCTTTTGGCCAGGAATTTGTCCTCCTGTTCTCTCTTAATCCTTGTAAAGCACTTGAAAACAGCTTTATTTCATGCCCTCAGGGAATCCATTCATTTAACATAAAATTACACAGGAATTCTCCAGATGGAATACATGAGACATTTCCTAAGGTGCCAAGTGAATGCTTTCCACTCATGGCAAACTGAGGAAATAGCCAATTCCTGATCAGTTCCAAAGCTTACCCAACTACGGTATTATCAATGCTATGTATATGTAACATGCTTTCCTATCCATTTATTCTTTCTCATTCCTCTCTCTTCCTTATCTCACTTAAATAATCACTAGCAGCCGTAAAACCTAATTATACACGCTATCCCCTTGGTGTTCACATCATGAATAATGAGAGATGATTCCTTTTGAATCCATTGCTTTTCCTAATTCCAAGCAATTTAAACATGGTCACTACAAAAGCCGTTTCTCAGCGAAGACCACGATACTAAATTAACCCTGAGGTAGACTAAACTTCTAAGTGCAATCTGACACTTAAGGCATTAAGAAGGGCTTCTACAGTACATTCTTAAGTACCTTTTCGCTAGCTCTGCTAATATACAACACAGTGTCCCCCAGAATTTTACCCAGTGTCCCTTCCTAATATACCATAAAACTTCCATTAGTAAATGAAAATAGCTGTCACAATCTTGTGAAAAGTTCAAAGAGGCAATCTTGTTAAACAGCCATTTTGCATAGAGAAATATTAGAGATAGACCTTTTCAAAAAACTTTGATGTTTTCCAGAACAATTTATTAATGTTGTACTGTGGAAGAAGAAAAAATCAGTGCACTACAGTATAAAGTTAGCTATTAATGGGCAGTTGGTCATGGTTCAGGCTACTCCATCCGCTTCCATCCAGCTGTGGAGGGGTTTCTCTTTCCTGAAGTGCTCCATAACATTCTTCATTTTTCATTTAATTTTGGAGGTTGTTTTAAAACAACCCTGAGAGTCAAGTCTAATGTTCAAACAACATGATATTCCTAACACAGACTAAAAATAATTCTTAAAGGAGCACTGTCAATGTTGAGGGCTCCAAAATTTAACCTACCTGAAAACAGTATTTTTTTTTCACATTCCCCTTCTGATCCCTTCAAATCTATCCTTAGCTCCCAGGTGACCAGCATTTTGAGTTTAAGGAGCTGTACTTTGAACTATAAACTACCTGACCCGTATGAAACTACCAGAAGCTGCAAAGTTTAAAGGAAAAAGACAAAAAAGAAGTAAGGAATTTTATTCCGTTTGCTCAGACTTAGTGGTCTCCCAGAGAAATAAATGCAGAATATTTTCACTAATATTGAACAGTGGGGAATTGTGACAGATGGGCATTAATCTGTCAGTCATATATATTGGATATACAGAAGAATAACTTTCAGAGGAAGACATGATCCCTATCTTTTTAAAGGCTAAATGAGCTGGATTCAAATTGGTACCTTCAGTCAGGACATTTAAGGTACAAAATGATGGGTTCATGGCTACAACAAAAAGCAGGTGGAAATAAGGGTGAACATGAGGGCTGGAGACAACTGCTATGTTTATACAATTCCAGAAGGACTCTGCCAGTGACAAGGGAAAAAAAGAGGGATCACAAGTTGTCCATCCAAGGCAGTGAACACAATCCTGAGTGGATTGGGGACATAAACAATGGACATTTTATAAGAGACTGTCATAGTCTTAGATAACACTGGTCTACAGTTTTTGAGAAGTCATCTGCTTCAGAGATAAAATGTGGTATTTATTATGTATTTCGATGTGCTGAATTCAAATATGATAATTAAAACAACTGATTGGCTACTGTTTCTAAGATATTTAAGTTTTTACATTTTATGTCTATGTATATTGTGTAGATAGTAGAGTTTTAATCATAAATTGTAAACCTAGGTCTTTTCATGTGTTTATGGTTGCTTTACATGATAATATTTCACCTGTCCTGTTTATGTAACACTTTAAAAATCCAAGCAAAGGGGTTTTAAAAAAATATAAATAAAAATTTATTCATGAAACAAAAGGCAAAAAAACTATTATGTACATAGTTTAGTCCTATCAGCTGTCTACTGCAGCGCTTCTTGGCTCTCTTGTATTCATTAAATCGGAGATCTCTTGTCATATCGTAAAAGTCCTGCAAGCACTGATGGGACTCCATTTGCCCTGAATAGCGTTTCTTCCATTGTTGCAACGTCCTGGTGAAATCGCTCGCCGTGCTCGTTGCTCCCTGCTGCCGCAGTTCGGTGGAAAAAATCTAGATGAGAGTGCAAAAAAATGTATCTTAGTGACATGTGCAACCAAGGCTTTGTATGCCTGAGGGTTTTCCACAACAACCTGTAGTTGCTGCCTGTTGTTTCAGAAAATTTATTGCCACTAACCGGAAGACTTCCATGCCATCTTTCCTGCCACGCAGTGCATGGTCAAATGCATACATCTGGAAGAAGTTCACAAATCTGAGGACCAACAAAACACCTTCCTTTATCTTAGCTTCATAACCTTGGAAATTTTCACGGAGGTACTTGAAAGCTGCTTGTGTTTTGTCAATGGCCTTGACAAAGTTCTTCATCAGACCCAGCTTATGTGTAAGGGTAGTAACAAAATCTTCCTTGATTCAACAGTGGTGGATGCTGAAACATCTTTTCCCCAGGCACCATGCTGTCGAGTGGCCAATTTCTTATGTAGTGGAACTCTTGCACGACTATCCATTCGCAGAGAAAACAGCAGTATTTCGTGTATCCAGTCTGAACCAAGCAAGAGAGCAACACTCAATCGCCACAAAGCTGCCACTGATGTTGTCATAGTTTATGCCTCAAAAGTTGTTTCATGTGTATAGGTTTCTTCATATGGACGCATGACCAACTGGAATTGATGGCAAACATTGCCATTATGCAGCAAAACAGCTTTAGAACTCGTCTTCGATAATCAATGAACAGTCTCCACTCATCTGGATCATGAACGTATGAGGCTGCCATCACACATCTGTGTTGTTGCAGGTTACAAGATCCATCTTCATGAAGAAGAATGGGACAAGATCCTTCTGACGGCACGGGAACATGGAAACCCTAACATCACCCTGCCAGGAGATTCCACTGCCTGTAGTCTGGAGCCCAACAGCTAGACTAGAGCAATCAACAATTTAAAGCAGCATTTTCGTCTCAGTGACCCAGAATTAGTAAAGTTGACTACATTTATTCAGAAGCATTTTGGCTGTAGAGCACGTAAGATATCTGGTTAATACTTTGGGAAGAACAGGAAGGACAGATGAAAGTAACCTATAGTACAAGAGGGGCACCAGGGAACACAAGGGAAAGGGAGAGATGACATGAGAACCTGATACAGAGGCTTGGTCTCTGACATGCTGTCAGGGCAAAAGTCAGGGGAAAAAGACCAAGATAGACACTCTAGAGGAGTAAGAGTCCTGTTCTGTGTAATAGCATGATTACGCGATCTGGATTGTTTGCAGAGAGAGACTAGAGATGTATAAAATACCATTTCTTTTATTTTAGTGTTTTTCTCCTTTTTATTCTAATACATTTGTATTCACAGTCCTTGTAATTTAGACTTTTGCTTGGGAATTCAGGTAGATTGTCCCAAAGAATTGGAAAAAATCTCCAAATCTAAGTACTTGCCTGAGTTCTTTGTCCAAAAGGGCCCAGAGTAAGGGCTGATCCCCCAATAGGCAGGGCCGGCTGCAAGGATGTTTCGCCCTAGGCGAGAAACTCCACCTTGCGCCCCCCACCGCTCCTCCATCACTCTCCCCCCCCCCTGGGCGCCCCCTTGCGGCAGCTGCCCACCCCCACCTCCGCTATCTGAGGTACTACCCCCGCCCCAGCTCACCCCTGCTCCACGCACGAGCATGAGAATGAGCACCCCAAGCATGCTGTGGCTGCTTCACTTCTCCCGCCTCCTGGGCTTGCGGCACCTAAGCTGATTGGCACTGCAAGCCTGGGAGGCGGGAGAAGTGAAGCAGCCATGGTGTGCTCGGGGAGGAGGTGGGGCAGGGGTGAATTGGGACAGGGAGTTCCCCTGCATGCTGTTTCCCCTCCCTTACTTGCTGCAGGCGGCCCTCTCCACACTCCCCTGCCCCAGCTCCCTCCACTGAAATGCCGGCAGTGACCGGGGCGGCCAAAGATCCGGCCACCGCGGTCACTGCCAAAAAAAATGGTGTCCCCCCAAATCCCAGTGCCCTAGGCGACCTCCTGTGTCACCTAAATGGTTGCACTGGCCCTGGCCGAAGGGTATGTTGCAGGCAGGGGTTGAGCCTGCAGATGCACAGGCAACATTCCAAATACAGAGGCCTCAGAAATTATACCCCAAAATTGGTGTGCACAAGTGAGGTTATATTACCATAGATGTTTGTGCAAATGCAGGGACTTTTTATAGGCAAACACATATTTTCACATCTTGCAGAAACATTTTTGTAGGCCTGCTGAAAAGTTGCTTCTAACATTTTTATAAACAGACGGAACTCAGATATAATTATCATTTCAAACAGAAACATAAACAGATGCCCCAAAGCAACACAGATTTTTATCAAAGTTAATCTAGATTCTGTAAAAATATTCAGGGACAATGCTCCCAGTGAACAAGGTGTGTGCAGCACTTACTACAGCTTACATTTCAGGTGCCTTCAGTATAGGGGCATCTCTGGATCTAAGGGCTTGTCTACACTACTGCACGGGGTCAATCTAAGATATGCAATTTCAGCTACGTGAATAGCATAGCTGAAGTCAATGTACTTAGATCTACTTACTGTGTGGTAAGTTGACAGCTGAAGCTCTCCCGTCAACTCCACTTGCACTCTTCATTCTGGTGGAGTACCAGAGTTGACAGGAGAGTGCTCAGCAATGTGATAAATCAATCCCCGCTAAATTGATCGCTGCCTGCCAGTCCGGCGGGTAGTGTAGACAAGCCCTAATTTTCAGAGGTTTTGAACAGCTGCAGTAGTTCCTGTTGATATCATCTGCAACATTGGTGCTCGGTTACCATCTCCAAAAATCAGGCTCTTTGTTCTTTGTGAGCCAAAATGAAGTGAGCACCAAAAGAAAAGCTTTGATTACCCTTCTGGTTGATCTAACAAGAAACTCAAGGTTCTGCTCTGAGTGCAAGCATTTTACATTGTACACTTCTTTGCTGGTCTGTACAGATGAGGCCATGGGATTTCTGTTTGTCCTACCACTACCACTTCAACACTGAACTTATTTATTTGCTGTGTACTTATTTATCTAGGTTTATAAAATGCAAGACATGCTTGTCCGAGCACCTCTGACAAATATTTAAAAACAAGATGAATTAATATATCAACATACACAGCAACCTCATAACACATAATAATAAGGTGATGATGCAGAGTGAAAATAAAGCACATTCGTTTGCACTATACCTCATCCTTAACAATATTTGCTTTTTTCAGGGGCAAGTTAAGACAATCAGGAGTCCTGCCTAGGCACACTCCCACATGGGGGATTCCTATGGCTACCACCCTAGCAGTAAGCATACTGGTGCACTGGGTGTCTTTCTTTTGTCTCCCTGCTCTCTTTCCCTCTCCACCCCCGCCCCACCCCTCATGGCTGCAGGACCTTCCTTCTCCCAGGCAGTGGCAGGGCAGCATCCCCGATCACAGGGCCCAGTTTCTTTTAGTGGTGAGTGTGGGACACGGTAACTTTCTTCCTGACTCTAGTGGCTGCCGCTGCTTCCAAACACAAGGACTAGAAACGACCTTTATTTTATTGAAGACTTAGACTGTAATTTTAAGTCACATGCCTACGCCTTACCCCAGTCCTGGCTTCTTCTGCAAGACTCCAACACAGATGTGCCCAGCAGCCTACTCAAAGCATGGAGCAGAGAGGCAAGACTGACAGCTGTTTGATGTGTGCCTGCAAATGAAGGGTAGGTTATTGAAACCCTAATGTCATGCGAGTAGCCCTTTTTCATGTGACTTGCTTTGTTTAAAAAAAAGGCTACTGACATGAGTAACAGTCATTTAACATAGCTAGCAGAGTTAACTTCAGCGTTACCAGGATGAACAATGTTCCTTTAATTAGCTAGAACTATCAAACTCATTTTGCTATGGACTTCTCAGTATCATATGATCTCTGTTACTGAGCTATTTCTAGCAAAGGCTGATTTCTTGCTGTGCAAAGGATACTCTCTGTGAGATTTTTACTGCACCTTTTTTATTTTTGAGCTGGGCCTAGAGGCACATGACTAATACGTATATGTGTGTACAACTGATTACCCTTCCAGGCTACACCCTATCTAGCTCTTCCCTTATATATTTGAGCCCTTGGAAGTTTTCTGGAATGAAGGGTACAGCAGTGTAACAAGACCGCTGAGGGCCCTCATGCAAAAAATAGGTTAAGGACCCCCTTTACAATTCCAAAATCTACACACCTCAGCCCCACCAGCCAAAGCCTCCTCAACATCCCCCACTCCCCTAATATCCCAGCCCCAACCTCCCCCTCCCCTCCTGAACAACCTCCATTCCTGCTACAACCTTCACAACTCACTCCTCTGTGCCCCAACATCCCCCACCCCCTGTGTCCCCCCAACTTTCTCCATTCACCCTATAGCCTATCAACAATTCTCCCCCACCCCCAGGACCTTCTTGGCCACTCACTGGCTCAGCATTCCTCTTCTGTCCCAGGCTAAAATGGCTTCTCCACCTTCTGGGCACCCAGCAGTGTTACTAACTCCCATTACCTACTCCACGCTCCATCTGATTGGGTTCCCATAAGCTCATAGGCCCTAGCACAACTGCACCACTTGCACCATGTAACTATGCCACTGAAGCAGTAAGCCTACAAGAAAGTAAATCTTTCCTCTGTGGGTCTTGCACTGAGCTAGTTAAAAGGAAGACTCCTTGGTGCTCGAAGTCTGTTCTATGAATTGAATGCATAGTGTTAACTACACATCTCCCATCTGCCACCTCTTTTCAGGTGCAAGTAGAAGAATATTTATACTATAAACTCAGTTGTGGCTACATGGTAACCATAGATTTGTGGGACTCCTTGACCATAGTGGACCTTGTATAACATTATGTGGGATCCTGGTGTGGCAAGGCCAGAAATGTATACAGACTTTTTTCATTAATACCTACAAAAGATCCAGGTATGCACAGCCCAAGTTTCCCATAGTTTTCTCTAGCCAGAAGAAGATGAGCATGAGGACACAATATGGCCCATTCCTTAATTAACCTCTATGAGATCTATGGGACACAGGTAAATGTGATTATATTCATTTTACAGATGTGGAAACTGAGGGGCAGGGAGGTTAAATGATTTGCCCAAGGACACACACTGAGTCAATAGCTGAATCAGAATTATAACCTAAGAATCTTGATTCCCATTTCCATCACTGAGCCCCTGAATCAAACTACAAATGTAAGGTCTGGTCCTTCAAACTCTTATTGATAGGGCCTAATTCAGAGTAATCCTTATGTACATGAGTCGTCCTATTGGAGTTAATGGAACTCTTCACAAAAAGAGGAATTGCAGAATCAGATCCATACATTTTTCCACTAATGGCCATGCATGTGAAAACAGTGAAAGAATGAATGACAAAATAAGCAGGTGCAGTAACTGAAAAAGTTGACTCTTGTTGTGCTGACTGCATTTTATCGAAAAATTGAGATTGTAACAACATTCAATCCTCAATTGAAATTTTGAAAAGAAGGAGCCTAGGAGTTAGGGGCCCAACTCCCACTGACTTTTAATGACCTTTGGTATCACAACTGGGACATGGGTTGTCTGACCTAGTGGTCAGAGCAGGAGCTGGGAGCCAGGCTGGGTCTGGGTCCAAAACAGTTCAGAAACAGGTAGGGTCAGAATACCAAGAGATAAACTTGAGAGCAGAGCCACGGATCAATAACCACAGTCAGGCCAGGTCAGGATACTAGGAAGTCAAGCCACAGGACTGGGAAACACAAAGCACACAGTCCAGAGGAAGGTGAATCCCAGTTGCACAGACAATTTCCTGTTGCTCTGCTGGGTTTAAATAGGGGTTGTGATCAGTCAGAATCCTCAGCATTCTGCCCATCAGCTCCCAGGAGTGGGGTCTTCTGTCTGGTTCAGCTCCTATTCTGACAACAGCTGGAAGGTTGGAGCATGCTAGCTCCACATAACCTTGTGGACCAGTGATGAAGGCCCCCAGTCCCTGATGCTAGGGTGTCTAATTCCCTGTAAACCTCTGAAAATCCTGACCTAAAATGACAGGCCTCAAGGGTTATTGATAATTAGAAAATGATTGATATTAATTATCAGTGCTACTAAGAGAATTTTTATTAAGTATTTCAGCACTGCAGCATCTTGTCATAAAGAAATAGTTGCTGAACGATGGGAATCTAGAATGATATAAAACTAGTCAGCATATTCCATGGTATGTATTCCCTTCAGAATCAATTAAAAACATCTTCAAATCAGTTTATTCTTATCTTCATTTAGAGGGAAGATATAAACAGAATATTTAAGCAAAGAATTTTTTAAAAAATTAATTCTATCAAATTAGTGAAATTTTCTGTAATAAATGGCTATGCTTGGCACCTTATGAATGAATTAAACTGAAAGCTTGTCTTGATATGTTTTATTTATTCATTTTTCATGCCCTGAAAACAATTTTGATAGATCTATTGGTGCATTATCATTTTTCATTTGCAATTTTTCCAAAGATATATCATTTTTTAAAATACCTTTTTCAGCTCCACTTCTATGATGCCTACAAGAAATTAGCCAGCTAAAGCCTGATCATGCAAACACTTGAACATTTGAGTCACTTTATTCATGTGACTGATTGAGCTAAAAAATTAGATTATTAAATGTTTGCAAGATTATGACAGTGCAGCAGTAGCTTTTCAGGGCAGTGACTGTGCTGTTTTGTGTGGGTGAACAGCGCAGGACACATATAGTTGTAACTGGGCTGCAAACAACAAATAATAATGATTTGATCTCATCATTTTCTGCTCTTGAGTCTATCATGGATATTTTTTCAAAGGGGGAAATTCACCCTGGTGTGGAGTGTCAACACAACATTCTCTGCTCCATGCAAAGACTGGACAAAGAGAGGTGTTGTGTGCCACAGAAAAGGTCTCCTCACCATGAATGGGGTGGGCTGTTGGCAGGTGAGGAGAAAGGCCACAGGATCCATGTATACATAGATCTCATGGGTCCAAACCCCAGCACTACTGGCATTAGAGGCTATGGCTACTGGCAGTTGGTAGGGCACTGCAAAGCAGTCTCACTCAGTGGCCCCAGGTACCACCTATATTGAGCCTCGTTACTTAGGCTTATGTAGGTGGAGTGGATTTCATTTAGAGTGAAATTAAAGTCTGTGGCAAAACTTTCATTGATTTAAATGGGGCCAAGATTTCACCTTTGTATGTAATTAGGATATGGGCCAAATGCTGTGCATCTGACTCATGTGTGGTTCTATTCATATGCATAAGGCAATCAGTATTTATCTCTAACCATTGTCTTATGTGCACTCTGTTAGTAGAGAATAGAAATTCATCGTAAAATAGATGTGTAACACAGGAATGATGTATTACCTGCATTGTAGACATAATGCTGTATTTGTCTAATTACTTTAACCCAAATTATCTATGTTATGTTCATATTGTGGACATTTGTGGACAAATCAAAACTTTTTCATGACGCAGTGCTCTTTCACCATGGATTGAGTAACGCAGAGGTGATAAATTCTGACCTGATATTAAATCAGGATTTTAGGAATAACTCTGGTGTCTCAAAACATTTTGGGATTAGGAAAAAGTGATTAAAAACATAAACCACAAATAGGTTCACTGGAAAATAATCATCAGTCTTTTTAACAGCCCAGCCAGCACTTTTTTATGCTCTGTATTTTCTTGAAGCGTGATAACCTCCCCTCTTCCTCTTCTCAAGGGTCTGCCGAGACATTCTTTATTGTCTACCCCACGGATTAAGAAAATGACCTGGAAATCCCTGACACAGAAGAATCTCTCATGGGGAAAAGCCCTAAAAGAATCTCTAAAAAGTTTTTAAGGGTTTTGGGGGTTTAAATTAGTATACCACAACACATTTGTCAGAGTTTGAAATATCAATCCCAGCTGTATATTCATGTGAATATTTTCAGTACAACTTGTCCACTGAGTCAAATAATTGAAAATCTGACACCTGGGTTTCCAAAGCTCTCACATTTGAACACACTTGGCTTTCTATTTAATTTTACTAGTGGGACTCTCAAGTGATATGAGCAATTTTAGAAGGTTGAGATTCACTTTCTGGATAATTAACTGGCTGGTGCAAAGTGTTTATCAGACTATTTCCTGGGAGAATATTTTCCTAGTAGTAAGAGCAGTGGACTGGGACTTGGAGACCTAGATTCTATTTCTGGCTATGCCAGTGGCTGCTAGGTGACCTCGGGCAAGATATATCACCTCTCTGTGCCTCAATTACCCAATTTGTAAAATGAGGATAATGATACCAATCACCTTTGTAAAGCATTTTGAGATCTATGCTACATATATTAAACATATTATGTAACAAGAAATATAAAGTGATCTGATATTTACAAATACCAAATGTTACAGTATTATTGCTCTCATTGAAAATATCAATTGTTTTATATTGTCCCGATACCCATGCAATCCAAGTGCCTTACAAATATTAAGTGAGGGGAAAACTAGACCAAATTCTATTCTGTTTTTCCCATGCAACCCAAATGAAGTGGCTTGATATCAAATCTGGGTTTAGTGATTAAAACATTTTTTCTATTCCTTTCTACCACTTCTATTCTTTGTTAATTAATTAGCTGTAGCGTTTCAACAAGAATGGAACAATTTTAACACACCTACTTACTGTGGATTTTACACACACTACACTTGACAGAGTTGTATGGATAGGACAGAAGAAGTCATCCCAATCTTATTTTTTGTTTATTTTGTTTCTGTACATCAGATACTATATTAAGAATATATATTTATACTTCCTTTCTGGAGTTTGGTGTACAGGTGATTATAGTTTATATGCAACTGTAATTATTACTAAGAGGTCAGATCCAGTTTGTAGAAGTTACTTAGGTTTCTTTCTTCAGAGATTCATAGATTTCAAGGCCAGAAGGGACCACTGTGATCATCTAGTTTGACCTCCTGCAAAAAGCAGGCCATAGAACAGTCCCCATATAATTCCTAGAGCAGATCTTTTAGAAAAACACCCAATCTTGATTTAAAAATTGTAAATGATGGAGAATCTATTATGAACTTGGTAAATTCTTCCAATGGTTAATCACCCTCACTGTCAAAAATGTATAATTTATTTCCAGTCTGAATTTGTCTAGCTTCAGCTTCCAGCCATTGGATCGTGTTATATCATTCTCTGTCCGATTGAAGAGCCTATTGTTAAATATTTGTTCCCCACATGGATACTTACAGACTGTAAAGAAGTCACCTGCTAACCTTCTCTTTGTTGAGCTAAGTAAATTGAGGTCTTTGAGCACTATGACAGTCAGTACACCTATGTTCATCCTTTTCACAAGACTATGATAAATGTTATACACAGTGTACATGCATCTGACGAAGTGGGTATCCACCCACGAAAGCTCATGCTCCAATACGTCTGTTAGTCTATAAGGTGCCACAGGACTCTTTGCTGCTTTTACAGATCCAGACTAACACGGCTACCCCTCTGATACTTGACAATATACCTTGTGAGGTATCATTTGAAAACTCATAATTTGCTGATCATGGTTGTCCTCGCAATATGTGCATGGCAACGTTGTATGTAAAGTTATAAATATTCTATTGTATGACTTTACTGAGATATGGTCCAAGTTTAGAAAAGCAGGCATAAATCAGTTTGTCACAGACAAAAGCTAAACTGATGCCTTGGCCAGGTGCCAACAAAATCAAATAGACTATCACCTGATTAAGCAGCCATTCTTTGGCAGGAAGAAGGGTGTGAGCGAAAATTCACATCTTGGTGATGGAACAGCAGGGGCTCTACATGTAAACAGACTGGCTGGTGCCTTACATCCAGTTGGAGATGATTCTCAATTAGGAGGAAAAATATAAAAATGAGGAACAGAGGCCCCAAATCACCTGTCCCCTCATCTCTCTGCTCACGGCATCAACAACATTTGAAAGACAAAAGAAGCATCATTGAACTAGGGGAGGGGTTATGGTTGAAAGATCCAGCCAAACAGCTGTAAGCATGTGGTGAGAAAAACCTGTTTTGTTTTAAATTCACTTAGCTTGTTAAGTTAGGTATTAGTTTGCATTTTATCTTTTATTTCTTTGTAACTAATTCCGACTTCCATGCCTCATTACTTGTAATTATTTAAAATCTATCCTTCTGTAGTTAATAAACTTCTTTTATTATTTTATCTAACCCACTGTGTTCGGATCAAAGTGTTTGGGAACCTCCATTTGGGATAACAGGGTTTGAGCATGTTATTTTTTGATTAATGAAATGTTGGCCTTTCTATGAGCTTGTATTATCCAGAAGAGGTAGTACAAGACACATTTCTGGGGACAAGTCTGGGACTGAGAATTTGCTGGTGTCACCCTGCAATATAATTCAGGAGTGGCTGGCTAGACGCACGCCTATAATTCAGCTGGGAGTGATTTTGCACGCTAGAAGCTGTGTGTAAACTGGCCAGGAGTGATTGGTCTCACAGCAAAGCAGTGTAAAAGGCATCTTGGGCTAGAGAATTAAGGGAATACAGCTGTTCAACAGTCCATATTGTACCCCGGGTAACGTCACAGTTTACTGTAGGGCATGTTTTCTAATTCTTTAATCATTCTCATGGCTCTTCTCTGTACCTTCTCCAATTTATCAACTTCCTTATTGAATTGTGGGCACCAGACCTGAACACACTATTCCAGTAGTGGTTGCACCAGTGCCAAATACAGAGATAACATGACCTCCCTAGTCCTACTCAAGATTCCCTGTTTTATGCATCCTAGGATCACATTCAATCTTTTGGCCACAATGTCACATTGGGAAGTCATGTTCAGTTGATTATTCACCATGATCCCCAAATCTTTTTCAGAGTCACTGCTTCCCAGGATAAGTCTCCTATTCTGTGAGGTTCAGCTGACCTCAGCTCCCACCAGCCACGATTTGCCATTCCAGGCCAATAGGGGTGCGGGAAGTGGCACAGGCTGAGGGATGTGCTGGCCACTGCTTCCCGCAGCCCCCATTGGAATGGCAAACCGCAGCCAGTGGGAGCTGTGATTGGCCAAACCTGAGGATGCTGCAGGTAAACAAACCATCCCAGCCCACCAGAAGATTTCCTTGATGAGCCGCATGCCAAAGGTTGCCAGTTTCTGGTGTACACTCTTTGTTCCTAGGTGTATAGATTATATCCAGCTGTATTAAAACACCCATTGTTTGCTTGTGTCCAGTTTACCAAGTGATCCAGATCCCTCTGAATCAGTGGCCTGTCCCTTTCTTATTTACCATCCCCCAATTTTTGTCATCTGCAAACTTTATCAAAGATGATTTTATGTTTTCTTCCCAGTCTTTGATAAAAGTGTTAAATGGCATAGGGACAAGAACTGATCCCTGCTAGTCCCCCACTGGAAATACACTCATTTGATGATAATTCCCTGTTTACAATTATATTTTGAGACCTATTAGTTAGCCAGTTTTTAATCCATTTAATGTGTGTCATGTTAATTTTATAGCATTCTAGTTTTTTAATGAAAATATTGTGTGGTATCAAGTCAAACGCTTCACAGAAGTCTTACATTAAGACTATTATATTTATCAACCAAACTTGCAATCTAATTAAAAAAAAGTATCAGGTTAGTTTGACTGGATCTATTTTCCATAAAGCCATGTTAATTTGCATTTATTACACTACCCTCCTTTAATTCTTTATTAATCAAGTCCTGTACGTACTGCTCCGTTATCTTATCTGGGATTGATGTCAGACTGACAGGCCTATAATTGCCCAGGTCATCTCATTGACCCTTTTTAAAAATTGGCACAACATTAGTTTTTTTCCAGTCTTCTGGAACTTCCCCAATGCTCCAAGACTTTATTTAATCATTGCAAAAAAGGTCAGGTCACAATCCAGCAACTGGATTTGTGAAAGTGAACGTTTCCACTCATGTGAGTCTAATTGTAAGATTGAGTCCTTAGACAGTATTCAATTATCAAAACATATCACTGGACCTAGAGACATATAATAATCCAAAGAAAACACACATTTGATATTTTTTGTTATTTGTTATTTTTTAATTATGAATATTTAGTACAGTACCAATAACCATTTGATTAAAATCAAGGTATTTTTCATTTTGAAAAGGACTCTAGTAGGATTCACAAACACACTGCTAGCTTAATACCTGAAATGAGATAGCTACTGCTAGCACTTTAATGACATTGGCTGTCATATATTTCTTTTGTGCGCCAGAGCCGTACATAAATTGTTTTCCTAAATAATGGATCCAAATAAGGGTTCCATGAAATGCGTTATTAAGTATACACAGTGGCAGTATGTTCCTGTTACTTCAATTGTTTTAATGATAAATTTCCCTCAGAAAGTGGAAAGGGTAGTTGACAGACAAAAACACCCGCTAACAATGGACTATTTAGACTTGCAAATGATGGAACATTTAATTATTCCAAAATAGCATTCCCCAGTTAGGGTATGATCATTAAATCCATCATCCTTCAGTTTATATGCATGAAACATTTATCATGTCTTCTACAAACAGGAGTCAGTCATCTAAATATAGATTTTTGGTCCATCTATTTCATCCTGGCATTTCATCGAAAGCCTAGACTTTCATTTATTTTCAGTTACAAAGATAAAGTGTTTGCAAACTATGTGATAAGACCATAAAGCAAAGTGAAGTGATATTTAGCTCAATACAAAAGAGATAAATACAATACCTACTTTGAACATCAGGATTCTTGTGAGAGAAAAATGAGATATTGGAAATCAGCAGCTATGTTTAAGATAAGATTTTTTTTCTCTAGTGGATTTTTCATTAAAGTCATGGGCAAATGAAGAATTTATCTAAATGATTTTTTAAAAATGTCTATTACAGACATTAAACCAAAAAACAGATGTAGAACAGTCCACAATCCACTCTGAACAAAGGCCTAGAGCGGATACAGCTGGCAAGAGTGCTAGGAACTCCTGGATATTCCCCCAGAAGTAGAAAGTCTGACTCAGGTCTGTGTAGTACAATATGGACATGCCAGTATGGTTGTGAGACACAGGTTCAGCAACTGCAAACCCAGGTTTACAATACAGTGTGGACGCCCAAGCATGGGCTTGCAAATACTGAGTCCACAGGTGTATTTCCCTCAGACCTGGATTTACAATTAGTGTATACATCCACCTAGTAGCTGATTTGTCAGAGTAATTAGCATCAAAGTACTTAGTTTTTTCGATAGCACTTTATTTTTTCAAAATACAGCCCTTGTTGACTTCATTTGCAATTGTGAATGATCACAGCATAGGCAAACTTAATTCTGGTATTTCCTAACTTTTAAATGTTTGACTTCGCAGCCTTAACATTCTTCTAACATAGATGATTTTGTTTGCAGTTCCCTATGTTTTTTTGAAAAGCACACTGCAGAAAAATAGAAATTCTATCGGATGGAACCACACTGACCCCCTTGAGTCATCAGCAGCATTTGGACTTTTAGGTTATTGTCTATGCTAAAAGACCCATGGCACAGCTACAGCTGCATCTGGCCTGGGTCAGCTAATGGGTTTGTGGGGTTCAGGCTACAGGGCTATAATTGCAGTATAGTTGTTTAGGATCAGGCCAGAGCCCAGGATCTGGGACCCCACAAGAGGGGAGGGTCTCAGAGCCCAGATTCCAGCTTGAACCTGAACGTCTACATTGTAATTTTTAGCCTCACAGCATGAGTCCCATGAGCCTGAGTCAGCTGATCTGGACTCTGAGACTTGCTGCTGAGGGATTTTTATTATAGGGTAGACATATCTTTAGATACATAGCACCATAGGTGCTGATTCTGTGGGTGCTCCAGGGCTGGAGCACCCACAGAAAACAATTAGTGGGTGCATAGCATCTACCGGCAAAAGCCAAGCTCCCCTCCCCTTCCTCCCACTCCAACCCGCCTGCGGCTCCCACCGATCAACTGCTCCCCTCTTTCCCAGTGCCTCCTGCATGCTGCAGATCTGCAGAGTGCAGAAGGTGCAGGGAGGGAAGGGTAGGAGCAGGGATGGGGCACACTTGGGGGAAGGGGCAGAAAGGGGCAGGGAAGAGGCAGGGCGAGGGTGGAATAGGCAGGGTGAGGGTGGGGCCTTGCAGGAAAGGGTGGAGTGGGGGGGGCAAGGGTGAAGCAGGGGTGGGAGGTTGGAAGAAGAGGTGGAGTGGGGGCAGGGTCTGGGGCTGAGCAGGGGTTGAGCATCCCTGGGGAAAATTAGAAGCCAGCACCTGTGCACAGCACAGACCTCTGCCGTTTAAGCCAAAGGTGAGAGATGAGCCATACACTTTTCAAGTGTATGTTAAAACTATTTGCTGACAGCAGAGGAATATTGAGACTCAGAAATCTTGGGTTCTATTCCAGGTTCTAGAGGGAAATGTGCTTTTTTGGTTATAAACTCTTCTGCTCTGTCTTTCTGGTTTCTGCTCTATAATTACCTCCCATCCACACATCCCAACTGACTCCTATACTGCCTGACCTCTATCTTCTCACACCCTGGGCTCTTCTCTTTCCCTCCTATGCTCCTATTCCCTCTACTTCTATCATCTTTCTTCTCTGATTCCTGCCCCTCCTATCCTTCTCTCTGGCTCCTGCCTTTGTCTCTCTTCCAGGAGCAGTCCTAGATGTTTTGCAGGGCAGGGCATAAAATGTTTCTGGTGCCCCAACTCTGACCGGCTTAGCCAAAATAACAGACAACAAACAAATTAATAAAAATAAGTAAAGCAAAAACTACAGGTCAATCAGAACAAACAAAACAAACAAAAAAAGGCCCAGGGTGACTGCCATGCTCACCCACTAGGGTTGCCAAGCCTCCCAGTTTCGCCGGTAGTGTCCTGGAATTAGGCTGTATCTCCTGGAGGCTACTGAATTCAAACTGTGAGATTTTAGGCCTCTAAAAGTCTGGCAGTGAAGCGGGGCTAAGGCAGGCTCCCTACCTGCCCTGGCTTCGTGCTGCTCCCAGAAATGGCTGGCACCTCCCTGTGGCCCCTGGTGGAGAGCGGCAGGGGGTCCACGTACTGCCTTGCCCTGAGCGCTGACTCTGCAGCTCAGATTGGCTGGGAATTGCAGCCCATGGGAGCTGTGGGGAGAGTGCCTGCAGGCACTGGCAGCACGCACTGTGCAGAGCCACCTGGCCACGCCTCCACCTAGGGGCTGTACATGCCAGCTGCTTCTGGGAGCAGCACGAAGCCAGGGCAGGTAGGGAGCCTGCCTTAGCCCCACTTCACTGCCAACCGGGAGCTGACTGACATAAGCCCCACCTCAGCCGGAGCCTGCACCCATCACCCATCCCACACCCCAGCCCCCCTCCCCAGCCCTGAGCCCCCTCCTGCACCCAAACTCCATCCCAGAGCCTACACCCCACATCCCCTCCTGCACCCCAACCCTCTGCCCCAGCCTAGTGAAAGTGAGTGAGGGTGGGGGAAAGCAAGCGAGGGTGGGAGGAGAGAAAGAGAGAGCAGGGCCAGAGCTTCGGAGAAGAGGTGGGGCAGGGATGGGCAAGGATGTCTGGGTTTGTGTGATTAGACACTTGACAATCTTATCACCAGCCCCCAGAACTAGGCCTGCTGTCTCCATGTTTCACCACCCCACTGCATACCAGTGAGGCTGCTTCCTCCTTCTTCTTCATGCTGCGTAGATGCTAGAGGGGGATTGTCTCCCTGATCTCAATTCTTGAGCCCAGCACTACAGTGGGCCCTGGCTGTTAGGAGGATAAATTGAAAGGAAAGTCCTGCTCATCCCCTGTATCCCTGGGATGGAGCATGCTCTGTCACTCTGTGGATAGCACATATGCCATGTGATTCCCATGCAACTGCTGCATAGCAATGGAGCATATTTAGCACAGACATGATTGCTGGAGAATTTAGCTGGCAAATTCTAACAATCCTCTACCAGATAAGAACATGTGATTTTTCAGAGAATTATAATTTTGTCAGATTTTCACAGGGATGGCAAAAGACACATCCCTGATACAAGGGCAACACCCTGCCAAATTTCACATTCTTGCTGCAAGATATCAAGAGAAATTGCCCCAGAGATCAGACCTCTTTCCTCTGTTTTTTGTTTTTGAAGGAAGTGTTTCTGGTTCTCTGTCTGTTTTCTGCTCAATTACTGTTATGCCAGCATCATCCCAGCCTGCTTCTTGCTTCCAGACTTCCAAAGTTAGACAACTGTATGGATTATTAAGAACCTGTGACTGGGGCAATTTGCTCTGAATGACTGACAATTTTTTAACCTGGGCGAAGTAACAATTTAACATGGCAAAATAACATTTTTCACTAACTTTGTTCTTGGACATGATTAAACCATTTTAGCTGAAACTTGCCAGAAAAATTCAGGCAGGTGCAGACATCCAGCATGGAAAATTCCACCTCGAACTGCCAAAGTTTGTCAGGTTATATAAGAAAATGAAAATCAGTTCTTGTAAAGGAGTGTCAGGCAACCTTAGATACAGGTATTGCTGCCAGCTCTTCTGATACTATACACATAGATTAACATAACTCCCCATTACAAGCAAGGATAAATATATCACAGGTACTATCTTCTAATTTTCCCTGAGGGTGCTCAACCCCCGCTGAGCCCTAGACCCTGCCCAGCTCCAGCCCTTCTCCCAACCCCCCGCCCCGCCTCACCTCTTACCATCTCTGTTCCAGCCCTGCCCCAGCCCTACCCCTTCACCCAAGTCACCACCCCTGCCCCACCTGTTCCCATCCCCGCTCCACCCCAACTTTTCCCTGTCCCATTCTGCCCCTTCCCCCAAGTGCACTCTGTCCCCGCTTCTCCCCCTTCTTCCAGCACCTCCTGCACACCGTAGAACGGCTGTTCTGCGGTGTGCAGGAGGTGCCGGGAGGGAGAGGAGCTGTTGATTGGTGGGGGGCACAGATGGGTGGGAGTTGGGGGGAGGGAGAGGAGATTGGCCACCGGTGGGTGCTAAGCACCAGCTAATTTTTTTCCGTGGGTCCTCCAGGGCTAGAGCACCCACAGAGTTGGCACCTAAGTAATATATGCATATGCACAGTGGGCAGTTAGTGTAACAGTTATCAATGTAGCTGGTGATCAGAATGGCACAGCTTTATGTGAGACTGTAGTTTGTACTTGTCTTTATGTAACCTGAGTGTTTACTAACTTCCAAAGTCTCCAGATTTTTCACATAAATTTAGAGTTCATGAAAAGGACTAGCCTGATGCTCATTAAGAACTTAAGTCTTTTGTTTACATACAGAACAGGGGCAGCATAGACAGCAATAGTGCAAGCTTCTTAACACCGACCTGATTATGTGTTGCATTCTTGATCTGAATGGAGGAGGTGGTGAAAGGTTACTTCATTCTTCTGGTTCATTCATTTCTTTGTTTCTCTGCTTAGACTTCCATAAAAGGTATAATTTACTGCCACTACGGTGTTGTTTTATGTGATTTGGAATACCAATTCCATTGGGAATTGGACCAAAACCACAAAATCATTTCATACATGCCATTATACAGTCATCTAATGGTAACAGCTCTCCATTTCCAATCTAGACAGAATTTGAAATGAAACCACGATGTGAAATGCTGTATATTCCAGCATCAATGCCTTGAGTTAGCCAGCTTCTCAACACTGTATTTTTGACACTTTATTTGAATCCAGGGAAGTGAAGTGGTGGAGTGAAGAAGCTGTCCCTTGGTATAAAAACACTGAGAAAATAAGATGATTAGAAATTAGAGGAATTTTACAGTAAAACCAGGATCTTGGAAAATCTCTGTTTTCCTATACAGGTCCTTATTGCAAAGGGACACATACACTCAGTCAGAGCAAATTGCCCCAGTCAGAGGTTCTTAATAATTCATATAGTTGCCTAAGTTTTTGGGAGCTGGAAGCAAGAAGCAGGCTGGGATGATGCTGGTATAACAGTAACTTAGCAGCAAACAAACAGAGAACCAGAAACACGTCCTTTTAAAAATAACAAAGGAAAGAGGTCTGATCCCTTGGGCAATTTTTCTTCAAAGCATTAAGATTCTACAATACAAGAGAGAGATCCTCAAAGTATCACATGAAGGCTATGAAGATATGCTATCTATAAGTTACATGCATTCCTAGACAATACATAAAACATTTTGCCACCAATATCAGTACTGCTTGGTCCATGTGCACCATAAGTTTTCTCATACTGCAGAGCTGTGTTTATAAAATCAGACTTCATATTAACAAGAAAGTTAATGAATGGTTAACTTAAACCATGGTTTAAGTTAAATGCACGTTTAAGCCAATTTAATGAAACTTGTGCAAAAAGTGGCGTAGACATTCTTATTTTGGATTAAAACAGGCTTATTTTGTTTATACTTGTATAGTATCCAAGAAGAGGGGAAGCCCAATGCAAATTAACAGAAAAAACACTCCCTTTCAAAAGGCTTCCAAACCTCTCCCAGCCAGCAGAGTTCCTAGTCTCTTACGGTTTTAGAATTTTCTCCCTTTCCCTTAGGCATAAAGGGAAGAGCCACTTAACCAGTTCATAAGGCCCTGTCCTCAGAGCCTTGAGTCAAAGTAACTAAACTTATAACCAGAAAAACAAAGTCTCTAGGCCTATGTTGGGCTCACGAGCTGAAGGTTGTAGCAGCAAGTATGGCTTCTAGCTCCCTCTCCCTTGCATAACTTCCTTTTCTTGTTTATACAGTCCAGTTCCAAAAACAGGACATGATTGCACGTAGGACGTTTTTCGGCTGTAAGCTCCTGACTGTCCCTAAAGGAGCAGCACACTTCATCACAATGTTATGCTGATTAGGAATCAATGTTGTAAACCAAACTAAAATAAGAATAAGCCACTCTGAAATAAGAATGTTCACACAGCATTTTGCACCAGTTTAAAAATCAATTTAAGTTAAAGTGGTGCAAATTCTGTATGTAGACAAGACTTAAACTTGCACAACCCAAGATTCAGGTCCTCACAGAAACAAATGTTGTGCAGTCATTGCTCTGCCTCAGACACACTCTTCCTTTCAGGCCACGTCTACACTACGCGATAATATCGAATTAGCTAAAATCGGTTTCATAAAACTGATATTATAAATTCGATTTCACGCGGCCACACTAGGCACAGTAATTCGGCGTTGTGCGTCCATGGTCCGAGGCTA
>NC_133770.1:31087741-31171709 GCF_003597395.2 Chelonoidis abingdonii | reverse complement strand
AGGAAATGTAATTCAAAAGTTCGCGGGGCTTTTCCTGTTTACCTGCCTGCTGCATCCGAGTTCAGACTGCTGTCCAGAGCGGTCAGTGGTGCACTGTGGGATACCGCCGGAGGCCAATAACGTCGATTTCTGTCCACACTAACCGTAATCCGATATGTTAATATCGAATTTAGCGCTACTCCTCTCGTCGGGGAGAGAATGTTTATATTGATATAAAGGGCGTTGTAGTGTGGACGGGTACAGCGTTAAATCGATTTAACGCTCTTTAAATCAATTTAAACGCATAGTGTAGACCAGGCCTGCCTGTCACCTTTCTCCCAGCTGGAAATGCTTCTCAAAGCGGGGAGAACAGGACTATAAAAAGAAGGGGATGATACCACAAGACACCCCTCTCTCTCTCCCTGCCCATCACATTCATGGCACCTGAAGAGACAAAGGAAGCAGCTGTTGGACTCTGGGGGAAGGGTCTTGACCTTAAGAGTTTGGTTAGTAAGACTGCTAAAAGCAGGTGATGAGAAAACTTTGCTGTGAATCTAATGTAGCTTGTTAAGTTAGGCACCAGTAAGCATGTTATCTTTATTTTTCTTGTAACTATTTATGACTTTTATGCATCATTACTTGTACTCACTTGAAATCTCTCTCTTTGTAGTTAATAAACTTCTTTTATTGTTTTATCTATCCAATGTGTTCAAGCTGAGGTAACAAGTGGTATGCATATTATTCCCTTAAAGGAATAATGGACTTAGTATATGTGCACTGTCCAGGAGAGGGCTGAGGACATACATGTGTGGGGTCATCCTGTGGTAATTTTTAAGGCTGGTAACAGCCAAGGTGTGGCTGGCTGGCTGCAGCACACACACAGACATAGTTGGGAGTGACTTACATACTGGAAGCTGTTTGTCAACAGTCCAGGTTGGAGGCTACAGCAGCAAGGCATTGAAAAGGGCACCCAGGTTAGAGGGCAGGGGTGACAGAGCTACTCATAAGTCTGGATTATACCCTGGTATGTCACAGTCTCCACCCAGCAGCCAATATGCAGCAAGCATTTGCCTTGGTAGTCAGAAGGAAGAATAATACAGAATTTTGAGGGGACCTGCTGCCTCTGATGAATTGCAGATTGCTCTGATAATGCTGGTCCTGAACACTGAGGACTCAAGGAGCCACCATTAAACCTTGTGTAAAGACAAAGTCCAGTTTTTGGTTAATCTACAATAGTGTAGATGCTCAGAATAAAATCCAGGCCTGTCAATTACAGAGGGCCTCTAGCTGCAGGGTTGAGGTCTGGATCCAACCTCCTCTGAAGTTTGAGATTATTCAGATCTAGGGGTTTGACTTGGGCTTATTTCTCCTGTCAATGAAATGAAGTTGACAGGCAAGTGACCCGAAGGAATGGATAAAATTATAAGAAAGACATTAACATATACAAATGCTTTTTCTATGTTCCAGTTTCCAGTGATATGGCAAAAAACCTGCCAGAATTTTGGTGGGAAGGGCCTGAAGTGCACACCCTATCTACCGGGCTCAGTGGGGAATAAAATCTCCTGTTTTAGAGCCTGATCCAGGTCCCACTATAGTCAACTCCCATTGGCCTAAATGGCACAAGATTGAGCCCAAACAGTATGGAATATTAATATTCCTGCCCTTTAAGTGCCCTTTACCAAGAGATTTTGATATTCTTTCTGTAAATGTTTTCTAAGGGCCTGATTAACAAAAACATCCCTGTTCGGGGCAGCACTTAAATGTATGCTTAAATTTAAACACATATTTAAGAGAATGGAGCTCGGCTGTTCTCTGTGGTGGCAGATGGCAGAGCAAAGAGCAATAGTCTCAAGTTGCAGTTGGGGAGGTTTAGGTTGGATATTAGGAAACACTATTTCACTAGGAGGGTGGTGAAGCACTGAGATGGGTTACCTAGGGAGGTGATGGCATCTCCATGCTTAGAGGTTTTTAAGGCCTGGCTTGACAAAGCTCTGGCTGGGATGATTTAGTTGGGAATTGGTCCTGCTTCGAGCAGGGGGTTGGACTAGATGACCTCCTGAGGTTTCTTCCAACCCTAATCTTCTATGATTCTATGTCTTGAAAATGGATGAATTTAAGCAAGTGGTTAAGTGTTTTGCTGTACTGAGGCCCAAATGAATGTCAGTAGAAAAGCATGATCAATTTACACAATCCCACAATTTGGGAAAAATTAATAACATCACCCAATATTTCTTTATAATCTACATAGTTTAGTAAAACCATTTGATTATTCTCAGAAGCAGTTTCATTAGTATTAGGGATGTAAAAACATGGCTGTTACATTTTTGAGCCCCTTTGAGTTTTATGGGCCAGAGTCTATTTTTAATGCAACAAAACTCCATCAACATCAATAGTGCTGCTCTAGATTTGTAGTGGGTGAATGAGAGCATTTACTCAATCAAACACCAATGTTTGTAGCCTAGAACAAATGCTAACTACTTCAAGTTACCTGGTAATCAATTAAAAAAGGTCTACAGTAGATCTATCCATAGTTGCAATGATAATATAAAAGGAGGCAGTGAGCATGAGCGTGCAGATAGCTTGAATCAGTAGCTCTGAGAAGTGGGAACTGCCTTGTTCACCTAAACTGAATGTTATATCTGAAGTATAACAATGACAATTCAAGTGTGGACATTATCAGCAATTTCACTGTTGATCAAAGTATGCTGGAAAGTAGTCACTCATTTTGTTGTCATGAGTGGTTGGAGCTTGGGCTGTGGGTGGAGTTTGAAAATGCTTGTTTTCCAGTCTGGTTGTAGGTCACTCCGATTTTTTATTTATTTTATATGTTGCAAAGATAAGAATAATGAACACAGAGAACATACTTTCTGGGATTCTGAGTTATTTTCCACTGTTTAACGTGTTTTTGTCTTATGCAACTTCTGAGATTTTTTGAAAAGCTCTTTGCCACCCCCTTCCCTCAAAAAACCTCATCCAAAAACAGCAAATAAAAAGACAGCAACAGCAGAGTATAATCCAGACTTCCTCTTAGCAAACTCCATTAGATTTTTCATGCTGCTATGCCATCTAACTTGAATTAAACATTTAATATTCCACTGCCATTTTAGCATCTTGGTGTCTTATACTAATGATAGAATTCCCTGATGTGCTAACATGGCAATGGTAAATGAGCAGCTAATACTGCTTCTGTATTTATATAAGCATTATAAATTACAATCATTCTGAAAAGACCATGATTATTAATCACCCCATTCAGCTATATGTTTTATGTGACTAAACAAAGAACATAGTGACCTCTTTGTAGTTAATTATTTACTGTATATTGAATTTTAAAATAAAACGTATTGGTGACCTTATTCTGGTGAGTTTTTTGGTATGTCAAATAGACTTTCTCCTGTGATAGGAAAAGGGAAGAAAATGTTTACATAAGAGTTCTGACATTTAGTAACCTTATCTAAATTCCCTCCACTCATACAATAATTAACATGTATATGTACAATAATTAACATGTATACCACGGAAACATATAAACTCCTTCTATCAGCAAAGAAAAGGATTCTGGAACTGAAGTCTGAAAAGAAATCAAGCAGAACCAACATGGTTAAAAAAGAATTCACTATCCTTATATACATTTATTAAAGACTCTTAAAGGTTCAGGTCCCCTATAATAGTTATTTCTGTAACAAACCACCCCACCCCACCCATCAAATCTAACAAACTAATGTAAAAAAATCTATTACGGTGTCTAACATTGTCTTTCTTGCTTCATTAACCTTGGCACTCATTCAGAGCTGTTGCAGTTTGAATGAACAATGCATGGTATAGACACTTCTGTATTAGTGATAATGGAAATAAGTGTTTGAAGAAATATTAATCTTAATCCAAAGGGTCTCAGTCTACCCTGCGTGCAGAATGGTCTGCACACACAAATAGTACAATTTGTTGATGTAAATTTGGTCATTAGAAATCTAATAATCTGATTTGCACACACAAACCATGGTGTCCTGAAAACAGCATACACAACGCTTGGGCTAGATGGTGGTATTTATTCCACTGCCAACATGGAAGATGGACAGCTGAGAAATGACAGTGTTAATCTTTGTGTATGGAAATGGAGTGAAAGTGGGTGCACAAATTGTTCCATTAAGTAGGGTGGGGAAGGTTGCTTCCCCCAGTACTCCAGCCCTGCACTGTGGACCTCTGCAGATGGTGAGCGGGAGCAAGCAGTCCCCTGCTCCCCAGCATGACTAGCTCTGATGCAGCCGCAGGTGTGGAAAAAGCTTCTTGTATGGTTATCTACCCCTGCATGTATGAGCACTGACTTCTTGCAATCTTGCCCTTACAATCCATTTGACCCTAACTTTTGAAATGTCCTGAGAGAAGCAAACCTTTCCAGGTTCAACTTCTAATAAATTCTGCCCAGAGGAATGGTAAATTAAATGGGAGTTTAAACTCTTCCCCAGCCATCCATTAGCTGTACTGGCCATAGGGACAAGAAGCAAAGGGCAAGAGTGACATGTGAACAGTGATCCAGGGAAGAAAGAAAGTCCTGATCTGAGAGCAATGGAACAGAAAGAGATGAGATGGAAGATGGCCTTGGGCCTGAAGAACAAAGACCTGAAGAATGACAGAGTCTTGGAGGGGAAAGAGACATGGAAATAGAGAGACTGACAGCTAAAGAGAGGGCTTCAAGTAATGGAAGAGAGATGAGACCCTGGAAGCACAGATAGACATGGAGTGGAAGCAATGGTGATGTTATTGAAGAACCAGAGGAAGGAACAGAGAGGCTGGGTCCTGCAGAAGACAAAAGGGAGAAAAGTGGGTTTACAAAGGCTGCTCAAAATGCAGAATGAAAGAGGTTAATATAGGTACAAAGGGGACACTGGGGAGGAAAATTCAGAGAGGGTCACAAAAGGATTGGATCCTGGACAGCCTTCTGTGAGGCTGAAGAAGTCATATATCTGCATATTTCTTCTGATGTATTTACTACTTATTTTTCCCTGCTAGGAACTTAGGCTGGAAAGATGCATCTTTCTAAGGTCTTCAGTACATTTCCGCAAAAAATATATCAATATTTTAATGATAAAGGTTTCAGAAAAGTCAGAACTTCAGGCCTCATTCTTATCTCTGCTTGTCCTTCACGTGGGTTCCAAGAAAGCATTTGACCACCTTTTAAAAAATATACTGAGGAT
Source organism: Chelonoidis abingdonii (assembly GCF_003597395.2). Lineage (NCBI taxonomy): Eukaryota > Metazoa > Chordata > Testudines > Testudinidae > Chelonoidis > Chelonoidis abingdonii. The sequence continues at coordinate 31,166,538 of NC_133770.1, read as the reverse complement.
CTTGCCAAAAGTATTCAAAGAAATGAGGTTAGCTGCTCAGTGTTTAGTCACCAATTAACTGAAGTTCACATAAAATGGATGTAATTCAGAGTGATTAGCACATCTACTCGGAAAAGGGTCAAGAGTATTAGAGTAACTGTAATACTGAACTCATCTCTCCCTTCCAGAGGGCAGTCCCTCCAGCTCCATATTGTGGTTATTAGCATAGCATCTCACATAAAGGTTGCTTGCACTGCACTAGCCAAACGGATAAAAATAGTCTTCCATAATACAAATGAAAAGGGGTAATAAAAGTTCATTTCCCATTGCAGTAGGAAAATACACAAATAGCCTCTCTTATTATTGGACTACTCAGTTTTTATGGTTTTCTAGTCATTATCTGCTATGCGTGGAAAAACATGCACGTGCTAAAAAAAACTTATCTGCTTCAATGGCCTGTGGTCAAATGTATTTAAAACACTAACAGTAATAATGCATAATGTCTCTTTTTCCCCCTTGGAAGATAATCTCAGGTTCAGTTCCCACACTGTTGTAAATAATTTTGCCTTAAGAAAAAGTAATTCACATTGACTACTGTTGGCTAAACCTTTTAAAAACTTGCATTTTTGAAATGCTGCTATTTTTCATCTTACTGTGGCTAAGATAATACAGTTTCACACTCCTTTGGTTTCATCATTTTAACAAAAGCTTTTGCTATTTCTTATGAATTTTTGATTTTGCATTTCAATCACCTAGTAGCTGAATAGTCAGAAGTTTGAAAAATTCCAACTATTACTTACCATGACTAATTTTTTTTAAAAAAGAGCTTTAAGCCACATATGACTAACTCCTTATCTACAGTTTGCAGGGGGAAAAAATGGCTTCTATGGACGTAAACATGGTGATCTGTTAAGTTATGGATAAAGAATGCACCGTTTTATGCCTAATTATAAAAATAACGAGCAAAGCATCAAAGAAAGTTTATTTTTGAATTCTAATGAAGAAGAAAGATTGTTCCCTCCGTCCTCTCCCATTACAATTTAGGTAAGAAAGTGTAAAATTTCAGAAGGGCTGAGAACAGACCCAGTGCTTGCAAATTTTGTCCTTGATTTTTTGGGCTCACAAATTGAATCTGAGGTAGGTAGTGGTGCAGATACTTGGATCTGTTCCTACAGTTCAGCCAAAAGAATGATAATACAGGAGTTAGTGGTGCTTCAAAAACGGGGGGTGGAGAGGGTCTCTTCTGAAAATGTACTCATAGTCTGCAGGTAAAATATTAACAGCATCTAAGCTGTTAATATTATGATAAACACAAACACTGGGCCCAATTCTTAGAGTGGTTCTGGCTGCTTTGAGCTGAAGCAGTGCCAGCTTAACCAGTTTCCTGAGGGTTCTCCTTTGTGTTTCACTGGTAAAGTGTTGTGTCATTGGTTAGCCAGCTGGATAGACATAGAGATGGAGTTCAGATTGGGATCTTAGAGAAGATTTCCCCCATGTTGAGCATTTCAGTTTAATGATCCCTGTGCCATTTTTCTAAACGGCCTTTGGAAACTAAGTTTGTGAAAGTGGGGGGATACATGATGACACATCAGAACTAAATCTTGAACAGTGACTTGGGAGACCCTAGGAGAAATATTTGGAGAAGCATTAGTCTCTGCTGCCAACAACATGTGGCTGATGACACTTTCATCAGATGCAACTAGTCCCACCAAAAGGATGTCTCAAAGCCTAAAAGAGATCAAATACTGAATGAAGAGTAACTGGGCTCAAACTGTACCCAAGCAAGACTGAAATGATGCGCATGAAAGGGGGAAATGCTTTGAATAGTCACTCTTCCCCCACCTCATCAAAAGCACCTGTGAGGTCCAGTTCCTGTCCAGGCCAACATTAATTCTAGATGGTCAGGTAGCAACAGTGATGAAAAAAGCCTTCTTCTGTCTCCTGCTTGCTAACAGCAGGAAACACTGTTCCCTCCACCTGGAAGAGGAGTTGGCCACAGCAACCCATGCATTCATCAGCTCCAGATTAGATCACTGTAATTTACTGTATCTAGGACTGCATGTGAAAGCAGTGCAGAGACTCCAGTTTGCTCAGGAAGTGGCTGGCTGCTTCCTCAATGGGTTAGGTCCTCAAAAACACTTCACTCCTGTGCTTAAGACCCTCTACCTGCACTCCTTCTTCTTCTATTGTTCTTGATTCTGATCTTCAAAGCCATCAAGAGGTCAGGACCCTGTTACATCAGCAAATGCATCTCTGTCCACAGTCTACCAAGAAAGCTGGGACAATGCAGCTTTACAAACATTAAGCAAGGAATTTTTTTGTCAATGTTTTAACTCTGGTGACCAATCAAAAACACTTTTCTCACTCTATATGCTGTGCTGGATAGTTGTGATGGGTCACATAGTATTGCTTCTGTTCCGCAGTTGAATGAAGGAAGAAGCATTTCCAGTGCATGTGTGATTTTTTAAATTTGCTTTTGATTAACATTCACGCCTGCAAAGATTGGTCGTTTGACTGCTTAGGGAGCGTGAATGTACACAGCATGGCTGAAGTGAGTTTGTTACTAAAAATCGAGCATTTTTTTGCTGTATTTCCCCTGCTCCACCTGAAACATTTGTAAAGGCAGATGTTGGCATCGTTGAGGTTGTCCTGATTACAGAGAAGGAAACTGAGGCCACGTCTAGACTACACACTGGATCGGTGCGTTAAAATCGATTGCTCGGGGATCGAAATATCGCGTCTGGTCTGGACGCGATATCTCGATCCCAGAGCGTGCTTAGATCGATTCCGGAACTCCAGCTAGACGACCGGACTTCCGGATTCGACACTGCGAGCCTCGCGGATCGATCCCACGTGGTGAAGACGGGTGAGTAAATCGATTTTAGATATTCGATTTCAGCTACGCTATTCTCGTAGCTGAAATTGCGTATCTAAAATCAATTTAATCTCGTAGTGTAGACCTGGCCTAAGCTACTTTCTTAAGGCTCAGCAGGAAAGGAAAGGAGGAGACTGCCAATGCTGTGCCATTCAGTGCTGCAGTGATGAGGAGGAATGGGGCTTCAGTTACTGCAACTGCTCAGGGAAAACATGACCTTAAATTAACTGAGGTTTTTGGTTAACTGGATTTTGATAAATTGGGGCTACACTGCATATGGCAACATGGACTAATACAAGATTCTGGCAACATTTACAGTAGGGACTTTATTTTTCTCAAAATTGCTTTTTTTGTTGTGTCATTACCTATAAACACGACTTTGCATATGTTTCCTTTCATCATGGCTGTTTATAAAGCCTAAACAAAAGAACAGTAAGACAAATTATTCTGCAGGAGTGTATGAGTTGGCATAGAGTAATAAAAGGAGCCATTACGATCTGTCAGGCTACTTATTATAGAGACTTTTTAAACCACTGCTAATTGACTCACTAGAACAAAGCAGCTTCTTTGGAATGGATGAAGTTTATTGTGTAAATCGTTTTTTAAAAAATGTTATGACCCCGTTTAAAGTATTTCAGACATAAATGGACAGTTAGAGTGTGGTATACAGCAGTATCATCTAAATGCATATTTACTGACAAGATTCTATATATACAGATTTAAACATAACAAAAATAAAACCAGTTAGGGCGACGACCTGGTCCTCATCACAGCCTGATTTAATAGGAAGATGGTGGGAAGTTGGGGGAACAGAATAACCCACCCCAAAATACAATGTGGAGCACCAACACAGCCCACTCCATTGACCAACTTGAAAGCTGCCACAGTGCTTTGTTCCATGTGCACATAGGGTGACCAGATGTCCCGATTTTACAGAGACAGTCCCGATTTTTGGGTCTTTTTCTTATATAGGCTCCTATTACTCCCTACCCCCTGTCCTGATTTTTCACATTTGCTGTCTGGTCACCCTATGTGCACAAGATGCACATTCTACATCATGCCCCTTCCTGCTCTACAGAACCATGCTGGTTATGCAGCGGAGCATGAATGAGCTCAGCTCTCAGGCTGCTCTAGCTGATGGGAGAGAGCTGGATCAGTCCCCAGGGAGCCCCAGAATCCTGAGAAGCTGCACAGTCACCTTGACACCTACCCCTTCAAGTTATGAAGAGCTCAGCTTGGCCTCAGTTAAAGATTGAGGCACCAGAGTCCAATTGCTTCCTCATGTAACCTGATGGGAGAAAAAATTCTGTTCTCTAGAAACCTAACCCAAGAGAGGACAAAATATTGGGAGAACCGAGACTGCAGGAGGAAGAGAGGTGAGAAAGAAAGATGGAAAGAGAAGTGGGAACCTGTGGCATGAGAGAGGGAAGGAGAGATACGAGGTTGAGAAAAAAGAAAAGGAGGAAGAGGAACAGAGATAAACAGGCAGGTTTGGTGGTGGTGGGAGATGGATGGAATTGGAGAGGTTGGGGAAATGTAAAAATGGGATTCCTGATGGAAGAGAGATGGGTCAGAAAATAGAGTAGAAAGGAGACCAAGGAGGGACTGGCTAACAGAACATGGGAAGAGGGAGGGGGAGACCAAGTATGAAAATGATGACAAAGAATAAGAGGAAATATATTGCATTTCAAAGAAAAATAAAAGGCTACCCACAGAGGATTGGATTTTCAAAGCTATTTAGGTGCCTAAAGATGCAGATAGATACCCAACGGGATTTTCAAAAGCCCCTAAACAGGCTAACTTCCTATGCACCAATAACGCCTATTGAATTTGAAAACCTGGCCCAGAATAACAAGAGAAGAGAAAATAAGAAAAGACAGAACGCAGAGAGAAAACAAGAGACAGAAAAGACTAAAGACAGAATATGGTATGGAGGTAAAAAGAGAGAGAGTATAGCCAAATCAGAACCAGGTTCAAAATTGTCATATCTTATAATGAGGAATAACCATGTGGATTGCTACACGTGCTAAAACTTGCATTAAAACTATGGCATATGGCGCTCACATCCATTAACAGACAGTGAAATGACAAGAACAATGACAATCTGGGATAATCCTGAACTATTCCATACACTTCAAGTGGATACCTCAGACCAATGCATCTGCAGCAATTATTGCTTCAAAATATTACTGTGTGTATGTAGCGGGGTGGTCACCCACTCCAGCTTTAAAGGAGCAAGCAGTTCCTAGGCTGATTGGGGAAGCAGACTCAGCTGTGGCCATGCCCCAGTCAGGGCTCAGCTGGCCCTTATAAGAGGGCAGTGGGACAGAAGCAGAATCAGTCTCTCCCTGTCTCTAGAGGGAGAAGGGCCTGGCTGCTGGGAAGCTGAACAGAGTACCTGAGGGTAACAGGACTGGGGAATAGGGCAAGGTAGCTGGGGAGTGCCTGCCTAGAAAAGCCACAAGTTGTGGCCTTGTCAAAGGCCAGAAAGGTGCAAGGGTGCAGCCTAGGATAGGCACAGGCAGCCGATCCAAACCCCCCTTGCCTGTGATAAGTGGCTTGTAAACTGCAGTCTGCCCCAGTGAGTGGGGGCTAGATCGTGACTGGCAGTAGCCCAAGACTGAGGTGAGGTGAGGATAGTTGATAGGGGTTCCCCTGGGTGGGCAGACCCAAAGAGTGGGTATACTGCCAGGAGGCAGTGCCTGAGGAGGAGGGGCAGTAGGTCCAGGAGGGACATGGGGGCCAGCGGCAGCAAGGCAGCAGCCTGCAGAGGGTGCTCTGGGTCAAAAGAGCTAATTCCCAGGATGACCAACAGGAGGTGCCGCAGGGATGAGTCTTGCCCTTTTATAGTGTATTACAGGAGTGCCTATAATGTGATAGGTACTGTACAGACATATGGGAAAGTACAGTCCTTGCTTTGAAGAGTTTCCAGTCTAAGAAGACAAAAACAGATGAAGGGTGATGGGGATCAGAGTGATGACTGGCACATTTTGCTGGTTCTTTTAGATTTATAATTTTCTCCCAACTGCCCCTCTGCCTAGTAGAGGTCAGTTCTAATATTTCTTTTCTCCTTCCCACTCCCTCTTTCTGATCTCCTACTTACCTCAAGAAAACATTCGCTCAAATGCCTCTAACATTCTGCCGGGGATCTGTCATCACCCTTGAGTGTGAATTAACCGATCAGTCAATTGATAAAGCCAGAGTTCCTGATAAAAGCAGCAAAGAATCCTGTGGCACCTTATAGACTAAAAGACGTTTTGGAGCATGAGCTTTCGTGGGTGAATACCCACTTCGTCGGATGCAAGTGGACATCCATGGCTCATATCACTTCTTGTGATGTATGTGGGGAACTGAGAAATGTTGGCTAATGGAAAGGGTGATTGGACCAGGAGTACATATGGCCACCCTTCCCTCCCAACAGGCTCCTACTAACCCGCAAGTAGTCCCCTGCAGTCATAGTCCAAGTGATGATATTTACTAAAGTTTAAAATGTTCAGTAAAGCTGGGAGCTGCTGATATCAGATGACTGAGGTCCTGAGAAGAGCATCTCCCTTGCCCAGCCATGTCCTATTGCAATCTATACACACAGCATTTCCTTCTTCTTCAGATGGTCAGGGCATTCCTGGAGCCAGGTCCATGTGGATTGGGTCATAAATAGTCCCATTCCCTCTTAGCTCTATTCCAGCTGATGGGTCCCTGTAATGGGATTTGGGGGGCAATCAAGACCAGTGAGATGTTGAATCACCATTTGCCCTGCAGCCCTGGGTGCCTTACAGTGCCTTGGTGCTGCAGCTCCCCGCCTGGGATGTTCACAGCCAGCCTACCAGCATGTAGCTCACACCCTAGATGTCTCTGTATAGCTTCAGCTTTGGTCCAGCAGACTCTGACCCCAGTAGCCTGCTAGCAATAGAACAGTCAGACTCTGGCCTCCTCCAGTCTTGGTTAGTACTTGCAGGATGACCCCAACACATTCCCAGCCCTGAATTTTCCCCAAACCGTGTGCTCTATAATGTCCACCCTTCTCCTGGACAGTTCAGAGAAATAAAAGTTCATTTGTTCCTCTAAAAACTCACCAGCTTATTAACTTAACAGCCTTTTCTTTAAGCACCATACTGAGTTTGTTTATAGTAAAAATAACCCCAAATTTATTAACTATACTAGGACATACGTTACATGATGCCAAGTAAAAGGAATAAAATTAGAAAAGGCTAACTGCAAATAAAAGCAAAAGCAAACATCTAAAAGTCTAAAACTTAATCTAGCAAGATACAGGTTTTGTTCAAGATGGTTTCTCTCATCAGTCATTCTTCTCCCCAGCCAAGGTCTCTCAGTCAGGACCTTTCACAAAAGCACAAGGGGCTAGTTTTCCTTGTCTTCGTAGGTGAAAGATCTTTGCAGAAGCAGGTTTCTCATCTATATTCAGTTCCAGAACCTTCTATCCTCCCCTCCCACAGCTGAAGGACCCATCTTTCTAAAACTCTGTTATCTTGTATCTGTCTAGTGATGGATGACAAAAATGGCTTTTCTTATAACTTTCAAAGTTTAATGACTGTTTCAAGAGGCAGGATGACCTCATGCTGTTCTTTCCTTCCTGTGGCCTTCCCAACCCTCTGCTAATTTCCATGTAAATGTGGCTTCCATTGTGTCTGATCTCACCATACCTAATTTACACGGACACAGGTAAATAGCTGCCTTGTCTCCTGTCTGAGGGGAAACTTTTGTCCCTGTTCGACCTCAGACTTTAAAACATAATATGGTTAAGTATCCGTATTTCCTCATATTGTTAATACCTTTATTTAAAATTGATATAAATCATGAGTGTGCCATTAGCTTTCAGAAAAGACCTACTTTATACACTTATAATACAGTAATATTGTATATAATCAATTGATCCAATTGCTTATCACTGGGGTCCAGCACCCTTGTCTTTATAGACCAGTAAACCTTTGCAATTCATTCCTTGAAGAGTAAACCCCAGACCAAGCATCTCTTTCCTGCTAGAAGGAGACACCATGCTGTCTTCTCCCCATCTTGTTAGCGTGAGGTCTACCTACATCCCTTGTTAGCTTGATGGATCCACTTATGTGATATGTAAATGCATTCTTATTGTCTTTTGATGGACTTTGGAAGTCATTCCCAGGCATGGAAAACACATTCCTTGGTCTAGTGCAGACCTGTTTACCAACTCCCTCAGCAGTTTACAAACACTTTAGTCATAATTCCAGCCTATATTCATAACTCTTGATACCACCACATACATACATCATGCAAGAATATCAGTGATTAGTGACTTATTAGTTTGCACAAGGCACATTTTGTACAAAGATTACAATAATGTGTACAGCGTGAATACCGGGGTGCTTAGTATCCTAGTGTCATGATGTGGGCAGGGAAAGAATGGCTGACATGCGCACGCTCCTGGTCTGCAAGTCTCATTGTTCCTATTACAGCATGGTCTGGATGTACTTCCTCTTCCTTCTTGGGGCCAGGGACATTATAGAAATATGGCTATATTGGCCAATACAACTTGGTAGAAAGCCAAATATATAGATGCATACCACTAAGAAGTGTTGTCAAAAATCGATGGCCTGATGCGGCATATAGTGACTAACATGTACTTCTTTACTCCTGCAGGGAGTCCAACTGATATAAACAGGACTATATGTGGAAATACATTCAAAGGAGCTGCGTGTGAGAGTTGGATACGTCCACAGCAGTAAATCTTGGCAGGATTGGATCCCTGTTTATTATTAGTTAAATTGTTATTTGTATTGCTGCATCCAAAAACACCAATTAGGATTGCGGTTCCAGAGTGCTGTCTGTTGAATAAACACAAAAGCAGACAGTCCCTGTCCTGATTAATTTAATGATTAATGCAAAGCTAGAAAAGTTAATGAAAATAATACAGGAGAAATATGATGCTAACAATACGATATCCAAAATAAAAAATATATTTGTAAAACCAGATATGGAATTTATCCTACTACCGAAAGCCCAGTCAGAAGGATCTGGGAAGCTAAATAGAAGATACCTTTGACAGATAGATTGTGTACTTATTTAGCCCCCATTACCATAGAGTGTGAGCACCTCACAATTTTTAATGAGTTTATCTTCATAACATTCCTTTGAGGTCAGGAAGTCCTACTATCCCCGTTTTACAGATGGGAAGATGAGGCACAGAAAAGCTAAGGGACTTGCCCAAGGTGACAAAGGTGATGTCTACGGGGGAGCAGACTTGATTCCAGGTCTCCCAGGTCATAGTCTAGTGCATTGGACCATCCTTCTTCTCTGATAAAAGATTTGTAAACACTAGAAATATGCCACCAAGGCAAAATATTTCTATAATGCATTAAAATGTTACCCCCAAACTAATGTGACTCTTAAAATGATCAAACATTTGTAAAGATAATTTAAATTTTGTCCCAGCTGCCATTCCCACATTGGAACCTTCTGGCTTCTAGTATGGAAATGTACACAGATGCAAATATGCTTGTTAAAAGTTAAACCAGTATACTGTGAAGTGAATATAAACTTGAAATATGTAAAATAACAGAGATAGAAATTCAGAGACCGTGAGCTCTGAATCTGTGCTCATTATGCTACTGTTATTCCAGTGTAGCTTTATTGTGAAATTAATTGATTTCAGAGGAATTATTCTGGATTTATAGTGATGTGAGTAAGAACAGAAATGTTTATTTTGATTTCTACTACACAAAAGTGTGCCTATCCCAAGCTATGGATGAACTTGACAATATCTTACCGTATATTTCAAAAAAATAGACTCCAGCAATTACCTCCAGATCACACTACCCTGGCAGCAACATAAATAAGAAAATTTAATTTTCTTCTACCAACAAAATCACTAGCTTTGTTGTTGGTTCAGTGTAAAAAAGATCTCTTCTGGATGAAGAAGTCAATGCTATGGGTTAAGTCCCAGATTCTTGATTTTATGAAAGCAATATTTATGGAAGAGGACATTTATCAAATAAAGACAAAACAGGCCAGGACTAAATTCATAGGCTGAGACTGAAAAAACTGTTATGAGCATCTTGGTAATACTGTGTAGATATATTTTGTTGGCACTCTGCAGATATATTTACCTATATGGAAGTAATGCATTTGCATCAAAAGCAGTGGAAATAAAGTGAAGGTATAAAATAGTTCTGTTAAAATCATTGAGCTAAAAGTAATGCTGGGTCCAGTTGACCCTTCCTACTGGAAAATGTGTGGGAAAGGACACAGGAAGAAAAATCTATGCAAGGATATCTTTAACACGATTAAGGTGGGCCCTATCTGGTACAGGGCAAGTGCACCCGTCTTCCTCAGGGAATAGGGGAGGGGACATGAGCCTATTTCCCCCAACTTAAGTCCGCACATCTGGCCTTAGTTGTAAGGTAGAGTGCCCCAAATGGCCAGAGTTAATACAAATATCCCTCCCCCTCGGGATAATGTGGCCTAGTGGCCAGTGACCATGAAACATTCCCCTATTGTCAAGGCAGCGTGGCCCAATGGTCGGATTCCATAAAATATTCCCCCCCACACACACTTAGGGTAGCACAGCCTAGCAGCCAGAGTCCATGAAACATGCCCTTACTGTCAGGGCAGTGTGGCCCAATGGACAGAGTTCATGGAGGCCATCAGCAGGATGGCCCAGGGCCCTAGTAGCAGTAGAATCACAAGTTACCAGCTCAGTGGAGAGTCCTGCTGAAACATGCCAAGCTTACTTCACTGGGAGATACCACTCCAACACCATCCCTGGGTCACTTCCTCCCTCAGTCTCAGGCGTTGTAGTCCAGGAGGTATTGAGATCTCTTAGTGCCCCAGTACTGCTTGCTCCCTGGGGCACCATGGGCTGCTTGAGTCCAAGGCTGTCATCCACGTCTCCACTCCCCTTTGGCACAGGCTGGAGGCCATCCACAGCAGGAGTTTCTGGTACACATCTTTCCCCACTGGCATTTCTTCCTGACTGAGCTGGTCTGCTCTCTTTTATTCTGGTACATCTGGAGCATGCCCAGTAGGGAGAACGGGGTGTGGCTTCTTCAGCCCACAATGTGGCGTTAACCCCTTCCTGTCCAGTGAGGGGTGAGTGTGCCCCATCAGAGTCTCCTTGTCGGGTGTTCCCCCTAACTATTCCATTGTGGAGTTAGGGTTTACCCTCTTCTCTATGGAACCAGATATGAGTCCAGTCCAAAAACCTTGTGAATCCCAAGGAATCACAGCCAGCCAGAGCTCTGGTAGCTCATCCCATCACCTCCCTGACAGTTTGGCCAGAGCTTCACCCATTAGTAGATGCTCTCAAGACCCCCATTTCTGTCACTGAGCTCCGTGGCATTGGATGGGGGACAATGCACTTTCCTCTGGACATGGAGCCCACCCACTTCTCCAGTAACTTCCCCACCACTCAAGCCCCTTCTCTTGTGTGGGTTCCTGGAGTGTCCTTTCCAGGTGGAAGGAGAAAATCTGTGGGCAGAGGCTGTCCTCCAGATGTGCACCTCAGGTGAATGACTAAGGCTGTCTCTCAATATAGACTGTTATTAAGGGCTGCACTTTTTATCAGAATTATATTTTCTTTTCTAACAATTCTTGTGGTGTCCTTAGAATACCAAAATCTGTACTTGGCCTATACTTGTAACAACTGTGTAAAGAAAATGTAATAAAAGGAATTTTTAAATAAAGAAGGAGAGAGAATGAGAGTAGGAGGAGAGGGGAAGAAAAAGAGATCACAGTATAAAGAAATAAAAAGAAAAAGCAAAGACAAACAACCTCAAGGTTTGATTTCATTTATCAGTGCCTGTGATGGGGCATTGGCCCACACTGGTCTCTGTGGGGTTAATAAAGTCCTAGGGAGGCTGCACAGGAGGCAGCCAATTAGAGTGCGTCTGAGAGGAGCAGCCAGTCAGGGCCTGGTAGGCCCATATAAGAAAAGCTGCAGGGCAGAACAGGGTCAGATACTCCCTGGAGCTCAAGGAGGCAGAGGCAGAGGCAGAGGCAGAAAGAAGCTAGTGCCCTAGACAGAGCAGTGCTGATGTTGGGCATCTCCTGGATGAGAAGTTTCAGATGGTCTACAATCTCACATACAACACTATGGCTACACATGAAGATGTTGACACAACCATGCTGAGAAGAGCTTTATTTAACTATGTTCACTGTATGTTTGGAATCAGGTATGATGATTATGATTATGGAGAATTTAATCAGTTACTTGAATGCAGACTCAAGATTTACACTGAGACAGTGACCTGCTATCCAGAGAGAACTACCAAGTGCATGTACGGTAGTTACTGGTGTCAGTTCAAGCACTCAGAGAAGGTCCATGTAAATCTACTTTTAATGGAAGCCCGTATGCGAGCAGAACTTCTATATGCCCTTTGTGCCATAACTCGTCACTTGACCTGAGGTATCAATTCGAAGGGAGTGGAGGAAGTTCAATTGATATGTAAAGGCCTTTTTGAAATAGTCCACACCTGAACCTGTATGTGATGTAGTATCAAGTTACTCAGTTCTCTAGTGTCAAAGTTTAGCTGTGTTTTTGGTGGCTGTAATGTGCAATGATGTGTTTTATTTTCTTGATGCTTAACATTACTGGGACTGGGGAAGACTTCTTGCTGGCTGCTAGGATTTGCAGGCTGAGGCCCTAAGGCAAAGATATAAATGGTTTGGTTTGCAACAAATAATGACATTTTTAAGTGCCATCCTCAGATTGACTGGAATTCATTTTGAAATAAAATATTCAACAGAAGAACATCATACAAAGTTTATAGACAGCATAAATTTTTCTCTTTTTTATATTGTTAAGATACAACCTTTCATCTAATATTTTCACTAATGAAACTTATAATGAGTAGCAAATCTTACTGTGGATTTGCAGGGAAACATGTAAATGTATTGAAATGCACACACAAATTAATACAGCCCTAAGGCTCCCAAGCAAGTTGCAAATGCAGCATTTTGTGCCTTACAGGTGAAGCAGCCCTAGCTTAGAGTGAATTTTTATGAACACATTTTAAAGGGACACTGACATTATCTTAAATACGGTGCCACATAATGGAGCTTAAATTGGCACTTTTTCCAGTAATAATTAGGGATGAATGAATTGGTTCTGAGAAAAACATAGGTCTGAACTTCAGCCCAACCATAAACTTGAACACCAGCTTATATAAAAATTCAGATCAGTGTCCTCGGCTGATTTCCCCATTCCACAATTGCTTTCCCCCTCCCCCAGTCTGTTTCAAGGTCTCAGAAGGAAAGGAAATCTGAGTTGACTGCTGCCTACCATGGTCAAAGACACAAAGTAGTCTGGAGCAAAAGACATAAAGGCTCAACCAGCTCAGCAGATATTGCAACATCTATTAAGATCCCACAGCTGAATTTGGTGGAATATCAGCACAAGTAGAAAGCTCTAGTGGGGTTTGTGAGAAGGAGCTGGATGGTTAAGAATGAAAGGGAAGGCTCAGGGAATGATGAGAGAGGACTGGAAGACCCCAGATGAACCAGGCAAAATGTGTATGCTAGCAGAGCCTGTTGCGGGGTTAAAGATCAGGCGAAGAGGTCTGATGAGGTAGAGGGGAAGTGGGTTAGAGTTTCGGGGGAGACAAGAGGGTCTCAATGGGCAGAAAAGAGGGAGAGAGAAAATTAAGCAATAGAGACATGGGAAAGAAACCACAAAAGGTATTAGGTACTTTCGGATATACATAGAATTCTCCAAAGTAAATCTCTCAATCCTTCTGAGATTTCCCATCACTATAAATGATATGAGTAATAACTAGGGCTATTGATTAATTGCAGTTAACTCACCCGATTAACTCAAAAAAATTAATCACAGTTAAAAATATTAATCATGATTTATCACAGTTAAACAATAGAATACCTATTGAAATTTATTAAATAGTTTAGGTGTTTTTTTACATTTTCAAATATATTGATTTCTATTATAATTCAGAATACAAAGTGTACAGTGCTCACTTTATATTATTTTTATTACAAATATTTGCACTGTAAAAATGATAAACGAAAGAAATAGTATTTTTCAATTCACCTCATACAAGTACAGTCTCATTATCCTGAAAGTGCAGCTTACAAATGTGAATTTTTTTTGTTGCATAACTGCTCTCAAAAACAAAAAAAAGTAAAACTTTAGAGCCTACATGTCCACTCAGTCCTACTTCTTGTTCAGCCAGTTGCTAAGACAGACAAGTTTGTTTACATTTGCGGGAGATAATGCTGCCTGCTTCTTATTTACAATGTCACCTGAAAGTGAGAACAGGCATTCACATGGCACTTTTGTAGTCAGCGTTGCAAGGTATTTACCTGCCAGATATGGTAAACATTTGTATGCCCCTTCAAGCTTTGGCCAGCATTCCAAAGGACATGCTTCCATGTTGATGACACTCATTAAAAAAATAATGTGTTAATTAAATTTGTGACTGAATTCCTTGGTGGAGAATTGTATGTCTCCTGCTCTTGTTCTACCCGCATTCTGCCATGTATTTCATGTTATAGCAGTCTTGGATGCATATTGTTCATTTTAAGAACACTGTCACTGTAGATTTGACAAAATGCAAAGAAGGCACCGTAAGATTTCTAAAGCTAGCTATAGCACTAAGCCCAAGGTTTAAGAATCTGAAGTGCCTTCCAAAATCTGAGAGAGATGAGTTGTGGAGCATGCTTTCAGAAGTGTGAAAAGAGTAATACTACAGAAACTACAGAACCCAAACTGATGCAGAAACTACAGAACCCAAACCACCAAAATAGAAAATCAACCTTTTGCTGGTGACATCTGACTCAGATGATGAAGATGAATATGTGTTGATCTGCATAGCTTTGGATCGTTATTGAGCAGAACCCATCATCAGCATAGATGCATGTCCTCTGGAATGGTGGTTGAAGCATGAAGGGACATATGAATCTTTAGTACATCTGGCACATAAATATGTTGCAATGCCAGCTACGAATGCCATGCAAATGCCTGTTCTCACTTTCAGGTGACATTGCAATGTCACTTTCAGGTGACGATTCAGGTGACATTCAGGTGACAAGAAGCAGGCAGCATTGTCTCCTGCACATGCAAACAAACTTGTTTGTCTGGGCAAATGGCTGAACAAGAAGTAGTACTGAATGGACTTGTAGATTCTAATGTTTGACATTGTTTTACTTTTGAATGCAGTTATTTTTTTTTACATAATTCTACATTTGTAAGTTCAAATTTCATAATAAAGAGATTGTACTATAGTACTTGTATTAAGTGAATTGAAAAATACTATTTCTTTTATTTTTACAAAGCAAAATACAGAGCAAAAATAAATATAAAGTGAGCACTGTATACTTGGTATTCTGTGTTGAAATTGAAATCAATATATTTGAAAATGTGGAAAACTTACAAAAATATTAAATAAATGGTATTCTATTATTGTTTAACAGCGCAATTAATCATGTGATTAATCAAGATTAATTTTTTAATTGCATGATTAATAGCGATTAATTTTTTTAATCGCTTGACAGCCCTTGTAATAATCATTACCATTTTAAAAGAAATGCTCTCTCTCTCTTTCTCTGTAGTCCCTAATTAAAAAGCAGTATATCTTTTGCTCTCTGCTAAATATTGTAAGAGATATAAGAATCTATTAATCCAACAATGCATTGTGTCTGCTAGGTACATTAATACCACCATTTTATTAGAAGACAATTATTGGACTGTAAATTAAACCATAACAACTCGGGCACATAAGTAGGTTTAAATGAGTGGAGAATGTTGGTACCATAGGCACCAATATCCTCTGTTCCTGGGGGAGTTCTTGACTCTCACTCAGCCCCAGGCCCCACCCCACACCTATCCCCCCACCGCCCCTCCCCCACTTCTTTCCACCCCCTTCCCTGCCTCTTCCCACCCCATTTCTCCCCCTGTGCCCTAGCACCTCCTGCACGCTGCTGAACATCTGATCCACAGTGAGCAGGAGGTGCAGGGAGGGAGGGGAAGGACCTGATCAGTAGGCACTGCTGGCAAATGCTCAGCACGCACAATTTTTTTCCATGGGTGCTCCAGCCCCGGAGCACCCAAGGAGTCAGTGCCTATGGTTGGCACACAAATTAGAAGTGGGCATGGACTTCAGCCCTTGGAAGTTATTAATTTTGTGGCATTCAGAGGTGAGTAGAACCCCAGTTCCAATGCAGCCGTTTGAGGATTGTGGGATAGCTCTTCCGCCCACCCATGCTAAAGATTTCCTAGAGAACATTGTGGGAACTGCTAAGAGGTCCTCCCTTCCCTGCTCGCTCCTAAAACAATAAATACAGAGCGCCTGCTCCTGAGCTCACTGATCAATCACCAGACAACACTAGTAGCTACAATACACTTCTGACTCTAGCAAAAGACCTGGGCTTGGTCTATGCTTAAAAGTTAGGTCAAAAAAGCTACATCAGTCCACATTCCTAACTGACTTAGCTATGCAGACCTAACCTCAGTGTAGATGCAGCTCTGTCAACGGACGAATGCTTCCATCAATATAGCTACCATCATTCAATGATGTGGGTTTTCCTACAACAATGAAGAAATATTTCCTGTTAGTGTCGACTGTGTCTACATATCAGGATTGTGCCCTGATAGCTATGCTGATGTTGCTATGCAAGTAGAGTCTCCATAGCTTAGACATTCAGCAGCCCCTCTACTTTCTCTGAAGTGGGTTCTGATTTAGTAGTGTTTTCAACCCACTTTGTACAGGTGTCAAAGACTACACAATGTGCAAGGAGAGTGGAAAATCATGTCATTTTTACTTTAAATTGAGAAATTTTCATCTAATTGGGAGTAGTGGGAATGTTTTCTGAAGGTTGTCAGTATCTGAGTATAGCCCTTCTTAGGGAGTTTCAGCATCTTGTAGGGACACATCTCAGAATATTTAGTGTCTCATTACTTTCAGGAGGAAGTAAAGAGCTATCTACTGCAGTGTTCAGGACTTTAACCCCCAAAACTCACTCTATCGACACCTCTGATAAAAAAATACTTGTTCAGAAGGTGGCTGACGATACACATACACAAAGCACTCTAAATCCCTCCATCATCCCTTCTCTGTTCCAGGTCATCTCTTTTTTGGGTTTATATTTTTGACTGTGTACATAGAAAAATGTTTTTCTAT
This sequence comes from Chelonoidis abingdonii, assembly GCF_003597395.2. Taxonomy (NCBI): domain Eukaryota; kingdom Metazoa; phylum Chordata; order Testudines; family Testudinidae; genus Chelonoidis; species Chelonoidis abingdonii. The sequence goes on along the minus strand of NC_133770.1, from coordinate 31,149,561 downwards.
GTACATTTTTATCTCCTTTTTTCTATGTACATTTTTGACTTTGTACATAGAAAAAAAGGAGATAAAAATATAGCTAACACTACTGTCATGGCCATCTTATTCCTGCGTAATTACATTCTGCTCAACTAATTTAAAATTTAAGGAGGTGCAGTGTTGTAAACTTCCTGGGTTTGATTCTCATGTATGCCAATGTCCCTTTATATCACTCTGGCAGTATAAAAGGCACTGAAAGAGGGTGTCCATTTCTATGCATTTTCAGGAACTTTACACTTAGTGGGCCTTAGTGTAAATGAGAATCAGGTCCCTTGTCTGAAATTCCTGCGTAGTGTTGTAGTGTGCAGTTTATACAGCCACTTCATTTCACCCCAGCGGTGTCTGTGTTTCAAAGGAGGCAAAATGAGCCCTATATAGTTGCACATTCTGCATTTCTGTAAAGTGCCTTGAGGTTTGTGAAGGTATGAGGTTAAATACATAATTATGTAACTAAATATCTTGTCTCTCTAGCAAATGCTCAACCATTCAATTCAAAATCATCATTACATTTAGGAAACTTCTGCCAGAGTAACCAGTGCTGTTACTCCAGTTTTACACTGTTGTAATTCCAGTGAAGTCCATGAAGTTGCACTGATGGAGTAACACAGTGATGAACTGGCTGCCTATTCTTTAGGCACTGGAGAAAATATCGATGCTATTTTAGTCATGTTTCTGTATGTATTTTTAAGAAGGTATATAAGAAGATCAGACAGCAGAGAAGCACTAACCAATTAGGCAGGTGTTTGGAGAACTAAAATTTTATGAATAAGAAAGAAGATACATGGGGAATAGCTGTTCATTTCTGAGAGAACCATATTCCACCCTCCTTCCATGGTGGAATTCTCAATGAAGTTAATAAGAGAACTGCATAAAATCGTAAGATATGGCCCTAAGCATGTAAACTACTTATACCTGAATGGGTAGCAATAACTTGTAACCTAATTATGGGCTTGCATTTTTTTTAGTTTTTTTTTAATGATCTTGGTCATGTGCTAACTTTGCAGTCCCTTTACAACATACCATGTCCTATTTTACAGTTACACACACATTTGCCAATCCCTATTAAAAGATTATTAGTTAGTGGAAAAAAGCTTTGACCAACTCTAGGAAATCATTTCACAGAAATTCTGCAAATTTATGTTTGTCAAATAATTCATGGGAAATACTCCCATAAAATGCCAATTATTTTGTTCATGGATAAAGCTTACAGTTCTATTGCCTACTTTAAAAGTCAGTTATGATTTACTCCCAATTTTTAATTTCCCCAGGACAATGACATTGTCTTCTTCTTAAAGATTCAGGTTCAATTTGACCTCATATTTTGTGAAAAGGGCTTTAAAATGTTACAGTCTTGATATCCTTACAGCTCTAAATTTACTGATAAATATCCACTGGGATATGAAACTCAGTCTGAACGCTAGTTATGATAATAAAGTGCTCCTTCTTCTTTGCTCGCAGTTGCAAGAATAGCAGGTGGTCGTTGTTTACTGTGCTAAAACAAGCCACTACATCTGAGACAGCTCATTTTGGACCAATGCTGAATGCCATGCTTAAGTGATTCTACTCCTAACAAAGCAGCCAAGACTCTCATTCCCATTGTTTCATTTGAATGAGAATTAGCTGCTGCTGCTTGCATGGTCAGGACTTGCTATTATAAAATGGTTCTGCAGACATGTTTATTGAAGGCTAGCTGCCATAGTATATGGAGAATGATCTCTTAATGGATCCATGCTTTTCACAATCAACGTTACCAGTGAGAGTGAAAGTCAAGAGGAAGCAGCAATGAATGAAGCAGAGAGGAGGCAGCATTCTCTCTCTCAGCCTGTAGCAGTAGCAGCCTTACTATCTATACTTCTCTAGTAATATGCACTGCAGAAACTGTAGGCCCATATATTTTCATTAGGGTAAGGGAATGCAACTGCTCAGCATAATGTCAGTGAAACTGACAGGAGACCGTACTCAAACAGCACAATGTCAACACAATCACAGCGTAAACTACTGTGATTACTACCAAAATCTTGGACAGAAGGGTAAAACAAAATGAAACACGCTGTTCTTATAGGTAACAAATTCCCCTTCATGCAGTTTAAAAATGTTTTCTTCAATGACTAATACCTTTTTCATGATGCAGGTCCTGCTTTGTAAACCAAGACACATGCACCCTAGAATATCTAGGCCCAGTTTTCTAATAATGGAGTCTAGAGAATCTCACTTCAAATACACAGCATGTCAGAGCTCTTTAAAAATGATTCATATGAGTCCTGTTATAAGCATTAGGGCCAAACTGCTCTAATCAATCCAGAGCACACTGAAAGCTACAGGAACCAAAGTGCCTGCTTCTAACAGCTGTGCCGTCAAAGAAATCTATGCTATTTTCCCTCCCACCCACAGCATCGACTATCCACTTTTTCAATCTAAGCAATGATTTTCATTTTTTCTCAGCTAAAGATTGCTAGTGAGTATAAGAAGTTAGAGATGGAAAAGATCTAAGTGTTATTATATTATAATGAGTAGTAGTCCATCTCTGCAAGTACATTCTTTGTGCCTAAGACAAAATGCCTTGAGGAGCTTGCACTTGGAGTCATATATCTGTGCCTTGCCCCTAACTACAAGCTTTGGCTTTAAGCCACAATTTATTCCTTACTATTCAGGGCAAAATATTGTATCTGGACAACACAATGTATCTCTGACACTGTTTAATTAGGGATGTTCAAACCAGAGCTTTCTTCCTCAAAGTGGAACCAAACCAAACTCAATCTGTTGTTGAGAATTGAGCCCATTCAATTAATTTTGTGATCAACCTTTTAATTTCCACATACTTTTGTCCTTCCTGATTTCAGCTGCCACCAAAAGTGGAAATACTGAAATAATTCAAGAGGCTTTTTTGGCGGGGGGGCGGGGGGGGATTCCAGCTTGTTTGAAACCTAGTAACACTAGGAAACCTGAAACAAAATCTAATTTTGTGAGATTTCCAGCTCAATTTTCAGACCAAAGGTTGAGACAATTTGAATTAACTAACATCTGAACTTCGGGCTTCTTATCCAAACTTCAGCTGAGCATCCAAACCTTTAGACCTTGCTCATCATCAGTCTACACAGACATTTGTTCTACCCCAAACAGTGAACATGCCACTAGATGATTTTTTTTTAAAATTATTATTGTGGGTTTTTGCACATGTCCTCAGTACTGAAATATCTCTGACTGTTAGTTGTCATTTAAGAAAGACACTGAACACTTAGCAAACATGCCTTTTATCAGTGGAAGAACATTGCCATCTTATCAATCAAAGATAGCATATATGCAAACACTTTATCTAAGCTTTTGTTCCTCTAGATTGTTTGGTTGCCTGTTTATGGCTCCCAGACCATTTTACCAGCAACAGGCTTCAGTTAATTATTCCCCCTTCTGTCTGTTTCCCCATTTGTCAAATGGGGACTAATACTTGTCTCTTTTGTGAAGTGCTGTGAGATCTACTGATGAAAAACACTATTTAAGAGCTAGGTACTATTATTCTTAGCTCAGAAATCTGAATCTAAAATGGTGACTGGTACAAAGAGGCACTGACTTATTACTCCTCTAACTTTGAAATCCCTTCATTGGTTACAGTTAAATCCTGTATTAATGTTAGAAGTTTTTCTGATAATTTAAAAACCCAGAAACTTTCTTGGGCTTTTATATGTTTCAGAACTATTGGTGCAATAAACTCCATTTCTCCCTCTGTGATATGCTGACTCATTCATTTCCTCTTACCAGTGAAGATAAGAGGAAGACTGCTGGGCTGGAGCTTTTACTGTTCTTGCCCTATGCATCTGGCACTCCTTCCTTTCGAGATTAAACTGATTCAAGCTGGGGAGCTTTTTTTAAGTAATAAACTAAAACCTTTTTGCTTGATAAAGCATTTAATTCCTGAAACATCAGGATTAGGTATAAACTGAAAACATAGTAACAGCTTTTTAAAAATATATATTGTCTTTTTTATTCACCCTTGAGAGAATACAAAACTCATTTTTAGCTCCAGAACACATATTCTGCCAACTTCTTTGATCTTCTCTATTCTCCCACTGAAGACTTTTGCTTTCATAATTATAGGCAGTTGAGGCAGTTTCGCCTTGCACAGGTCTTTGTAATAACCTAAGCATTCATCAGTGATGGAACTTTCAACAGCATAGTTTTTTGAGTAGTTTAACCTTGCCTACAGATTAACAGGTGTTGACATTTAAAAAATAAATTCTCACTTTGAAGAGCTTTTCTAACATGTATGGTGGGGATGGAGACCTTCTGCTAAGATGCTAGGCATTTCTACAAGTGAGGGCAGATAATGGGAGAGCTCACAGCAGAGGTGACTGTGTGTCTGGTGCCTGGTAAATACTGGGGAAGCGTAAGCATGAAGAGAGCACTGATCTACCAATTTTGGAAGAGGCAGGAGAAGACTAGAAAGGTGGCTAGGACCTAGTTTGCCCATGAAGATTGTGAAAGAAGCCTCTAAAATAGTGGAGCTATACCAAGAGAAGGATCTGAGCTTCACGATTTCCTGTCTGGTTGTTTTTTGCTAACATTTTTCTAATATATGCCCAGACCACATGGTGCACAATGTGCATAAATACTAATAAAGTATAGTCAAAATTACATTATAAAAAAGGGTGCCTAAATTGAAAACACTGAGCTCCCTATGGAAAACTCCAGCAGTAACCATCCCTTTATTAATGATCAATCCATAAAAAACCCATCTAACCCAACACTATTGTTAAAAATGTAAGAGAAACTTGTGCGTAGGTCTGTATAAAAGTTCTATGCGCTTGGGTAATCATAACTTTAATTGTAACTTTAATAAAACTTGTAAAACAAATAAACCTTGTACTTGTAAATGTAAGTGTGGTCACTACCCTTGGTCTTTATGTGTTCCTAAAACCTCTAAATCTAAAGCAAGTGGCCAAAGTAACTTTCACTCTAAGTTTAAAACTGTAGCAACCAAATCTGAACCACACTCCCTTAAATAAAATAAAAGGCGACACTGCTTTGTATGAGACTGGAATTAGAATTTGTTGTTAAATTGAGGCTGATATTGTTACACTCTTTGAATCTAATCTCTGGGGTAAGACTTGAGGTTGGGCAATTGAACATTCATGGACTGATCATCATCTTCTGTAGTCTGAGAGGGGGTCATGCTTCTGTTATCAGTGCAGGGCATCTGTTTTGGTGGCCTGCTGAGACTGATGGAACTGGAGTTTTTCTAAAGGGCTCTGAGGGAGAGAGAGAATCATTCCTCCCTTAGACCACTAATGGTGATTTTGTCATTTTATAACATTTTTTTTGTCCTCCACCATCAACAGGTTGACCCCAAGGCATCCTCTTAAATGATTTTGTCCTTATAGATCACCTTGGTTGACAGACGATCTGCAACAGATTAAGTGAGAGGGTAGGCAGCTAGAGAATTTGTTGTAGAATTCTGAGGCAGAAGTGCACTGATTGCATCATAAAAATTCTTATACTACTGCTGTGTGGGAGACAAAGAAGAGATTTCTTGCCTGCAGCATAGTAACCACCAATCTCAATATTTGTTTTGGGTGATGGATAGAGGGCAGGAACATGATAACAGTCAAAATGACTGGGAGGGCAGGGACATGATAACTGTCTTCAAGTACATAAAAAGTTGTTATAAAGAGAAGGGTGGCAAATTGTTCTCCTTAACCACTGAGGACAGGACAAGAAGTAATGTGCTTAAATTACAGAAGAGAGATTTAGGTTAGATGTTAGGAAAAACTTAACCACTGGAACAGGAGGCTATTGAATCTCCATCGTTGGAGGTTTTTACAAACTAAACTAGTTAAGCAAACACCTAACGGAATAGATAATACTTAGTCCTGCATCAGTGCAGGGGACTGGACTAGATGACCTCTCGAGGTCCCTTCCAGTCCTACATTTCTATGATTCTATGATAGCTGGGGATAAATCTTGGCTTTCTCCACTTTATGGCTGATTTGAGTTCCTCCCCTTGTGAGAAAATTATTAACTATTTTGCAGATGAAAATCACTTGAATTCAGACCAAACTTGTCTCAATGTGTGTGTCTTGATAGCAAAAAATGTTGTATCATCTCTTCCTTAGTTTCATTCCTCTAATGCTGACTGTAGCACTGAAGGAGTGGAGGGAACTTTGAGTCAGATTTTGTGCTCTGGATCCATGACTTTTCTAGCCAGTGAATTCAAGCAGTGAGATGCTGAGGCCACTGTGAATGGATAGTCAACACTTCTCCTAAAGAGGACAGGCTGTCAGCTTCTCTGAAAGCCTCGTTGATCTGACTCAAGAAACAGTCAGTTGACCTTGACAATCTGGCTAATTATTAGCCTGTGTCAACTCTTCCTTGTGTGGTGAAGGTTACTGAAAAGGTTGTGGTAAGACAACCATTACAGTATATATATGCCTCATGTTTCCTAGACCCTTTATCAATGTGGATGCACTACAAAGACTGCTCCTGTTTTGTTGATTGATCTGCTAATAGTGAGGGATGAAGATGAAGAATCCTTATCCATGATCATATTACTAGATCTATCAGCTGCCTTTTATAATGTTCATCGTGAAGCACTGTTGACATATCTACAGACCTGAGTGGGAGTGAGCTGGGCTCCTCTCATGTGGCTTCATCCTTTATCCTTAGAGAAGATGCAGGGAGTAGTGTGGGACAATGACTCCTCTTCCCTTTAAGTTCTCTCGTATGGAGGTCAGAAGAGTTTCATCTTGCTCTCTTTCCTTTTGTTCAACACACACATGATGATATTACAGGTTCTAATAAGAAAGCCTGGGCTACTGTGTCCTCAGTATGTGGATGAAATCTAGCTTTCTGTTTCTGTGGCTTTTGACTCAGATGGCAGTTAAGCACCTTTCCCAGTGTCTGGTTGGGATTGGTGCATAGACATGTACAAATTGACTGAGGCTCCATCCAGCTAAAATCAGATAAAATAGAGACATGGTGAGGAATATATTTGCTTCTTTGTCAACCATTTGCTCTTCATTTTCACAAATTAGGAATCTGGTTAGATTCCCAATTATTGGTGGACAATCAAGTTTCAGGAGTAGTCAGGATGACTTTAATTTTCATCCATTTAGGACACTGCAACTTTTACTCACAGATGTAGACCTCACTTTGGTGATTCATACCTGCCTTACTTAGGCCTATGTCTTAAGTGTATGCAGATAATGATGTTGATACAGAATACAGCAGCCCTCTGTTTAGGTGGAATAATCTTGATGCAAGTATGCCATGGTGTTACCGGAAGTATTGAGTTTGTGTATCGAATCTGTGTTTTTTAGTTGCTGTGTGCTTCATTCTTTTACCGTATTGCTTTTATTATATTATCCAATTATATTAAACCATGTGGCTCCTGGAAGCAGTGGCATGTTCTCCCTCCAACTCCTATGTGTAGGGGCAGCCAGAGGGCTCTGCACACCGCCCCAGCCCCAAGTGCTGCCCCTGCAGCTCCCATTGGTAGATAACTGCAGCCAATGGGAACTGCAGGGCGGCGCCTGCAGACAGGGTAGCACACAGAGCCTCCTGACAATGCCTCCACTCAGGAGGCGGAGAAGGAGGGACATGCAGCTGCTTCTGGAAGGTACTTTAGGTAAATACCACCTGGAGCCTGCACCCCTGATGCCTTCCCACTTCCCAACCCCCTGTCCCAGCCCTGATCCCCCTCCTGCCCTCCAAACCCCTCAGTCCTAGCCCAGAGCACCCTCCTGTACCCCAACCCCTCATCCCCAGCCCCAATCTAGAGCCCACCCCCTCTAGTCAGAGCACCCAAAAATGATGCAATACAGTCTCCTGATTGCATCATCCCTATACATTCCTATGGGCTCCTATGTATTCCTATGGGGTTTTTCAGCTGACCTGTGGGTGACCCCTAGACCTTTCCATCAAAATTCCCTATCAGAAATGGAATTTACCATTGCATCTCAGAAAGTGTTACATCAAGTGTTACATCAAATAACATCTCAGAAAGTATTACATCAAAGGTAAGGACCCCATGTTCCTTAAAATGGAACCTGCCACTGGAAATGGAACTTTCCATTACATTACCAGTAATGACATCTTCCATTACACAGAATCATAGAAGTTAGGGTTGGAAGAAACCTCAGGAGGTCATCTAGTCCAACTCCCTGCTCAAAGCAGGACCAACACCAACTAAATCATCCCAGACAGGGCTTTGTCAAGCCAGGCCTTAAAAACCTCTAAGGATGGAGATTCCACCACCTTCCTGGGTAACCCATTCCAGTGCTTCTTCACCCTCCTAGTGAAATAATTTCTCCTAATATCTGATCTAGACTTCCCCCGCATAACTTAAGACCATTGCTCCCCGTTATGTCATCTGCCACCACTGAGAACAGCCTAGTTCCATCCTCTTTGGAATCCCCTTCAGGTAGTTGAAGGCTGCTATCAAATCCCCCCTCGCTCTTCTGTTCTGCAGACTAAATTAGCCCAGTTCCCTCAGCCTCTCCTCATAAGTCATGTGTCAGCCCCCTAATCATTTTCATTGCCCCCTGCTGGACTCTTTTCAATTTGTCCACATCCTTTCTGTAGTGGGGGGCCCAAAACTGGATGCAGTACTCCAGATGTGGCCTCACCAGTGCCGAATAGAGGGGAGTAATCCCTTCCCTCGATCTGCTGGCAGTGCTCCTACTGATACAGCCCAATATGCTGCTAGCCTTCTTGGCAACAAGGGAACACTGTTGACTCATATCCAGCTTCTTGTCCACTATAATCCCCAGGTCCTTTTCTGCTGAACTGCCACTTAGCCAGTTATCCCAGCCTATAGCAGTGCATGGGTTCTTCCATCCTAAGTGCAGGACTCTGCACTTTTCCTTCTGAACCTCATCAGATTCTTTTGACCAATCCTTAATTTGTCTAGTCCGTCTGTATCCTATCCCTACCCTTCAGTGTATCCATGGAGACAAGTTTGTAGAAATTTTGGTGGTGCCGCAGAACCGATCCCCAACTCCGCCCCTCAACTTCGCCTCCACCCTGCCTAAGCTCTGGTGGGTTTAGGAGGGGGAGGTTCTGGGGTTCAGTCTGGGCTGGGATTAGGGTGCAGGAGGGGTGCAGACTTTGGAAAGAGTTTGGGTGCTGGGTGCAGGCTGTGGGCTGAGAGGGGGTGTGTGCAGGGGTGAGGGCTGCAAGCTTTGGGATGGAGTTTGGGTGCAGCTCTGGCTGTGGTGGGTGTGAACAGGTGAGGGTGTGCAGGCTCTGGGAGGGAGTTTGGGTGCAGGCTCGGCTGGGTGGTGTAGGTAAGAGGAAGTGGTGCACGCTGGGGCAGAGGATAGGCTGCAAGGAATGAGGGTTGGGGTGGGATGAGGGTTCATGATACGGGGGGTCAAGCTGGGGAGAGAGCTCAGGGTGCAGGAGGATAGGTTGGGCTGAGGATGAGGGCTTCGTGCTGCAGGGGGGCTCAGGGCTGGGGCAGAGATCAGGGTGCAGAGGGATGAGGGCTCTGGCTGGGATGAGGGTTTGGGCGTTGGAGAGGCTCAGGGCTAGGCAGAAGCAGGGTAAGGGCAAGCCTGCCTTGCCATTAGCGGGTGGAGGCAGTAGGACCTGGGGCAGCAGACAGCAGTCTGCCGGAGCATTCTCTGGCAGCACAAGCAGGCAGGGATGCGCGGAGGGGGATGCAGGGGGAGGGGTGGAAGGCAGAGCGGGACCCGCTCCAGGTAAGGATGCGGCGGGCGGGGCGATGGGGGAGACCCGCGGGGCAGGGGCCTGATCAGGCAGGGCCGGGGAGAGACCCAGCCCAAATATTGCGGAGCAGGGCCCCAGCCCTGAATATCCTGGAGCCTGAGCACTGCAAATGTATATAACGCCGCTATGAATGTATCTACTCTCCCCCAGTTTAGTCATCACAACTTGCTGAGGGTGCAATCACCTATCATCCAGTGATTAAATAAAGATGTTAACAAAACGGTCCCAGGACTGACCCCTGGGCACCCCACTTGATACTGACAGCCTATCATAAGCATCTTTCCCAAATCTGGACGCTGCGTCCAAAATTGGTGCCTGCATGAAACCCTCTAAGCTTAATTACCAGCTTGATCTATAGCTGCCACAGTCTGGTCCCCCAAAACTCCCGGGACCCAAGAACCAAATCCTGGATTCTTAAAACAAGGAAAATAAACATTTCCCTTCCTGCTCTTTACTTCCTCCCAGATTTTCCCCCCGGGTATACTAGGAGATTCCCGCCTTCATCCCTTGAACACAAAAACGAGACAATTTACCTTCCCCTCCTTCTTTTTCCCCTCCCAGTCTTTCCCTGAGAGAGGCAGTATTTCGGCACAAGATTCCTATCCCTTGCCATAACTGAAAAAGAAAAGTCAACAAGTTTTAAAAAAAGAAAGCTTATATAAAAAGAAAGAAAAGGACAAAAAAATTAATCTCTGTATTAAAGCGATAATACAGGGCTATTGCTTAAAAAAAAATATGAATAAACGCCTTATTCAAAAAGAGATACATTTAAACTTCCAGCAACTACACACATGTAATACATAAAAAAACAATAACAACCATTTTTTTTCTACCTTTGTATCCACAACTTTGAAACTGAAGATTAGAAGCCTTACAGATAGAAAGACCCTCTCATAGCTGAGAGCCAGACAAAAGACACAGACCCAACATTCCCTCCCTCAGCTTTGAAAAATCTGTTTCCTGATTGGTCCTCTGGTCAGGTGTTTGTTCTCTTTGTTTACCATTTACAGGTGAAAGAAACCATAACCCTTAGCTATCTATTTATGACACAGCCAATTGGACATTGAGCCATTGATCACTATCTGTTGAGCCCGATGATCTAGGCAGCTTTCTATCCACCTTACAGACCATTCATCCAATCCATATTTCTTTAACTTGCTGGCAAGAATACTGTGGGAGACCATATCAAAAGCTTTACTAAAATCTAGGTATATCACGTCCACAACTTTCTCCAAATCCACAGAGCCAGTTATCTCATCATAGAAGGCAATCAGTTTAGTTAGGCATGACCTGCCCTTGGTGAATCCTTGTTGACTGTTCCTGATCACCTTCCTTTCCTCCAAGTGCTTCAAAATGGATTATTTGAGGGCCTGCTCTATGATTTTTCCAAAGACTGAGGTGAGGCTGACCGATCTATAGTTTCCAGGTTCTCCTTCTTCCCTTTTTTAAAGATAAGCACTATATTTGCCTTTTTCTAATCATCTGGGACCTCCCCTGACCACCATGAGTTTTCAAAGATAATGGCCAATGGCTCTGCAATCACATCAGCCAACTCCCTCAGAACCCTTGGATGCACTGCATCCAGGCCCATGGACTTGTGTATGTCAAGCTTTTCTAAATAGTCCTTAACCTGTTCTTTCACCACAGAGGACTGCTCACCTCCTCCCCATACTGTGCTGCCCTGTGCAGCAGTCTGGGAGCTGACCTTGTCTGTGAAGAGTGAGGCAAAAAAAGCATTGAGTAATTCAGCTTTTTCCACATCATCTGTCACTAGGTTGCCTCCCGCATTCAGTAAGGCTCCCATGTTTTCTCTGACCTTCTTCTTGTTGCTCGTATACCTGTAGAAACCCTTCTTGTCACCCTTCACATCCTTTGCTAGCTGCAACTCCAATTGTGCTTTGGCCTTCATGATTAGAACCCTGCATGCTCGAGCACTATTTTTATATTCCTCCCTAGTCATCTGTCCAAGTTTCCACTTCTTGTATGCTTCCTTTTTGTGTTTAAGCTCACCGAAGATTTCTGTGTTAAGCCAAGCTGGTTGCTTGCCATATTTGCTATTCGTTCTGCACATCAGGATGGTTTTTTCCTGCACCCTCGATAAGGCTTCTTTAAAATACAGCCACCCTTTTTATATCCAATTGCACAAATTATAATTTTTCCGATTTTTAAACCCGTCACAAGGTTTTCTTCAAACCTTCATTTATGGTGCTTCGAACAACTGAGGCAAAATTTCTCACTACAATGGGTGCTTTGTGATCTGACTGCCTACGGAATTTCTGGGTTGATTTAGACTTATGAAGTACTAGATGGCCTGGGACCTCCTCATGCCATACTGCTGCAGTTGAAATCTGTGGCTATGCTCAAGTTGGAGCTCCCAACTTAAAATAAAAGAGAGATTGCTGCTGACAGACCATTGTTTGTGAGGGCCTCTGGACTTTTGAGCTCACTTTCCCTCCTCTCATCACCACCCCTCCCTGCCTTGATCTAAGAAAGTATGGCTTTCTTAACCTTAAGGATATGATGCACAGCCCATCATTTTATGTGACTTTTACGGAATGAGCAACAACATTGAAATTCAGTTTTGTGGTCTTGGAAAGGAGAATCTGCTTGGATTCAAACCTGTGGCTCCAGGAAGTTTGAGTATTTCAAACTTAAGGCTTAGACCAATCACAGTAAACAGGGTATAAAATAAAATGGACACAGTCACTTAGTTTTTCAGATAAAAAGAGGCTCAAGGTTATCAGGAGAGACAGTGGAAATTAGGAGTTTGTTATTGTTTGAAAAACATATCATGAATCAAGGACACAAACTGCTAACAAATAAACATCTGTTGCTGGGAACAGCAAAAAGGTAAGGACATACAATGCTAGAGATCTTTTTTCAAAACCTGGTAGTTAATACCATTTTGTTTGATGTTTTTAGTTTCCCCTTTGAGATGGTAGCAGGAACATTATTTCATGTATATCCATTTTTCAGGATTTTTCGTGTGTGTGTGTGTGTGTGTGTGTGTGTGTGTGTGTGTGTGTGTGTAAAAAAGAAGAAAAAGCTTGACAAATGGGCATGCATGAAATAATGTTCCTGCTACTATCTCAAAGGGAAAGCTAATACCATTTTATTTGATGTTTTCAACTACCAGGTCTTGATAAAAGGCCATTTTTTATTTTATTTGTATATATATTGCCTCTTTTTTTACCTGGATGTCTGTCTACAGAGGTTTTTAGTGCCAAGACTATTGGCACTGGAACACATGTCTAGCATTGGCGTCGGGGCAATGGCGCTAAGTGAAGAGTAGTGCCACGGTGAGCATTTCCTGCACCATCATCAAGACTATTGAGGCCTTTATAGATGGTGCAGGTGTGGTCTTCAGTACTACTTTATTTTTAACTGGTATTCACAGTGTTGAGTGAGGAATTTGCTGTAGGTTAGGACCCCAAAGAGATTTTAGTCTTGAGCCTGTGACAGAAGGCAATGCTGATGTCAGAGCAGCAAAATGAATCTTTGGTCCCACATCAGAGGACCTCAGCACAGAGCTGGTCTCGGTACACTTGAAGGGCATGTTGAGTCTCATGCTAAAGCACTGAGGAGCCAGATGAGCCTGGAGCCTCAAGAATTTCTCCCTTCTAGCACAGGAGTGAAGACACAACTGACTGGGCCCGGGGTTACCCAGACATAAAAGTCGCAGGATGTAGGCATAGGTCTCTAGGATGATCACTGGGCAAGTGGTGCACCTCTTGAAGTCCTGTAGAGCTGGGGGCTCAACCTAGTCTTGGTGAGGGGCTGACGGCTCCCAATGAGTAGAGGTTATCTACACTAACTGATCCTATATTACCCTAGACTATTTACAGGGAACTATTAAGCTAGACTAAGGGAAGTTCTGGCCTCAGGACACAACGGAGATTTCTATTCACTCTCTGTGGCAGAGGTGAAGAAACTGAGGTGGTTGGGGAGAGGGGTACTTCCTTATATAGAATAGGATGATGACATCACTCATGCATGAGATGTCTCCTGCATCCCACCCCATCCCCTAAATGAACACAATTTTTCAAGGTAGTTCTGCAGCTCGATATCAGGGCCACCATATCGCACAAATGGGAATGCACAGAGGCCCTCAGAGAAGAAAAGAAAGTCACAGTGACCCTTGCTTGCTACCCACACAACTTGCTATAAATTGAAGACTGACAAATTATCTGAGCTAGATACACGCTCAGTCTAACTTCCTAACAGTTGCAAGCTACAAGACTGAAACACATATTTCATAGGTCTTATGAAATCTATTGTGATCTATCATTTCACCATCTGCTGAACAGTAACAGGTCTCTCCAAGGCAGGTGTGACTCCAGCTGGAGAAAGTAAAGAACTGGGGACTCCTGAGTTTACTATTCATTGGCACATCTTTTCTCCTGCTCTGGGGAAAGACCTGGGAAGGGACTGGGAAGCAGAGAAAGAGAAACACTACTTTTCTAAAGACAGCATTGGGACATTATAATCAGGAGCGGATTTACTGTGAAACAAACCGTGCGGTTGCATGGGGGCCCCAATGACAGGGGACTCCCCAAAAAGGACAAATATCTGACAACCTGCCCCCAAAGTCCAGGCCAACAGTGCAGCAAGGATCAGGCAGGCAGTCTACCTGCATGCCATGGCTGATGGCCAGACGCTGCTCCCAGAAGTGTGCATCCCTGGTGGGGCAGAGAGGTGGCTCTGCATGCGCCCCAGCCCCAGGCAGGACATGGAAATCCACTGCCCTCCTCCTCCCAATGGGTGAGCAGAGAAGTGCCAGCAGCAGTGCAGCACAGCTAAGGAAGCTCCCTGCCTACTCTGCCTCCAGCCCTCCGCGCCATTTCATTCCCAGAAGCATCCGGCATGTCCCTGCGGCCCCCCGGGGGTGGGGGAGGGTGTCCGCGCACTGCCCCTACCCCTACTGCCAGCTCCACAGCTCCCATTGGCCAGGAACTGTGGCAAATGGGAGCTGTGGAGGTGGCACCAGCAGCGCATGGATAACCGCTGCCCCACCCCGCTGCAGGAGGGTGTGTGTGTGCTGGTCGCTTTGGGAGCTGCACCATCCGAGGTAAGCATCTCCCCCTTAGCCCTCTGCCTGCACTGCAACCCCCCACCTCAGCCCAGAGCCTGTACTCTGCACCCAAACTTCCTCCCAGAGCCCGCACCCCTCACCCCTCCTCCCACACCCCAACCCTGTGCATCAGACTAATTCCCATACCCAGCACCCAAACTTCCTCCCAGAGCCCACACCCCGCACCCCCTCCTTCACTCCATCCCCCTACCCCAATCATTTTATTTTTATTTACTTCCCATTACTTATAATATCGGAGGAGGATGAAGAAAACAAGAATGAAACATGCAGGGGAGATAAGAGAGAATGTTCTTTATCTTGGCTGGGTCCCCAGGGCCCCCCCCCCAAATGAAGCTGTGCACAGGGCCCCATTAACTCTAAATCTGATTATAATTATAATGTGATCTTTTGCCAGACATTCAAATTCTAGAAAGTGAGCCTCTCAAGGTTCACTTGGAAAAGTTTGCTAACGCTTTGCTATTTTCCGGTTAGTTTCAAGGGGGGAAAAGCAGGCCTGAAAGCTGCCAATAGTTCTTTATTAGAATCAGCTGTTTTAGCTGAGATTGAGCCTAGTCATAGAGACAAAAAAGAGATAGGAGAAAGACTTTGAAAGGGCAGATAAAAAATTCCATATTTGCAAGCTGTTTTTCTCCTGGTGATACAACTTTAATTAGACTCTTGCTAGGCTCATGAATGAGGATAATTTTTTCTTGGTGAGGGGGGCGGAAGGATAGAGAAAAGGAAAAGAAAGAGATTGTATGCTATGAGGGGTTTTGGGTTACAAGTTATTTTTGCCAAGATAGCCTCAAGAGACACAACACCTCATTTTCACAAAGATCCCAGGAGATAACAGGTGCTTTCATATCTCTCCACATTTGTATGTGGCAAGCTAATATAGCCAGTATCAACAAAACAGTACATTACTTAGCCCCTAAGTCAAATAACCTAGACTCTTTCCAGTCATGCTTCAGGCCAGATATGACATGGAAACAGCCCTGGGAATGGCTATGGACATCATTCAGCTGCAGTTTCACTTCAAGACTTTGGTCCTGAACTTTAAAGGACTGATCTAATGGGAAAGACTCCTCTTGACTGCCATGAGCACTGAGTTGCTGCATAAAGCCTTGCTTGGGCTAGGTATGGTCTATCTCGGAAAATACCTTGCCCTCCATGATCTACCACCATACATGACTCGTGCCTCCTGATACTGGGGCGGCGGGGGGGAAGGGGGGAGACTATGTAAAGGGGAAGACACATGACCACCCCATGCATCTCCACTGGGAGGAACTTCCCCCTGCAGGGGCTGGCGACACAGCCTTCTCATTGGAAGATCCTGGACAATAAGATCTTCTACTAGGAGAAGGACTAACCTGAGGGCTTGTTTACAGTTAGTTTTGCATCAATGTAACTGAATTTGTAGAAAACAAAATTTATTTAAGTGAATACAAGCCCGAGGGAGGACCCAGTTATACCAGAATAAAGGTGTTCATATTGGCACAGTTTCGGTTACTGAAGCAAGCTATCCAGATATAAATACCTTTACAAATAGACCTGTATAACTGCATCCACATTAGGGAGTTGTACTGCTATAACTAAATCTGTGGTTTTTTTATTTAGTTAAGACAAAGTAAACCAGCCCTGCATTTTTGTGCAAGGTGAAGGTTCAGATTCATAGAATTTAAAGCCTGAAGGACCTCATCTAGTCTGACCTCATGCATAACACAGGCCAAACAATTTCCTCCAGTATTTCCTGCATCTAATTCTTGTGGATGAAGTAGAGCACATCTTTTAGAAAAACATCTCATCATAACTTAAAGATTCCAAGAAATGACGAATTTACCACACCTCATGGCCCGATCCCAATAGTGGATTTAGAATTAGTTGGGCCGTGTGCACAGCTTCATTTTCATACCCTCACCCCCAGCCAAGGAAAAGAACAATCTCTCTTCTCTCCCCTTCCACCCCTGTTTTTCAATCTTTTTTTCTTCATCCTCCTCCTATATTATAAGTAACGGGAAGTAAATGAAAATAGAGTGAGATACCTTGATTGGGGCAGGGGGTTGGGGTGCAGGATGGGGTGCGGGCTCTGGGAGGAAGTTTGGTTGTGGGGTGCAGGCTCTGGGCTGGTGTAGGGGGTTGGGGTGCAGGAGGTAGGTGGGGGAGGGCAGTGCTTACCTTGGGGGCCCCATGCCACCGCACAGTTTGTTTCATAGTAAATCCACTCCTGCCCAGTGCACATACAGTTTTGACACCATTATAACTATTTTGATTAGGAGTGTAACTTTTTTTATGTAAATAGTGCTTAGAGCTGGCCAAAGCTTGGAATTTTTGATTCACTCCAAATTGTGACATTAATGAAATTTGTCTTCATTGTGAATTAGACCAAACCTAAATATTTTCAAAACTTCTCGCAAAACAGAATTCAAAAACATGTTGCTTTCTGGAGATTTTCATTTAGGAATTCCAACATTTTGTTTCCAAATTTATTTTATGGTTTTTTTTTAAAATAATTTATATTTTGTAACATCAGTAATACAACTAGTACCAAAATATCATAATATGACATGGTGCAATATTCTATTCTTATTATTTATATTTTAGAATAATTAAGAGCAGCTGTTATACTTAGTACCAATTGAGACATTTTCTTTTCTTTTTCTAGATCAAAGTGGCTCTGTTTGTGTTGTAATGAAACATTTTGACACTCCACCAGTAAAGTTAAAGCAATGAAGTGTAGACAAGCCTTT
Source organism: Chelonoidis abingdonii (assembly GCF_003597395.2). Taxonomy (NCBI): domain Eukaryota; kingdom Metazoa; phylum Chordata; order Testudines; family Testudinidae; genus Chelonoidis; species Chelonoidis abingdonii. The sequence continues at coordinate 31,131,990 of NC_133770.1, read as the reverse complement.
GGTAATCTGTTGCAATGGTTAATTACACTCACAGTAAAAAATTTAATTCCAATTTGAATTTTGCTAACTTCAGTTTCCAGCCATTGGATCTTTTTTGCCTTTGCTAAATTAAAGAGACCTTTAAAATCAGAAATCTTCCCTACACACAGGCTTTCAATTAATATTGTTATGCTAACAGGTGCTAATGGCGTGCCATTAGAGGTCACTGAGATATAAGCACTCTGACCCTCCTTAAGGAGATTCCATGGGTTAAAGCACCCTCCTTTGTCTGGCAGTTACAACTCTGAGCTTCCTTTGTATTGCAAAGAAGCTGTGCAAGTTGAGTCTCACCTCTGAAGACCATGTGGTTTTTCATGGCTAGAGCAGGAAGAGAAAACTGCCTGTTAAGATTTTAGACTGGTGTGAGACCTTAAAGAGAGGCCTTAAAGAGAGACAAAAACAAGGAGGAGTCCTTGTGGCACTTTAGAGACTAACAAATTTATTTGGGCATAAGCTTTAGTGGGCTAAAACTCACTTCATCAGGCTCAAGGCAACTGATTCTTAAGTCAGGCATGACTGCCTTGTCCCAACATTTTTGCAAAATGGAGGGTATACAGGTGTGTAATTTGTTACCACTCATATTCAAGGAAAGAGGACTTGTGTAGATTTTGTAAATAAACAAATTGCATGAAGAAAATACCTGGCTGTGTCACTGATTTTTGCTTCAAACAGGAAGCTTATTTAAAAGGCCTTAAAATCTAATATCGCTCACCAAAGGGGTCGCTATTTATCAATTTTCACACTTCATGAATCACAGTGAAGAATGGACAAATTTCAAACTATTGAAGAATTGGTTCTGATAATACATCCAAAAGTTTGAGGGCTTACTTGCGTATACAAAATGTATCCAAATCTCTTAGGGGCTGACAAATTGCTCTTAGAAATCTCATGAGGACAGGCTTTCTCACAAGATTTGTAGAACTTTTAAGTTTTGGTTGGGCTGGAGTTCAGAAGCGTGCAAAAAAGATGACTTAGCACTTGTCTATACTTAAAACACCACAGCGGCGCTGCGGCAACAGGGCTGTTGTAGCACTTCAGTGCAGAAACTACCTATGTTGATGGTAATGGGGTTCTCCTGCTGACATAGGCAATCCATCTCCCCAAGAGAAGTTAGCTAGGTTGACAAAAAAAGTCTTTCATCAACCTAGCACTGACTACATGGAAACTTAGGTTGGCTTAATGTCTCCGCTCAGGTGAGTGGAATTTTCACACCCCTGATCGATGTAGTTAAACAGACCTAATTTTCTAATGTAGACCAGGCCTTAGATAATATATTGAGCTACTCTCGATATAATTGCATGTGCACATTAAAGGTAAAATAATTCAATAACTTAATAATTAAAGGACAGGAGTGAAAAGAAAAAAACAGTTTGGGGCAATATACTTACCATCTGTATTAGTAGAAAGTTAAGACTATCAAAATCTATTCCCACAGACATTTTTTAAAAAAATCTGTTTGATTTAATAAGATCAAATGCTGTATAATGTGAGCTATTCTAAGTCTATCCTTCTGATGTTTATTTTTTAATTTCCACTAATCTTATAATTTACTTAAAAAGCCAGTAAAAGATAAGTTTTAAAAAAACATTAAACACAGATGGGGCCAAATGACTCAGCTACAGAGTCTGTTCTCCAAACATAATATCATGATGAAATATGGGTAGGAACATTATATGTATAGTTATGCTTTCCCCCTGAATAATGTTGGTGGCACATGTTCAAACCCACATAGCCCCAGTTATGCAGGACTGGTCAAGCAGGTCCTAAACGAAGGAATGTGTGTTTACCTCAATTTACATGTAAGTTATAAACAGGGTCCTCAAACAGAGAGAGCATGAAGAAGGAGACAAAGAAAATCTGTATTTCAGCATACAGAAATGAGAAGAAACATTATACATCCTCTTTCACCAGACACCATGTCACCACCTTCACTGTTTGAATGTACTTTAACTAGGGGTAACTCTCAGGAAAATACCTGAACTATAAAATAGGGGGGCAAAATACCCCAAGTTATCGCTCCCTATCCAGCTCTCTCTTTTCACCTAAGAAGACAGAAGAAACAGCCGTTGGACTTTTGGAACAGACCCTGGCCTGAGAATGTTGTCAGCACTATTACTGGAACCCCGTAGAAAGAATTCCACCTTGAAACAAGTCGAGTTTAGAAAGTGTTTTATCTTTATTTGTCTTGTAACCATTTCTGACTCTAATGCCTCGTGCTCACTTAAAGACTATCTTTTGTAGTTAAATAAATTTGTTTTATTCTTTAATTAAAATTAATGCAGTGTTGTGAATTGTTTGGGTAACTCCATTTAGGGTAGCAGACTGTTGTATATTAATCCCCTTAAGAGGATCAACAGACCTAATATATCTGATCTGCCTAGGAGAAGGCTGGCCAGGGCAGAACACACTTTTTGGGGGAATATCTGGGACTGAGTGTGTGCTGGGGGTCACCTTGCAAGTAGTAACCAAGGCTGCTGGAAGCCAGAATGTGGTTTGTGCTTGCTAACAAGCTGCTAGGGTCAGAACTGTGGGACCAGGGCTGCTGCTTGTGAGGAGCCCTGATTGGGAGCTACAGCAGCAAAGCATTGCGAGGCACCCCAGGTTACAGGGCAAGTGGTGACACAGCCCCTGCCCCTGACTGGTGTGGTTAGCACCCCAGAATGTCCTACTGATAAAGCCCTAATGAGGATGTAGTTATATCAGTATAAAGGTTATAGTATGGTTACTGGAATAGTTATTCTCCTTCCCAGATGGGAATAACTATACCTATATAAGCATCCCATATTGATATAACTGACACCCCTAAATGGGGGAGTTGTAGTGTTTTAACTATACTGGTTAGATAAAGTGCTCCAACTTTCTGGTGTAGACAAGGTCTCAGCTGATGTCAGTAGCCTTGCTGCCGAGATACAGGGCCAAAGTTCTAAGCATGAACCTCAATCATAGATTGTTAAGTGCTTTATAATATTGGTAATTAGATCAAGTCTCCAGTATCAAAATGGAAAGAACATTTGAACTGAACCTTTTGTAACCTCAAAATAATTTTAGTTTGAATTTTAGGCAGAGATTGAGGGGAAGGTGAGTGGTTCTGATTTCCCTAGTGAACTTTAATCTATCCCGTTTCAAAGTAGAGTAGATTCCTGAGATTTCTCTGTAGGGAATAATGGACCCTAATTATGCAGATTTCCTGTGGTGGTGCAAAGCATCTTTTCTCTTTAAAAAAATGTAAGAGAATTTAGTACTCATTAAAGATGTCAGCCTGATAACCCTGGAGACTAAAATCTTCTGTATATCCCCAGGACAGATACTGTATAGTATAATCAGTGAGTTTTCCCATACCCACCACCAATGTGCTTCTGTGTTATGGGGCAAATGGCCTCTGGAGTGAAAGACTCATCCAGTCTCTGTGTCCACTGAATCCTGAGCCTCACTGCTTTGATTGCTAACAAAAGTGCCAATTAGCAATGGATATTTTAGTAATGTTGACACGTGTCCACTAGGAACTGAACTGCAATCCCATAGGCCACTGAGTAGAGCCATCGGAAGAGCTGGATGTGAAACCTAGGGCCTTCTACGCTACAGGGGAAATTCAATCTAAGCTGCGCAATTTGAGTTATGTGAATAGCGTAACTCAAATTGACATAGCTTCGATCTACTTCCTGCAGGGTCCACACTACGCTATCCTGTCCACTCCCCCTACTCTTCTCAATCCAGTGGAGTACAGGAGTCGAAGGGAGAGTGATCTGCAGTCAATTTAGCAGATCTCTAGACCCACTAAATTGAGTGCTGATGCATCAATCGCTGCTCATCGATCCCCCGGTAAGTGTAGACAAGCCCCTAGGGAGTGTCTCTGTATCCTATTACCAATCTCCAAGCTATCCGGTCTCCCCAAAGCAGAACTTATTAATTTATGTGTTTTATATTGTCCTGGCTTTCTCCCTGTACTCTAACACTAGATAATTAACAATGGTGACACATGTGGTCTTATTCAAGGATGGGACTGTGACAGGTTCTATGGGCAGTGGACTGATTTGTTGCTTTGGGTTTGAAAGCTCAGTCTTCCATGAAACCAAAATATATATTAAGGGTGGCAGATTTAAAACCTTGCATGTTTTTGATCTCATAAATGCTGGCATAGTGTGGTTGCAACATCTATACAGAATGTCTGGAATATGGATTGTTTTACATTGTATTTGATAAAAGTAGATGTGAAATACTATGGGACTCTCAGTAAGTTTCCATGGGGGATATTAGTCCATAATGGTTTCAAAACATTTTGGTTTGATCACCATAATTCTGAAAGTAAATTTCACATGCTAAATGGAATCAGGTGACAGGTCACCTGTTAAGGGCAGAATTAGAAGGTGTTCTCTATTTTGACATGATGTCAGAAGAAATAATGTTCTGTTTTAATTCTGCAAAGATGGTTAGAATACAAGTGTTTGTCATGCTAGGGAAGCTGCCATTAATCTCTGAAGCCAATGTTACCCATGCCAAGTTATGGGACTGCATAGTGAACAGATGTGCCAGTGCATTTGCACAGTTCTTGTGGGAAAATACAAACCACTTGTATTTTCACATAAGTAATGCTTCAGGATTGGGGTTGTCTCTCTGCCTTGGAGAAGCACATAATTCCTAAATTAAATGCAGACATCTGCAAATTGATTTTGTGGTAGTGATCAAGTAATCTTTTTATAGGTGTTCCATAACTGTGCATTATGCATATTTGGCTACATTTTATTAAAGTACAAAATTCCACAGACATAACTGGTTGATTCCCCCCTTATAAATTTAGTACTCAGTTCATTCATTTAATAAAAAGAGTCCATTTTTTCCATGTTACTCACTTAGGGCCCAGCTCAACTGCTGTTGGAACAGGTCCTAGACCTTTATGTTAAGAAAAGAGAATGAAACTTCTCTAAAGTCTTTATCCAGTTAAAGAACTTGGATCAAAATGATGCCATTAAAAGGCTCTTGAAGAAAGAGTTCTGGTGCAAAGAAAGTAACGTGGAGAGCAGGTTCTTTTACATTCATTATATACAGTAGGCCATCACTCCCTCATGCCTTGCTTATTATGAGAGAGTTCCCAGAAGATAGAAACCAATTAACTCTTTATTTTGGCAGTGATGATCTTAGGTGTTCTGTTAATGGGCATTATTCTTGCTAAATTATAAATGAGGCTTATAGTAAGACAAATGCCATTATCTAAGTTATTTATTCATGGGACGTCATCTGTAGCATACCCACACTAGTTTTCCTCAAAGTTTAGTATTGATTCTTTACTCTAATCAGATGTATCAAGGGATGCTAAACGATTCAGCAATTGCAGCTTTGAATATCAGCATCTATCTCTGGGTGTCTGCCAGGCCATAAGTGAGCGCTGAGGCCATGTCAGGCATTAGGGAACAATAGCAATAAGTGGGGGCTTCCTGTCTGTACATTAAGATAAGTGGCTGTGGGTCCCCCAAACTTTATAATGAATTATCATTAATGTGACTGATTTGGTATGCCATTACTGTACTTTTTCCAGCTGAATCTGAGTTCTTACAGTCTCTTCCCCAGAACTGTAATAAGATGATATCCAGAAGGATTGCTAGTAGTGGAGAAGGTTCCTGCTCTCCTTAATGGTATCAATCGGTATCCACTTTCTCTTTCCAAGTAAAACCTTCTAAGATCTACACTACAGACCTATATTGGTCTAACTATGTTGCTCAGGGGTGTGAAAAAGCCACACCCCAAGTGTCATAGTTATACTGACTTAACCCCCCGTGTAGACAGCGCTATATCGACATAGGTGTTCTCCCATCAACATAGCTACTGCCTCTTGGAGGTGGATTAACTATGCTGATGGGAGAAGCTCTCCTGTCAATGTAACAGTATCTTCACATAAGCGCTACAGTGGCACAGCTGCATTGATGCAGCACTTTAAGTGTAGAGGAGTATAAATAGTCTCTGTTCCACAGAAGCCATGAGGTTCAAAGCTAAGTCTAACATCAACCCTCAGTCTGAAGGCAATTTAAGATGATGCCATTTTGTTTCTATTGTCATTTATACTGTTTAATGAGGGTCCAAATAAGAAGTTACATCGTACTCTACCACAGCACGGTGAATGACTCTCAGTAGTTTACATTAGGCAGAAAATGTATATAATTTTTTACTTTTTACCTCTTGACACCAGGACTCAGCATTGCCTGATGCTAAGTGCTGATGCAATTAGCAGATCTGCCCTCTCTCCTCTTCCGTCACAGTTGCGGTGGGTACCACTTAAACAGTAAGACACCATTTGCAGTGCATTTGTGGACAATTATAGCATACCTTTGGTTGTACTAAAAGACATAAGGTGAAAGACTGGGTATTGATAGCTTCCAGAGAAGTGCAAAGTCACCCTTAAATCTGGCAACACTCTCCTACAGTGTGGTTTCACTCTTATTAAATGAGATCTATATTTGAAAATTAAGAGGCCAACTCTTGAGGGGCTGAGCCAACTCCATTAATGTCAATGGCAAAACATCCTTTGGGAAAGATTCTAATTTCACTTGTAAAATTTAGAGGAACTCCACTGCAGATAATGGAATTACACTGCTGGGAGTGTAACATCAGACTCAGGCCCCGCCCTGTTCCGGAGCCCCTGGTTTCCATACAGTTTTGTGTAGTTGTGTAAAATCTGAAACAAGTGTATTTGTTTAATCAAAGGCATGCTTACCATAATTATCTCTGTAAAATGATTTATAATATTGTGTCTTTACATTTGTCATTCTTACCTAGTAGATTCAATAAATTTTTAAAGTATACTTTACTACAGCCACTATTTTTGAAAAATCTGACCTCCCTTCAGATGCAAGCTCTAGTAAGAGACAGCATGTGCATCTTTCTGTTACAATAGGATACACAGTCCTCCCTAGCCTTATTGGAACACAGTGGTCCCATCACTTCACGTAACTCCATCTGCTCCTATTTTGAGGCATCTATTCCATTAGCTCAGGGAAGTTTGTCAACATCTCTGGGTAAGCAGCTGGAGAAGATGCTGCTGCTGCTCCCTCTGCAGCAATCACAGACCATGACAGCCCAGGGAACAAGAGTATTGGAATAGAACCTGGTTCTTCTAGTGCAGAGCATATCGCCCACGCTTGGGCCTAGGTTTTCTTCTTTTGTGCATTTCATGCTGCAGCAAACAATGATTTTAATTAATACAATTAGGAATGATTAAGCTAAACCCTGTAAAAGAGGACAACTATCAAAGGTCAAATTTCAACGCATTACAGGATAAAATTTTCATAATGAGCATAAGTTCCCCTTTCCAAAGGGATTTAGGCACTTAGAAGTTTAAATCCCACTGACTTTCACTGAAATTTAAGGTCTTTTTTTCAAAAGCACCTACATGACTTAGGCTCCTAAGCACTGAATATTTTATCCTAAGGACTAGTGCCCAGATCCTCAAAAATATATAGGCTCTTAACTTCCACTGATGTCTAGGGAAGTTAGGAGCCTAAGCACCTTCAAGAATCTGGGCCTACATCCACAAAGTGCACAGGCTCAGCATTGCAGTGCCTAACTTCAGGTACCTGCTGCCCAATAGAAACCATAGCCCTTAGTTAGGTGCCTAGGCTCCCTGTACAGTGGATGGAGAGAGCTAGGCACCTAAAGATGGGATTCACAAAAGCCAGAAAGCTAAGCAGGGAGCTATTTAACCGACCCTGCTGTTATGCCAACAAAATAAAAACCGCCTTGACAAGAGACATAGAGCTTTTCGCAGCGAAGTTAAAGTGACGAAGCATCAGTATAGACACTGCCATTCATTATTTCAACAAAACTGGCCTCCTCCAGTATCCTGCAATGCCCACAGTGACCTCTCTGTTCACTGGTTTGAACTTGGCTGCCCTGCAAGCATACCCTCCGCCTCCCCTGAAATAACAAAGCTGCTGAGGATACCGCTCCGGGTAGGTAGCTGAGAAGGCAGAACTCAGACGGAATCACAGAACCACAGGCAGGCAGGCAGAGCAGGCCACTACTGCGGGGGGAGGGACAGAGACCGGGCTGCTGCTGTGCTGTGCAAAGCGGGGGCTGATGTGTGTGAGTGTGCCCCCCTGTTTGGTTGCTGTCTGAACTTAAAGACACAGCATGCCAACACATACACTTCCCCAACACACATACTGTTTCTGTCTCTCCTGCCCACACACACACTCCCTGTCACACACTCTCCAGCCCCTTCCCTCCACATACACTTCAGTTGAGAAACATCTGGCAATCTAGGAGGATACCCACGGAATGATGGGATTGAGAAACCTGCCCCATGTGATGCTGTACATGCCCAATGAGGCACTGCAAACCCTTCCCAAAGCACTTTGCAGCCAGTTCACAGTGGGATATCTATCCACAGTGCACTTCTCTCTGTGTTGATGCAAGAGCTGCTAGTGTGGATGTGCTCTGCCGACACAAGGAGCATAGTGTGGACATGCAACAGCAGTTTAATGAAAGTGACATAACTTTAGTCAACAATACTCTGTAGTGTAGACAACTACTTAGATTAAGCATGATATATACAACTAACACCTGCATAAGTGGTGTGCAATGGAGGCCAGGGGAGGCTAAGCCTCCCAAACTTCCGGCTAATGCTCCCCACCACTGCCCTAGGGCTGGACCATGGTGGGGCTCAGAGCAGCTCAGGCAGGTGGACTAAGGCTTAGGGCTGCTCTACTGGGCCTTCTCCGGACACAATGTGGGAGACAGGGCTCCTCTGGCCCCAGTGGGTGAGTGCAGGGCAGGGAGGAGTGGGGGGTAGGACCTTGAGCAGAAGGAGTACAGGGCTAGCCTCCCCAAATAGATCATTGTTGCAACCACTGTTATATACTTGCAACAAATCTTGTACAAAATGTGACATGTGAGATGTCTACAGAAAGGTTATGACCTGCTGAATATGATTATGCTATTTGTATGCATGTATCATTTTTGTATTTGAAGTTATGAATATTGGATCTACACCTGGATCTCAAATGTTTGCTCCTGAGGTAAAGTCCACAAGGTAGCTAGCCAGCACATCTTGGAGGGACTATTCAAATTGAATGGCCCATCAAAAGAACATTTAACTGACAATGGAGCATGGAAGATGCTGATCTACAGATAATGGACTTTCTGCTGTGTCTAGGCAAAATGCATGGACATGTGACTTGCCCATATGACTCCAAACACTATCTTGTCACCTGTAATTTTCCACTAGCTGTGCTGAGGTTTTTGCTTAAAACATGGCAGACAATAAAAAAGGCCCTGGAAACCCCTCCATTTTGCCTCTATCATGCTCCAGCCTCTGGAATATGAATTTATACTAATGGGAGCATTCTTCCCAATGAGTTGAGGACCTTCCAATGATTTGGAAGCAGCCAGAAGCTTGACTTAAGACAACAGTTTATTCCATCACTGCTACAAGCCTGAATCAAGAACTTTGCAATTACTGTATTTTAACTGTTCCAATTTTAATGTTCTTTCTTTCTATGAATAAACCTTTAGATACTAAAGGATTGGCATGAGCATGATTTTTTGGGTAAGAGCTAAGGTATATATTGACCTGGGTGTGTGGCTGGTCCTTTGGGATCAGAAGAACCTTTTAGTGATGAGACTGGTTGTAAAGGACCACTCACCTTTAAATCCAGTATTTTCAGAGGAAATGGCTTTTATAACTTCTTGTTATAATTCTGGTGAAACAGAATTTTACTCTTGTTGCTTGTTCGGTATATCCTATGGGGTATTAGCTACCAGTCTTGGGGTGTATCTGCCCTATTTCTCAGCAGTTCATCCTGAATTTGGCATCCTCAGTTGTGACCCACTGAGGTATGATTACACCTTCCCTCACAGACATTTTGTAGTCAATGTTTTAATGTCCCTTGCCTTCCTTCTTGGGTGCTAATCTACAGTCACATACAATCTGTTTTTAATACCTTGCATGTCATTTGCACCTTTATTGATAAATGAGCATCAGAAAACAGATTTATCACTTGTGCGACTTCTCAGTGCTTTGAAAATCAAAAGTGGTCTATAATCGTCAAGTAGTATTTATTTATGATTATCGGGCCATATCCACTTTCTCAAATAATCTTTGACTGAAATCAATATTCTGCCTCATTTTTATTATTAAGACTCATACCAGAGTATCCACTTGATAACTGCAGACTGAAGGGGACTCCCTTTTCTTGTTTTGAAAAATATAGGGAGTGCTGGATTAAATAATGGAGATGGTGTTTTAGAAAATAAATTGCAGAAATAAAATGATTGCTGAATATGAAGTCCAGTCAAAGCATATTAAGGGGAAAATTGTCAAGATGCCCAGGGATTTACACATGCATCTATCACTAGCACCAATGGGAGTTCCACCCACACATCCGTGGATGCTGTTTGCATAGACCTTATCTTCAGCAATCATTTTATTTCCATACTTTACTGTCCCCATTCTATAATGCAACCTCTATAATTGTTTTTAAAAGAGTTTTATCAGTCTTGATCAAGTGTGTTAGCTGACAAATTCTTGAGAGGTACAGACTGCAAAGAAAAAATGCTATGAGTCTTGCTGTCTCCTAGAAACCAGACAGCAAATAGCTTTCAACAACTATTGCAGACTTCCAAGCATCCTTCACTTCAGCATTCTCCAAATGTAATACTCTGCAACATTACCTGTGCCTTCAGCTGCCTAGAGAAACTTGTGAAGCAACCATAAGAAAGCAACATTTAAATGAGGCTTCTCGATACCAACATATCACGCAACCAGAGATCTGCAAATGGGCAACAGGTGGATTATGAGCATGACAAAAATAACTCTTTGGCTAGCTAAGACTGAGTTGTGTAATATCAACAAGTAGATTTTTGTTACACTCTGAAGACCAGGCTGTGCCGGCCTAGAGAAGCACATGAGTCACAATGTGGGTACTGCAGGCCTGTATCATGCCAGGAGCAACTCCAGTGTGCAAGAATTGCACATTGTGCTCAGAAAGGAGCCCATAGGACAGTGCAGTGTGTGCACTTTGCTCTGTATCCAACCAATGCCACTGGCTAGTGAAGAGGATGGACCAATGGTGAGCTGGAGCCAGTTCCCACCGGTTCACAGGAACCAGTTGTTAAATTTAGAAGCCCTTTTAGAACCAGTTGTCTCATGCGGGCTTTTAAATTTAACAACCCATTAAGCTCCAGCAGCTCCCTGCCCTGCCCCAGCCCCCCTCTGCCTCCTCCCCTGAACGCGGGAAGCCTGGGAGGGCTGAGAAGAGCAGCTTTGCACAAGTGAGTTGTGGGGGGGAGCGAGGAGGGTGCCGGGGAGGGGCGGCGCACCCTGGGCCCAGCTCTGGCTTCAGTCTCGGCCGGGTGGTGTGGCCCAGCCCCGGCTCCTGCCCCAGTATGGCCTGGCCCTGGCGCGGCCTAGCGCCCTCCGGCCCTGGTGGCTTGGCCCACCTCTGGCTCCGGCCCCAGCCCCAGCCAGGAGCCCCGGCCAGGTGGCATGCCCTGACCCTGGCGCTGGCTCCGGCTCCCATCCCAGTGGCATGACATGTCTCTGGTCCTAGCGGCACAGCCTGACTCCGGTCTTGGCGGCGCAGCCAGCCAGTCCTGGCCCAGCTCTGGCCCCGGCCCTGACTCCAGCTGGCCGGGTAGAGTGGCTCTGGCCAGGCCCCAACTCTGGCCGGGCATCCCCAGTCAAGCGGCTCTGACCCGGCCCAGCACCCCTGGCTTGGCCTCCAGTGCCGTAAGGGGGCAGGGAACGGGTGTTGGAAGAGGGTAAGGGAGTTTGGAGGTGGGTGGATAGGGGTAGGGGCGGTCAGAGGGTAGGGAACAGGGGGATTGAATGGGGGGTCCCGGAGGGCCATCAGGAATGAGAGGAGAGATTGGATGGGGCAGCAGGGGGCAGTCAGGGGACAGGGAAGAGGGTGGATGGGGCAGGGGTCCTGGGGAGGGGGGCATGACCCCTTCATGGGGTGAGGAGGAGGGAACCAGTTGTTAATTTTTTAGCAGCTCATCACTGGGATGGACTATGACTACGCTTGAAAGGATTCAATTTTTATTGTAACTGTCAATGTCAATTTCATCAGACATACAAATTGAGGGAGAAATATTTCCAGGTGATGATAATTGAAATTTTCAGATAGGCAAAGTAAGAAAAATGCAGCTTGAGAACTTCTTAGAGTTTGATTTGAGGATAAAATTTTTATATATACTGTTAACAGTTTGGGTTCTGACAGTTATAAAGCTTTAACTTTTTGAAACTCAGCCCTGGCTGCCAATAATTGTCTGACTCAATAATTTCCCACAACCCAAAATTTTGTGCAATTGTGAAAATTTAAATGCATAAAAATTGAAAAGTGCTTAAAAGGAAACATCAATATTGTCCATCAAAATTATAAAAAAATGAAAATCTAATTCTGCCAAGTCTAGCCATGATCCAGACTCCTCCCCTACCATTCTCACTCCTTTAGTGTAGCTTGACCTTCAGGGGCACAATGACAAAGCAGGGAGCAGAGGGCTTAATTATGCCTGGTCTCTGCATAGAGAGAGAGCATCTCACATAAGAACCAGGCACAAAAAGGTCATACATTTGCAACAGTATGTAGTCTTCCACCTAGTGCCTTAGAACGCTGCCTACCTCCTAGGAATGCTATAAGGAGACATCAGGTAGGCAGGCAGTAGCTCCACTGAACAGAAAGGAAAACTGGCAGAGAGGATAAGTGGCTTACCCAGAGTAACAGAGCAAGGCAAAATCAGCATGAGGGATAGAACCCAGGAGATTGCAATTCCCATTCCTGTGCCCAGACCACTAGACCCTGCCTCTTTGTCTCCCATAGTAATAGTTACTATGGTGATGACCTACAAGAAAAAGTAACATTTGCATATGTATTTACTGATCCTTATGGATTTCATTTAATTTCTGTTCTAATAGATTAGAAACAAAGGACATGCTTCAGGAAGCCCCTAAGTGGATGTGCTGGGTGGAAGAGAAAAAAGACAAAAAATCTTCTCCCTTTGTAGGCATGCTCCTGCTTCGACACCAGCACAATTCAGAGCCAGCACTCCCTTGAAGCCTAACTCTACCTGGAAGTGTCCCTTGGCTCCTAGGGGTGTAGTCTGCTGTGTTGCAGGTGTGGTCAGAGTATCATCCTCTCTCATCAGGCAGTACGTTAACCCTGTCTGCAGCAGGTATAAGGAGCATTGCACAACACTCCTGACAGCAAGCCACAGGACTCCCAAGGCATCTTGTTTGCAACTGCACTGTACAGACAAAATGCATTGAACATCTCTTCTCAGCTGCACCAGCTATTCCCATACCCTCCTCAGTGATCCTCACAGTAGCGCCGATCTAGTACCATTTCTGTTATATTTGTATTTCAAGAAAGATTGCTTTAGAACGGTCAAGGACTAAGGGTTAAACTGGGTTTTTTCTCCATGTTGTTATATAAACCTGGCTCATGTGGAGATCTAGTCATATATTTAACCTTGTTAGGAATGTGCTGTTACTTGCAGTTTTCACTGTCAGTAAGAAAAAGCTATAACATTCTGTTGTAAGTAAAAGGTTCATTAAAGTCTATTTACTTTACATCCTTTTCCAGATCTCTTTTTTTCCTCAAGTGAATATTCAGTGGGTTTGCTAAACTGTGAATTAGGTTATGTGAAAGTCAGCTAGGCAGACCCAATATTTCGGTAACAGTTACTATGAGATAGCAATCTGGAATCCGATCTCGGTTTTATAAGATGTGTGTAAGCCTGATCTTGAAAGGTTTGGAAGGATGATCTATTTATCCTCAGTAAAGACAGTTTTTTATCTCACAGAACCAATCTCCTATTTCTGTTTGCTCCTACTCTGAGGTTGTAATCCTATGTTTGTGATACTACAAGCATTCCCACAGCAACAGATTATGATGTCACAAGCAAAGATTTATAAATCCCTTGCATGGAGAAACAGGAAGAAGGGTTCTGTTGACGTACCCCTCCGCAAACACTTTCTTTAGTAATTACCCCAGTGGGAGGAAATTAGTCCCACAGAAGTTATATTTTAACCATCCAAGTAACTTGTTACTGAAGTGTGACTGAACATGGATTTTCATCTTTAGGTTTTCTGCTTTAAAAGTCATTTGTGAATCCAGATCGAAGGATTCTGAAATTCTTTCAGATGTTTTCACAAGTGCCACTAAAGAAAGGAGGGGAATGCATCAACCTGCGCAATATCTGTATCATCCCTTTCCATAAAGAAAGGTCCAAACTGTACCCTTAAACCTGTACCTGATTTGAGGGCAACATGGTGCCCAGCAGGCATTTCTCCAGCTCCCTGGCGTGCAGGGGAACATATAAGCTGCTCTAGACTTTAGAATGGTGCTGATTGCTTCTCTTTATGGGCCTTGCCAGATCCATAGACTGGGGTGGAGTTTGGGGTGGGAGGTCCAGACCATGACCCATTTGGAGCAATTTGCATGGTTAGAGCACTCTGAGGGAACAGAAATGGGATACGGTTCCTTACACCCTTTTCTTCAATGCATTTGTACAAGGATCAGAGACAATAGGACCCCAAAAATATACCAGTTACTGAAATATGTAGTGAAAAACACAACATACAAAGAGTATTTAGTCTCACTTTCCAGAGGAAAGGAACAGCCATGATTTGAATCAGAACAGGGATCTTTAAGTGTCCTTATTCACATGCCCACAATTGATGGGATTTATAGTCACATCCCTAGAGGTCAGCCTGCCTTTATGGTTTGAGTCCGGGTTGGATTCAAATCCAGGAGCCTGTTTTCCAGATCTAAATCAAGCGCAGCATGGGACAGCAGAAATTCTGCCAGAACAGCTGTGATGAGAAATTGTGATTCTCTCATAAGATGAGTTGTTTGTGTGAGATGACAGTCATTTGAGGTCAATACCTTTTTAGCACTGCTTGTGAGTTCCGTGCTGTCAAAATCAAATCCAAGCCTTAATCAAGGCTGGCCTTTCCAGACCTGGAAAGACTTCAGACGTGGGTTGTCGCTAACTTGAAGAATCAGAAATGTAACCGACAATTTCAGTTTTCAGTTTTTTCTTTAGCAAAAGGTAAGTTTCTAACCCATTTCTTTATGACGACAGTCTTGAATATTGCAAATCAACACAAACTGATCACTAGAGTTGAAAGCTGTCACTGATTTTTCTTAATGCTCACAGGCTAGGGAGGAACAACACAATCTTGCTGAAATGGTATGCATGATATCTTGATTACCATGAGAAAATCTTTTTTTTTTTTTATTATGCAGAACAGATTGTAGCAGATTTACTTACACCCCTGAAACTTGTCCTGGCAATGCCTGTTACTGTTGCTTCTACAGAAGAGAACTGTCTGAAGTTTAAATTGATCTAGAATGTTCTGCAGGCATGTCAAAAAATGCCAAAGCTGGACCTAGCTTTAACTCTGGGTTCAGTCTTAAGCCTTCACTCCAAATTCTGGTCCAAAGTTAATTCAGATGTGGATCCATATATCACCTCTACGTCCTATATTAATCACACATGAAAGATAAGCACCAGACTGGTTAGAGGGTTGGGTCACCATTTTTAGATTCTCTCACTAATTTTATCAGATTTATGTCTGCTTGATGAAATAGTAGAGACATTTCTGATTACGAATAAGCAGCTATCACAACAATAGAGTTTGGCTGAGGTAGCAGGGAAATGTAATACTTGGTTCTTGATGTTATTCCCAAAGACTGTTACTTTCTACATTGTAGTGACAAGGTGGGTGAGCTTATTGGCCCAACTTCTGTTGATTTAAAGACAAGCTTTCAAGCTACTTCTTCAGGGGCCAATGCGGCAAGAATAACACTGAATATGTTGCAGTGTCACTTTGTTTTAGAAGAGAAATTTTAAAAATCTATTCTAAAACAAGACTAACAGAGTACACAGTCCAGAACAAATTTTACTGTAGCACTCATCTTGATTTATTTTGGGGAGGGGGACAGTTTATGAACTATGAACTGCTGAAAAATAAATTGACACACTTTCATTGGCTTGAAGTGGTTTCCATCAGATACAGGGATTACAGTTTGGTTCAGTGGCTCTCAGCACCCACACTGTACAAATTGTTCTAGCACCCCTGCACACATTTAAAGTTTACAGTCCAGTGGAAAAAGTATGCTTACAGAGCCAAACTCTTTTCAATGAATGTTAATTCATGATAAAATAT
This sequence comes from Chelonoidis abingdonii, assembly GCF_003597395.2. NCBI lineage: Eukaryota > Metazoa > Chordata > Testudines > Testudinidae > Chelonoidis > Chelonoidis abingdonii. The sequence goes on along the minus strand of NC_133770.1, from coordinate 31,115,789 downwards.
TCAAGGTCCAAGTTTTTTTTAAATAGCAAATTTAGAAAAAGGACTTGGCTAAATTTCATGAACTATTGTATCCACAATTACAGGAAAGGCACACACCATTTAAAAAAAAATCAGTCCTTAAAAATGTTGACTGTCCGGTGGAATATGTATAACAAAACCAATGATGTATGTTTCCTTACATGCCTTATATTAACCTTACTCCCATACTTTCCTTAAATAACCATCCAGGTAGAATTCTAACTGTGTACTTTGCACATTGCTCAGCCCACACTATAATTTCTTATGTTTCTGTAGGCCTGTTTCCTGAGGATGTCAAGCACTTTACAAACATCAATGAGCCACAGAAGTTAGATAGCTGTCATTATCTCCATTTTACAGTGCGGAAACTCAGGCGCAGAATGGTTAAGTAACTTGCCCAAAGGCACAAAGGAAGTCAATGACAGAGATGGGAACAGAAGCCCAGAGCCAATGACTCACAAGATCATCCTTCTTCTGTATAGACTGTAGATTTTCCAGCAGACTAAAAGGCCCTGCTCCCACAAAGAGTACTGCATAAACAGAGGGATCGGCCCACGTGGTTTTCTTTGCAGGAATGGGGACCAGTTCTGCTATAATGTACATTATGGAGGACACAGTTTTGTTTATCCTAACAATGTTTTCACTATGGCAAAAAAACCCCAAAAGACCAGATTCTCGGTCCTGCCTTGCTTCCTTGGCCCCACTCAGGCAACCCAAGAGGAACGGAGACATGCCCCAGTATGAGGAAGTTCCTAGCAGGCACAGGATGCAGCTCCATTGCCTGTAGTCCTTCGTCCCTCCAGCCTATGGCATAAGATGCATTCTAGGAGGGGAAGAGTGTTTTGAGACATGGGAGTGGCCAGAACACAACGTATTATGGCAGTCCCCAGCTGGCTATGATCCTCACAGGGCCGAGCCCACATAGTTTAGAGCAGCTCCCAGGCTGCTCTCTCTCATGCCTAGGGTTGGGCAGAGAATTTGCAGGCTGTAAGTAGTTCCTTAATGGAAGTAAAAAGATAATGGTAGTCTTCCCAGTGCTACCCGCAAAATAAACTCTACCTCCATCAGATGCCACTTACAACAGATTGTAAAGATGTTCCAAATATGATCACACATGGCACTGGGCTCATTATGTTATTCTCCCCTCTCAATGGAGTCCTAATACACCCATGTGCTTTGCTAGCATGTCAGGCTTGGCTTCCCTTCCAGAGGCTTGTATAGCCCCATGGGCTTCTTGATCGTGGCTCTCCCTGCATTCTGCTAGGCTGCTTGGCCTTGGCTCCTTCATGACTGTAGGGTGGGGGGGAGGTTGGACATGAATTCTCTCCCAAACCATTTCTTATATACTTTGATGAACAGTGAAATAGCCAATGATGTTAGTATTTAATGTATCTCACTGGGCATTGGAGTTAGCACCCACTGAAAGGGCTGGAGCAGTAGAGCACACCACAGAGCTGTTGTTTCAGATTCTGCAAATGCACTCAATTCACATTTTTAGGCATTCTCAGCAACTGTATCAGCAAGAGGCTTTGCTATCAAAGAGAGAGAGAAAAAAAGGCATCCTGGAAAAAGAGAAACCAGCATGAAAGAAGTGCTAATACGTACCACCCATTCCGAGTCTAAAGCTGAATGCTGCAGAGACTATGGTCCACAGTCAATAGCATAAGAAACAGCAGGGACATGCTCTTTGTTTACTGTAATGGTGTTCATTTGTGTGAGGTCATCTACAGCTGTACAAAACACATAGCTGCTGGGACGATGTTACCCACTGGTTGAAGTTATTATGGGGCAGTTTCTGAAATGCTCCTCTCTCCAGTAGCTCTAGAGTGCAGCATGACTGAAGCATGAAACATGTCTTTATTAGGTCTATGATCACATAAAAACCCGGCATTGGTGTTGCATTCCCCCCCCCCATGTAATATAATGTGTTCTATGGTTAATGAAACGCCTTTCTCCCCACCTACATCACTTACCACCTTTCACTGATGCACCACAAGCATGGAGCATAACTACCAACAGGAAAGAAGTATAACTACCAACAGGAAAGAAGTCAGATGAGAAGGGACGGGTGCCACGCAGGCACCGAGGGTGCTATGCTTCGCTGTAGAATTAGAAATAGAAACAAAAATGAGTAATGGAATGTCCAGGTTGTTTTTATCCCCCCAGCCAGTGACAAGAATAACTTATGTCTCTGGCAATTTACTATAAAGAAAAGATGTATAAAATGTATAAAAATTGGCAGACAGCATATTACCATAGGCACTGACTCCGTGGGTACTCCAGGGCTGGAGCACCCACTGGGAAAAATTAGTGGGTGTTTAGCACTCACCGGCAGCCAAGGTTCCTTCCCCCACCTCACTTCTGCTCCACCTCTGCCTCCTTCCTTGAGCACGCCACATCCCCACTCCTTCCGCCTACCTCCCAGCGCTTGTTGCTGCCAAACAGCTGTTTGGTGGTGTAGCAAGCTCCGAGAGGGAGGAGCAAGAATGTGACGTGCTCAGGGGAGGAGGCAGGGAAGAGGTAGGGCCAGGAGGGGGATTTGGGGAAAGGAGTTGGAATAGGGGCAGGGAGGGGTGGAATTGGGGCAGGGACTTTGGGGAAGGGGTTGGAATGAGGGAGGGGCTCAGGGATAGGGCAGAGGATTGAAGTAAAGGGATCAGGGCTGTGGGGTGGGGCTGGGGATAAAGCTTTCAGGAGGGGGATAAGGGTGAGTCAGAGGGTTGGGATTGGGGGGGATGATGATGGGGGATCTGGCTGGGGGTGTGGTCTCTGGGGTGGGGCCAGGAATGAAGAGTTTAGGGTGCAGGCAGGCTGCACCAGGGCTGGGGCCAGAGAGGAGAACTCCCCCCAGCCCTCTCCCTGCCCGCAGCAGTGAGCTCTGGGGGAGCATCCCCTCCCCCCAGCAGCACACTCACCTAGCACCACTCTCACTGGACATGTTCCTAGGGCCCATCTCAGGTCCAGGGGGTTATACTTCCCCAGAGCAAGAAATCCTCATTCAAAAACAAGAGCGACAAGAGTTCAGAGGGAAAACCTACAACCAACAAACTTTTCCCCACCCTCAACTCCAGAAAGAGATTGGGGAGGGGGGAGAGACTTCATGCTGCACCCCAGGAGAAGCCCTGAAAGGAGCTGCTCATGTGCGGGTGGTGCAGCGAGAAGTCCTGCTGGCCATGGGGCAGCAGGTGGCTACATTGCACCCAGGGAGACAGAGGGGAAAGAAGCTGGCTCAGTGGGAGTGGGGGAGGAGGAGAAGCGGTGAAGTTGTTTGCAGCGAGGAGACAGGAAAACAGCTGAGTTTCTCCCCCCAAAGTTGAGATGGGAAGGAGGAAGCCTGGAGTGGGGAGGTTGGAGTGCGCTGGCTACAGCCGCAAAGAAGGGAAAGTAGCAAAAGAAAAGTGGAGGAGAGGAAGGGAAAGAAAAAACCCAAGGCAGGCTGAGCAGCCACCTGGGGCTTCCTGAGCTGCTGCAGTCACTCACTGCTCTGAACCTCCACCCAAACTCCTCACCCTGCCACCAGTGCCGTTCCCTTTTGTAGCCAGCAGCAACCAGCGAGGAAGTGCAGTGCAGAACTGCAGGGCAGCAGCCTGCTGCCCAGGGCAGAGGCAGGATGCTCCGGAGGAGCCATGCAGGGGAGGCAGGTGGGGCCGGGGGAGCAATCTGGCCGTGAACATTGGTGGAGCCATGCCACCGTGCCCTGAATATTGCTGGAACATAGGCACCACAGGCCCATATACCTCCTCTCCTCCCCCCCGCCATCCCTCCGGCGGTGTTCAAAAGTTAACTTGCATGTTATTGGCTTTGTGTTTCACTAAGGAGAAACTATGAAAAAAGGACCAGAGAGAAACAATTCCAATTAAAAAAAACAATGGGAGAAAGGTAGAACAATGAGCAGAATTACGAACACATGCAGAGACTACAAAACCAGGGAGAAAGGGAAACAGAAAAATTGCAATGGAAAAACAAATATAGTAAACACATTGCATATGGCTCAGACTGGGGCCAGCCTTGCTCTTGGGATGGTCTCCTACACCTGATACATAGCACGGGCTTCCTGTTTTATTTATATATTTTTATGTTTGCTTTTTAAAACTGAATAATTGAATCATTCTTGGGGAAAAAAGCTGGGAAACTGCACCTTAAAACCTCAAAAAATGATCTGTGAGATTAACAGAAATCTCTCCCTCTCTCTGTGGTTTACCCGTTCCTATTCTGGTTTCTAGCTGCCCCAAATCACTTTATTCCTCCCTTTGGCAACAGTCTATTGAGCAAATTCTCAGGTGTGGAACGGTCTCTGCTGGCCTCTGGTCAGTGGCTATATTCAAATCTCAGACACTCTGTGCCAGTTCTGCTGAGAACTGGTGATGGCATTTCTGCAAGAACAGGAAACAGGCCAGTTGGGGTACAGGGAGTACATGGAGTTATCTGTGGTTTTTGTTGTGCTGTGTTGTTTGGACTATTGTTTATTTAGGCTATTTAGATTATTGTAATCTAAATAATAGCTCTGATTCAATTTGCAGTCTGGCCTGAGGTTCACGTTGGCCATTAAGATAAGTGAACCGGTTTGCCCGTTCCTAGAATATGGCACCTGCCCTGTCAGTGTGCATCACAGTTTCATAATAATATGCTGAGTTATGCTGCTCTCTGTGAAAATTAAAAAGTGACTGTGTAACATCTTTGTACTACTGAATACAGTAACATGAATCAACCTTCAGGACCTTCCAATAAAAAGGCCCTTGAAATAGGGTTAGCCTTAGGGATGAGTAAACTGGGTGGCTGCTCAGCATGCCTAACACTAGAGTGGACCACTGACATTCTAGGTTAATGTTTAGCCCCAATTAATTACTGTTTTGGAGGGGCATGAAATTCAGGCATGCCCAGGGCACTATTTGACTAAATGCCAGTCATGTCTAGAAGCCCCAGAAGGCTGCAGATCTTGGCTTTGTGGGAGGTCAAGCTATTCAGCAGCAGACCAGCTCTCCTCCCATGGCCCACAATGCTCAATTCAAAAGAATTTTCCATCCTTCACCTGTGGCCATGAAAGGGAGCTGACAGATGGGCTGTTGTAATGGGCCATTGTGAAAATAGTACACATTTTGCAGAAATGCTGAGGATGTGTGTTTACAGGAGATTTTCATGGATTTTTATTGTAGACTAGAAAGGCTCCACAAAAGCCACTGCAGGTCTGCTGGGTTAATTCTCCAGGCAGAGGAAAGATTTTTTTATTTATTAAAAGCTGTTGGAAAGTAAACAAGGGTCATTTGTGTCAGGACAAAAGAACACCTTGAGAAACAGTTAGTTTGGAAACAAGTGGCCACATTTTCAAAACTGGCCTGTAACATAGCTATTCCCTCCCCCTTCCTCCCCCCGCCCCAACAATCCAGTGTCAGAACAGTAGGAAATCAGAAGCAGAGCTGGGTGGCCAGACAAGTACTGATAGGAAGGGGGGCCGGGAAGAGAGGAAGAAGACACAATGTGAACAGGGAACCAGAGGGCAAATTGTGGAGTAGTGGGAGACTTGAGGCTGGGAGGAGAGGATAAGAAATAGCAGGGAGCCAAAGACACAGAGAGAGAGAGAGAGAGAGAGAGTGCAAGAAGCAGTGATAATGAGGAATCAGAGGGAAGAAAAGGTGCTGTTACAACAGGACTAGGGTAGTAGTTTGTAGTCAGGGAAAAGGAGACCTGGCCTGAGGATATGAACAATGAGGTAGTGCCATTTTGCAGCTGGGAAGCTGGAAGGGCAAGTGAAGGGCTAAAGGGATCACTAACAGGGATGGGAGAAGAGGTGGATGGGATTTGAGCAGCCTGGAGCAGCGAGGAGAGCTGATCAGCAGCTGGGTGGGTAGGTGGATGCAAATGGCAGATGGTTGGCAATGGCTGCAGCGGTGTTCCAGCTGGCAGGGCAGGAACTTTGGCTGCCTAATGCTGGTCAGTAGGATGAAGCAGCATGTTGGTTTAAAATCAAAGGGCATCAGGTCTCCAGGAGCTCCTCAAGCCTTGATATGCAAAACCAGTCCTGGCTCTCAGGCATTAAATCAATAAGTGAGAAAAGAGGGTATGCCCAAAATCCCACATCTAATATTCCCTTCTGTGGGTCACACTCACATAAAGCCTAGCTTGAAGCTCATGCATTGAGGTCTGTGTGACGGGTTCCCCTCGGAGTGCCACTTGGAACGGGGATACCACTGAGCCCACTTGTCCCAGCAACCTGGGTTCCCCTTATTCTGTGCTGCTGTGACAGGCTCTCAAGCCCCCTTTCAGCACACATATAGGTAGCGACACACCCAGCTGCAGCTATATTTACACAGATGCTGAGATCAGCTCTGCATGGGAGAGCTCAGCTAAGGAATTGCCCAGCACCCAAGTGCACACCCCCTCTGTAAACGCAAAATTGTATCATCTTGTGCTGCACATATACAGCATAAGCTCATAAAATTTGCCCTCTCCATCAGCGTGGAGGAAGACATGCAACAGCTTTCTGCCCCAAGTATGAGTTCCGCACTGGCTTTAGAGACAAAACAAAACAAATGTATTAACTACAAAAGCTAGATTTTATGTGATTATAAGTGATAGCAAATGGATCAAAGCAGATTACCTTAGTAAATAAACCGCAAACTGAGTTTAACACGCTAGATAGGTAGGATATGAATTAGCAAATTCTCACTCTGAGAGATATAACAGGCTGGCAGATTCTTAAGACACAAATTGCCTTAGTTTTCCCAGGTTTTCATACACAGGCTAAAAATCCTTCTAGCCTGGGATCATCACTTCCCACAGTTTAGTCTTTGTTCCTCAGGTATTCCTCAGCTGTTGTTATAGGGAGAGTGAGGTCACCCCATGATGTCATTTCCCTCCTTTTATATCTTCTCATCATTTGCTGGAAAGCTCTTTTGCTGTGACCTGGGTCAAATAGTTCCCATTGCGTAGTGCTATCTCTGAGAGATTTCTATTGAATACAGCTCCTGGGGTAATCCTTGTACTTGTGTGCATTTCGTCAATAAGTCAGTAACATTGTTTGGCCTTTTTACTGTTGTACCTGAAAGGCTGCTTGTGGGTGTTTTCAACCTCACAACATGTTTCAGTAACACATACATCACAAACTTTATAACTTCACATACGAAGATAATACATACTATCCAATGAGATATTACTGTCTAGCAGATCAAGACTTTTAGAGTGACATCTCACAAGGCGTACTTTGTACAAGACATATTCTAATTACATGATGGGTGAATACTGGGGTGTCGGGGTGTCAGTCTGCATAAAATGGATTCTGATCTATGACACCAGTGTCAGATAGGAATAATTCCATAGAAGTCAGGCTGATGGCATTAGTGGTAAAAAGTCCTCTCATCTTTCTCTGAACCATGCAATGAATCTGCATCTTGACTTGCAACTCAAGATGACAAACTCAGGCCAATGATGCAAATAATTTATGGTCTCTGTCAGATTGCATTTGGCAATCAAATATGTATGTCTATATTAGACTATGCAAAAGTTTGACTAGAACCCATATCAAATAAAGGTGAGTTTGGGCCCCAGCCAAATCCACCACCAACCAGCCCAGGTTCACAAACTTTTCCAGACTTTGGCCTGGTCTACACTATGCGTTTATACCAAATTTAGCAGAGTTAAACCGATTTAACCCTGCACCCGTCCACACAACGAAGCCCTTTATATCAATATAAAGGGCTCTTAAAACTGATTTCTGTACTCCTCCCCAACGAGGGAAGTAGCGCTCAAATCGGTATTGCCATGTCGGATTAGGGTTAGTGTGGCTGCAATTCCACGGTATTGGTCTCCGGGCGGTATCCCACAGTGCACCATTGTGACTGCTCTGGAAAGCATCTGAACTCGGATGCACTGGCCAGGTAGACAGGAAAAGGCACACGAACTTTTGAATTTCATTACCTGTTTGGCCAGCATGGAGATCTCACCAGCACAGGTGACCACGCAGAGCTCATAAGCACAGGTAACAATGCAGTCTCCTGAGAATCAAAAAAGAGCTCCAGCATGGACTGCACGGGAGATACTGGATCTGATTGCTGTATGGGGAGAGGATTCCGTGCTAACAGAACTCCGTTGTAAAAGACGAAATGAAAAAGCATTTGAAAAAATTTTCAAGGCCATGATGCAGAGAGGTTACACCAGGGATTCAGTACAGTGCTGTGTGAAAGTTAAGGAGCTCAGACAAGCCTACCAGAAAACCAAAGAAGCAAACGGAAGGTCCTGTTCAGGGCCGAAAACATGCTGCTTCTACGCTGAGCTGCATGCAATTCTCGGGGGGGTCTGCCACCACTACCCCACTCCTGTCCGTGGATTCCGAGGTGGGGGTGGTAATCTCAGCCATGGCTGAGGATTCTGCGGACGGGGAAGATGAGGAGGAGGAAGAGGAGGACGAGCTCGCAGAGAGCACACACACTCCGTTCTCCCTAACAGCCAGGAGCTTTTTCTCATCCTGAAGGAATTATCCTCCCAGCCCACCCAAGCCACTATCCCACACAATGAAGCCATGGACGGGACCTCTGGTGAGTGTACCTTTGTAAATATAAAACATGGTTTAAAAGCAAGCATTTTTAAACAATCAGTTTGCCCTGAGGACTTGGGATGCATTCGCGGCCAGTACAGTTACTGGAAAAGTCTGTTAACATGTCTGGGGATGGAGCGGAAATCCTCTGGGAACATGTCCATGAAGTTGTCCTGGAGGTACTCCAAAAGCCTTTGCAGAAGGTTTCTGGGCAGGGCAGCCTCATTTCGTCCTCCATGGTAGGACACTTGACCACACCATGCATGTAGCAAGTAATCTGGTATCATTGCATGACAAGGCCTAGCTGCATATGGTCCCGGTGTTTGTTGGCATTGAAGCAACATCCGTTCTTTATCTCACTGTGTTATCCTCAGGAGAGTGATATCATTCATGGTAACCTGGTTGAAATTCCAGATTTTAATTAAGGGCACAGAGATGGCCATTCCTACTGGGCTGTTTGCCTGTGGCTTAAAAGAAATCCTTCCTTGCAGGTAGCCAAGCAGGGGGAAGGGGGACAGGTGATTGGCACTGAGCTTTTTCGCGATTGGCTAGCAGTGATCTTCCATGATACCAGCCAAGCGGTGGGAGGAGGGGTAAAGCGATCATCTCAGAGAATTGGATGGCGGGGGTGGTTTCTACTGCTGCATGTTAACAGGAAAGAAGCAGCACTGAACGGGCTTTGCTTGCTATTTGGTAAAGGAGGGCGCTGGATATATGAAGGCTGCAGAAGACAATGGCTTACCATGGCCTCATGCAAGCCAAATTCTGCTGCCCGAACCTGCGTCTGTGAGATCTCTAACACCAGAGCTGCAGCACCTAATATTAAGATGCAAAATGTGACCTTGTAGTCAAATCACATGTGCTATGTAAGGTGAATAGTGTTGTTCACCGTGAAAGAGTATAAGCATTGTTCTGTAAAATGTATCTTTTTAAATACTTCTCTCCCTTTTTTCCTCCCTCATGCAGCTGCAAATTTTTTCAAGCCTCCCTACTCCATCCCGAAGGCTATCTCAGATAAGGCGGCGGAAAAAAAGACGCGAGACGAAATGTTCTCGGGAAATCATGGAAGTGACCCGCAATGAAAGAGCTCATTTGAATGAGTGGAAGGACATGGTATCAAATTACAGGAAAGATGCCAGTGAACGTGAGGACAGCAGGGACGCTCGAGATGAGAGATGGCGGCAGGAAGATCAGAGGTGTAGGCAGGAAGATCAGCGGTGGCGGGATGCAACTCTGGGGCTGCTGCGTGATCAAACTGACATGCTCCGGCATCTGGTGGAGCTTCAGGAACAGCAGCAGGATCACAGAGTGCCGCTGCAGCCCTGTATAACCACCCTCACCCCTCACCATGTTCCATATCCTCCTCACCCAGACGTGTAAGAACACTTGGGGGAGGCTCCATGCACCCCCCACTCCACCCCATGGACAGCCCAACCAAAAGGCTGTCATTATTTTGAAATTTTTTTAGTGGCCTTTTCCTTCCCTCCTATCCTCCTCCCAAACCACACCCGGGCTATCTTGTCAGTTCTCTCCTCTTTTTATAATGAATTAATAAAGAATACATGATTTTTAAATGATAGTGACTTTATTTCCTTAAGCAAGCTGTAATCGAAGGGGGAGGGTGGGTTATTTACAGGGAATGAGTCAATCAAGGGGGGGGGGTTCATCAAGGGGAAACAAACACAGCAGTCATACCGTACCCTGGCCCTGATGAAACTGTTTTCAAAGCTTCTCTGATGCACACCGCTTCCTAATGTGCTCTTCTAATCGCCCTGGTGTCTGGCTGCACGTAATCAGCAGCCAGGTGATTTCCTCAGCCTCCCACCCCACCATAAAAGGTCTCCCCCTTACTCTCACAGAGATTGTGGAGCACACAGCAAGCAGCAATAACAAAGGGGACATTGGTTTGGCTGAGGTCTGAGCGAGTCTGTAATGTGCACCAGCGCACCTTTAAATGGCCAAATGCACATTCTACCACCATTCTGCACTTGCTCAGCCTGTAGTTGAACAATCCTGACTACTGTCCAGGCTGCCTGTGTATGGCTTCATGAGCCATGGCATCAAGGTGTAGGCTGGGTCCCCCAGGATAACTACAGGCATTTCAACATCCCTAACTGTTATTTTCTGGTCTGGGAAGTAATTCCCTTGCTGCAGCCATTTAAACAGAGTAGTGTTCCTGAAGACGCGAGCGTCATGAACCTTCCTGCTATCCACGTGGATGTTGGTGAAACGTCCCTTGTGATCCACCAGTGCTTGCAGCACCATGGAAAAGTACCCTTGCGGTTTATGTACTGGGTGCCCTGGTGCTCCGGTGCCAAGATAGGGATATGGGTTCCATCTATTGCACCACCACAAGTTAGGGATCCCATTGCAGCAAAGCCATCCACTATGACCTGCACATTTCCCAGAGTCACAACCTTTCGGAGCAGCAGCTTAATGATTGCTTTGGCTACTTGCATCACAGCAGCCCCCACAGTAGATTTGCCCACTCCAAATTGATTCCCGACTGACCGGTAGCTGTCTGGCGTTGCAAGCTTCCCAGGGCTATTGCCACTCGCTTCTCCACTGTGAGGGCTGCTCTCATCTTGGTATTCTGGCATTTCAGGGCAAGGGAAAGCAAGTCACAAAGTTCCATGAAAGTACCCTTACGCATGCGAAACTTTTGCAGCCACTGGGAATCATCCCAAACCTGCAAAACTATGTGGTCCCACCAGTCTGTGCTTGTTTCCCGGGCCCCAAATTGGCGTTCAATGGCTAGGACCTGCCCCATTACCAGCAGGATCTCCAAAGGGCAGGGGCCCGCGGTTTGAGAGAATTCTGTCTCCATGTCCTCATCACTCTCGTCACCGCGCTGCTGTAGCCACTTCCTGCTCGCCTGGTTTTGCAGGTTCTGGTTCAGCATAGACGACATGATAATGCGCGAGGTGTTTACAATGTCCATGATTGCTGTCTTGAGCTTAGCAGGGTCCATGCTTGCTGTGCTATGGCATTTGCACAGTTCACCCAGGAAAAAAGGCACGAAATGGTTGTCTGCTGCTTTCACGGAGGGAGGGGTGAGACTGTACCCAGAACCACCTGCGACAATGTTTTTTGCCCCATCAGGCACTGGGATCTCAACCCAGAATTCCAAGGGCGGGGGAAACTGCGGGAACTACAGGATAGCTGTGGGATAGCTACCCACAGTGCAACGCTCCGGAAATCGACACCAGCCTCGGTACATGGACGCACACTGCCAAATTAATATGCTTAATGTGGCCACGTGCACTCGACTTTATACAATCTGTTTAAAAAACCAGTTTCTGTAAAATCGGTATAATCCCATAGTGTAGACATACCCTTTGATTGATAGCGTTTGCACAGCCTGAGGCTGTCCCTGTAGGACAAGAGTGAAGCCTTCCAGTGTGTGTGTATGCCCCTTGTGCTCAGTCTACCAACACTGGCAGCAGGAACAGGACTCATTCCTTTCTTGCTGCTCTATGATCAGGGGAAGCTGTAAACCTTAGCTGGCTGTCCCCTGAAAATAGATTATGGGTGTTCAGCTATGCAGGTCTCCCTGCAGACTTGTAGAAGAGAACAACCAGAAAGTATTCTTTATTCCAGCTAGCTTGAGTATCGGAGCAGTGAAGCTGTGAAAGCATGGACTTCAGAACAGGCTAGCCCTCTGAGTGGGTAGCCAGGGTTCTGGGTGGGCTTACACAGCCCACACTGACATCCATGCTACCATAACTTCACTTCTCTGTTATCCAGTCTAATTAAGATATGTTTCCATATGCAATCACACCCTATGATTACAGTATGGACATACCCTTAGATTGGATGGCTGGACACCCAGGACACAGTCCCTTAAAGTTAGCACAGAGAAAGTTGTAATTAGGATCTCTGGGGCCTATACAAAGGGGCAGGGGAGTAGAGAGGGTCAACTTTGCATGTTGTCTCATGATTGGACCCACGGGCATCTTTCTGAAAGCTAGGATTCAGATGTGTTGTCCTTTCTGCACTGAGGCAGCGTGCCCTTTAAAAATAACTGTACTTCACTGTAATTTACTGAGCAGTTTGTGCCTCCCAAACACACAAAAGAAGTGCAGTCAGTTTTGCTGGTAGTTTCTTTCCTGCATTCAGTCAATTGTTAATAATCATGTTGTCATTTTTTTTAAGGAGTTGGCACCAAAACTTTATTCATTCCACTTAGAAATAACTGCCACCAACCTATTATAAAAACTGTCATTATCTCACAGTGACAATCTTGACATGTGTAAAGTAAAGGTTTATTTTACACTTCAAGAGTCAATGTTTGCAGCTGACTAAATTCGTTTAGAACTGTACAGCCTGCTCCTGTCAAATATTTAGGAAAATAAAAGTTGGTGTAAGGAAAATATTTGCTTTTTCAAGAAGATAAGTTACCCTTTCTCTCTACAAGGGAAAATGTGGTGCTTTTTCTTCTTAAAAACAAACAGACAAACAAAAATAGCTTTTCCTATTTACTATAGCAGTTTTTATCAGTAGCAGAAAATGAAAGCTGAATCAGTTTCCTATACATTTCATTATGAGCCACATATCTCTCATTTGCTAGCTATAACAATCCTGAATGTTGATGGGGTCACCTACACCCCTGAATAGTTTGCAAAGAAAATTCTAGAGACAGTTTGGTTCACAGTATGTGTGACTTGCCCTTTGCAACCAACCCCATGCTGCCTGATTATTCTTGGCTGGCTCCCCTCCACAACCCATATTAAACCTAATCCAGGTGCAAGGATCTAATCGGTGTAATTATAGACCTAGTCAACAAGCCCAAGAAAGTGAGAAAAAAAGCACTTGAGATTTTCCTGTACTTAATCAGGTCCTGTCCTTCCTTCTCAGACTGCTTTACTCTAGAGATGTTCAACCTTCCCAGTTGTTGTCTACACCCGACATTTTTCCACCCATTTACAAGCAATGGTATGGGTACCTCTGTAGACCAGGCTCAGGTATTTTTACCACTGCAGGTGTCCGTGACATGGTGACAAACATGCCTGACCACAGTCTAATCTAATTCTTCCCTGTTCGCTAGCACCCATGAAACTATGCCATGCTAGAGAACAGGTACAAAGCATTTCAATGGGGAATAAAGCTGATTGGGAATTTTCTGACAGAAGATTTTCTGAAGGAAAATTTAGCTTCCAGAAAAATCAACATTTTCCATGGAAAAATTTCAATTTTGCCAAAAAATCTTGATTTTTCCATTGTGAAAGGCAAAATGAAACAGTTTGTTTTGAATCAACTTGCCTCAAATTAGAATATTTCATTGTGTTGAACGGACCTGAAATGGTTCATTTTGAGTAATTTCAATATTAAACTGCATTATCCTATTGGGGTGTATTGCTTCCTGGGAGTTAGCATCTGGGCTTGCATTCTTAGGATGAAAATTATGATTTTCACTCAGCCGTTGTGTAAAGGCGCTCCCTGTAGCCACTTGCCACAAGTGTTGGCCTCACTCAGAACAGCCTCAATTCAACGAGTGGCCAGTAATTGGTGCTGCACCAGTACTGACCACTAAGCATAGACAAGGATACACAGGGATTTTTGCAATGATTTAGCTTAATTTAAGTTTACCTTTATTAGTATTTGGGGTTAACTCTGATTTGCTCAGTTGATCCAACCTTGGTTCAATCTTGTATACACCCAGGATCAGCACTGGTGCCACTATACTGATTGCTGAACTGAGGCTATTACTAAGTGCAGCTTAGTCACAGTTCAGGTACAGCACAGGCAGGAATAGTACAACCTCACACCAAATAGTGTCACTCCTGAATGCACCATTTCTAGAAGGCCTCGATGTTGCCAAAAAGAATATTAAATGTTGGAGGCTTTCTCTGTGTATTGTAGAAACTAGGACTCAGAATTATTTTCACACACAGTCTTGGCCCTTAGACTTCTCTTTCCTGCACAGTGAATTCCACTGAATAATTTTGAATTAAAAAAAGACACTGTTTTCGTAAGATCGGAGGGATATTTTATAAGACAAAGATCATAGGCTAACAGTCATTGATTGTTAACAACGTTCAGCCTCTACCAACCCAGATCAAATATGATCATAAGAACCTGAAGTTGAAAGGCTCCATCGCCTATTCCTAATCCCCAGACCTATCCTATCCAAAAACTTTTAGGCCTTTTGGTTGCGTTGTATTTTATTGCATTTCTGTCCATTGCAGTTCAGCTCTGGAATATTGATTATTGTTATTGCTACCTTTATGAGGTTTGAGGGGTAAACCATTGTTAATGTAAGTGATCCTAAGTTTCTCCTCCTTCTGATATAGTATTATTTTTGTGATATGGGCTTTTGAGCCATCTTTAAGTGGTCTGAGTTTAGCACATACTGAGTTGTGTAATCAAAGTACTTCATGTACTTTTGAATAAATATACTCTTATCAAGTAGGTTATAGATAAATGATTTTTTTTCATTCAGGAAGACTTATTTCAGGGAGTTAAAATATGTTTTAATTTTAAGGTTTTAATAATTTCAAATTTTGAATATGGAGACTTGCTTAGAATGTTTTAGTGAGTAAGTTGTGTTTACATTTTATAAAGGTTTTGTTTTGCTTACCTCAGCTATTAAGTTAAACCATCCAGACCTCTGTTAGTTCTGAGAAAGTTGATGGCTGCCTTATAGCACTGAGCTAGAATTAATATAAATTTAAATCAGCGTAATGTCAAATGACCTGCAGAGATTTCCTATTGGCAGGGGGAACATGTAATTTAAGCATCTGAAGGGACACCATAACTTAAATGGCCTGCTTTGAGGCAACTCGTGTTTGAATTAACATCTTTTATTTGCGTCCTTCCCAAATGGTGCTGGTTTCAGAATGGTGACACAGACCAGCAGTTCTGTCTCTCATGAGAATGTGTTTTTGTGCTGATGAGTTTTGTGGGTTATCATAAAACTTCACATTCAAACTCTCATATAAATAGTTAAAAATCAAAAACAGCATATGGCAGCAGCAGGAAGTACACAGCTGTAGCATGTGCACCTGTCACGTCATTTCATATCTCCAGTGACTATTCGGATCCTGGCACATATCATTTGAACATAAATAGTTTAAAATACATGCTCATACTTGGAGAGAGAAAAAGTTGCTCAGTCTAACTATAGCAACTCTGACCAATGGGAATTTAATGACCTCTTTAGAAACACCATCTCAGTGACACAGCTACACTACTTAGTTTATGATCTTATCAGCTGTTACAAGCAGCTCTGAGCCTGGTCAGTATTTGGATGGCAAGATACGCAAGCAAAATATCTAATACTGTGCCAATTGATGCTGATAAACAAGTAGGTGACTTTTTTTTTTTTTTTTGGAGTAAGCATGGAACCAATGCCCCAGCATGATATTTGGAGATGCTATCTTTTCGGAGAGATATAAAATCATGTGTGGTCACTAAGAAATCTAGGTTATTTTTTTAAAGATTATCCTTGGCCTCCTGGTCATATTTAAGTTAGGGTAATTGTATTTTTCTTATCAAATTTCTTCCTTCTGTTTCAATTCGTTCTTCATATTTTATCCTAAAGAGTGAGTATGTAGGACTCACTGCCACAGCATGATACTGAGGCAAAGAACTTAGAATGATTAAAGTATTGGAAAACATGCCTTCCAGGGACAGACTCAAGAAGTTCACTCTGCTTAGCTTAAAAAAGAAAGCTAAGGGGTGACTGGATCACAGTTTATAAGAACTTACGTCTGGAACAGGAATTTGATAATGGGCTCTTCAACCAGTTGACAAAGCTATAACAAGATCCAGTGGCTGGAAGCTGAAGCTAGACAAATTCAGACTGGAAATAAGGTTATGAGGGTACGTCCAGACTACCTGCCTTATCTGGTAGTGATCACTACCCGTATCGGCGGGTAGTGATCAATTTATTGGGGATCGATATATCGAATCTTATCTAGACGCGATATGTCAATCCCCAAACGCACTCCTTGTCGACTCTGGGACTCCACCAGAGTGAGCAGCCGTAGCGGAGTCGGTGGGGGAGCCGCGGACTTCGATCCTGCGCGGTGAGGACGAGAGGTAAGTCAGAATAAGATACTTCGACTTCAGCTACGGTATTCCCATAGCTGAAGTTGCGTATCTTATATCAACACCCCTCCAGTGTAGACCAGGCCTAAGAGTGTCCCTGGGGCATGCATAGTTATCACCACAAGGTCAGCCTAATCCAGGCCCCAGCCCCTTAGTCCTTGCAGTGGACTTTGCCCTTACTGACCTGCTTATTTTGGTATGCATGCGGACAAGCAGAAGTTGAAACCCCACAGAGAACAAGTCTCTCCCAGAATCAACAGAAAGGGAAATGGTCAGTGGCACCACCTTACTTCAAGGCTTTACTGGAGTCCTCAGCCAGGTAGCTGAGTCAGTGTTTTCCTACCAGCCTTGCTCCAGGGGTTTGCTGGATTCATCACAGATCTGGGGGATGGGGGGGGGAAGCGGTATCTGGCATGGTGGCTCCTCATGCTGCTTCAGAAGTCCTGCCTCATGGCTTCCCCTTTGGTGACTGCAGCTTCTTCCTTTCATATCTTGCATAACTGGGAGAGCCAGAGGGGAGGAAACACCTTAGCACAGAGTCTCTTTACCCCCTTCCCTGTCAGTGTCTAGTTTCTCTATCCCAAGGGTGGCCAACCTGTGGCTCCGAAGCCACATGCGGCTCTTCAGAAGTTAATATGTGCCTCCTTGTACAGGCACCAACTCTGGGGCTGGAACTACAGGTGCCAACTTTCCAAAGGGTCGGGGGGTGCTTACTGCTCAAACCCTGGCTCTGCCACTGGCCCTGTCCCCACTCCACTTTTTCCCGCCCCTTAGCCTGCCCTGCCCTCATTCCTCCCCCTCCCCGCCTCCCCCGAGCCTCCTGCATGCTATGGAAGAGCCGATCGAGAGATGCGGGGAGGGAGGGGTAGGCGCTGAACGGCGAGGCTGCCAGTGGGTGGGAGGAGTTGGGAAGCTGATGGGGGACTGCTGATGTATGACTGTGGCTCTTTAGCAACGTAGATTGTTAAATTCTGGCTCTTTCTCAGGCTCAGGTTGACCACCTGCTCTATGCCATCACAGAGGCCCATGTTTTAAACAGTGAAGGTAATAAACCCTGAGCACAACTAACCAAGGGTTGTGGTGGTTCCTCCATCACTAGCTATTTAAACATCCAAATGGGATGTTTTCCTAAAAGATCTGCTCTAGTTCAAACAGGAATTAATTCAGGGAGGTCCTGTGGCCTGTGCTATATGGGAGGTCACATTAGATGATCACAGTGGCTCCTTCTAGCCTAATAATCTACGAATCTATGGAGAAAGGATGAGACATTTCCATGAATTATTAGAATATCCATATTCTTCTGGATATAAATCATATACCAAATGTCTGGGATTAAGAAGACATTTTCTCCATTGGCAAATTGTTGCTTAATTGCCTATTAGAAGAGTATTACATCTCCCTCTGAAGTACTGGTACCTAAAATCTGACCTGGAGTGGCAGTTCCCATGTGGAAGGTTCCTGTGACACTTAAACAGCTGTTGCATTTCAGCTCATACAGGGTGGCCAGATGTCCTACTGTTTTTGGATTGTCCCACTTTTCAGCATCCTAATCTATTTTTTTGTTTGTCCTTAAGCAGGCTGGCTAAACTTGCTGTGCTGTCCTGCACATCCTAACTTGGGAAAGTAAAGCACGGCACCAAACTCATTGCACAAACAGTAATCAGTCACCATCAGACTTTGTGCAGAAGTCTAGTACACACATGCATCCTTCCCAACTAATTTCATGAATATTCTTTGTCTTTTTTACTGCAAGAATGATATAACAGCAGCCTCAAGGCTCACTGTAACTTTGTATATCATTTTCCATTCTAATCCTTGTTTTATTTTTGAGTGGTTAATAAATTTCCAAAGCTTTCATTTTTCAAGTTGCCTTTGAGTATGGCAGAGAAATGAAAAAATACTCTTTTCCCATTGTAAAAAGCTCCTATGACTGTTTTAAAACAGCTCTGCTGCTGAAGCAGCTGAGGGTAAAGAGTTAGACTTTAGCCTATATTGAGTGTTTTGGAGAAAGTGGATTTGATTTGTCCAAGTTTGTGGCCTTTGAAAAGCTCATACTGTAAATGCACAGTAGAATTTGCAAGCAAATTCTTGTTAAGCTTGTAATATGTGCAGCAAAGTTGCATTCTGCTTGTGTGCATGGCCAATTTAACTGCACTGCGATGACTGAAGCATATCTGTGATTGGCTGAACTCATGAACGTCTAGAACTAAATGCACGAGCCTCTACTGTCAGTTTCGAAGCACTAGCAGATTCATACTCTATTTTATGTAATCCAACCACTTGAGAGGTATGCTCATTGTCTGTTTGCGCTAGCCTGATTCTGTGCCTGCCCTCATAGTCTCTAACCTCAGCATCCCTCCAACTCCCTCCATGCATCTCTCCTTCCTTCCCTGACCCCTTACCCTCCTTCCTTCAATGTCCTCTCCCTTCCTTTGTCTTTTTGTCTCCTCCCTCAACCACACCGAAAAGATTTAAATACCCTCCCAAACAAAAACTAGTGGCATGCACATAATTCTGCTTGGATGGTATAGTCCTTCCCCATCCTTCATCTGTCTCATCTACTTAAATTACAGACAGTGACTGTCTCTTATTCTCTGTTTGTACAGCACTTAGCACAATGGAGCCCTGCCCTCCAATTGCCCCAAGACACAATCATAATATATATAACAATAACAATGCTTAGCTAGTGTGTTACATAGGAAAGGGCTGAGGCCAAGGAAACAACTTTTGGATTTCCTGTTTTATGGGAGTTTATATTCTCAGCCATAATGACTGATTGATTTACATCCTTTTGTTTGAATGATAAAGCAACAAATGGGAAAAGGAAATTAACTTCACATGGAAATAAATGGACACAAGTGTGAAATTCCAGAGATGCAGGTATGCTATCATGCATGTACCTCGAGCATTGCATCTGTATGTACACTATTTGAAAGATCTCCCAAAGAAATCAACATGCCAGTGCATATGTCTGCCCAGAATGCTGTACGCCTGTGAAAGGAAAGACCCAAAATACTCACATAAATGCATACTGTTTCCTGAAATCTCTCTTGGCTAAAACAGGTATCATATTTCTTGACTTCTGACATTTAATTATCCTGTGGTAACTGTATGCCAGTGGTCAGTGATGTGATTTTGTATATTAAAGGGGAAAAATTGTAAATTCAGTTTTCAAATTATGTATCCGATGTGTCTTTCTAGTTTGGTCAAATGATTTATTATTTATTTGCCATTACAACAGCACCAGGATTCCCCAGTCAGGGATCAGGATCAGGTGCTGCACAAACATGTAACAAAGTGACAGTCCCTAACCTAAAAATCTTACAATCTTGGTTAGGGACAAGATATAACAGATGGACAAAAACAATAAGTGGCCAGGGGTGGATCAGGAACATTAACCTAGCAATCATACAAAGAAGTTTTCACATAACACTAACTGTACGCACAATGTATTTGTGTGGGACTAGGAGTGAATAGACTTTGGAGTGCGTGTGATGAGGAACTTTTACTTAAATCTTAAATATTTGAATAAAGCATTTAATATATTAAAAAGTTTGTAGATCAATTTGGGCTCCTCTGAGATGAAAAGGCACTGTAAGTAACTATAAGGATCTATTATCACTTCCAGGAATGACATTATAGCATCAACTACAATCCCTCAGCAATTCTTATTCTACAATATTATTCCCAGAAATACTGCATTCTGGAGGAAACAAGTTGTGGAAATGATTAAAAAACAATGATGGCAGACTGAAAGGGTTTTTAATTAGATCAATGCTGATACATTTTATGTGGTGTATGTCAGTATATCCAAAACTTAAATGGGAGGTTTTGGTAAACAAGCAATGCAGGAATGTGAGTGTGTGCTTGTATCTTTATACAGTATAACTATATGTGCATGTGTGTGCACACGTGTGTTTCTGAATACATATATTTATATATTGAAAAAGAAAGTACATATGTGCATGCATACAGATATGCTAAGGGATCTAGCTATTTATCCTTTTGTTTTCTATCTTCTTTCCTTCCTCTAACATTAAATTTATACTCTGCCTCTTTCACAATTCACATTCATTTTTTAAGCAAGAGACTATTACTGTTTTAATACTGTTTCAAGCTTTATAGGATTTTTTCCAGGCCTCTTACCAGAAAAAAACAAAAAACCAAATGACTCCATAAAATTATAATATATCAAAATAAAACGTTAAAGTAAGTGAATAGAGAAGGAAAACAGTGCTGCAAATTTTACTCTCTGATCAGCACTTTTGCTATTCAAGACTTCCGGAGTGGTAAAATAGCTCAGCCACCCATGCAGTCAAGTCAGAGGGCAGAAAATTTTTACATTACTCAGATTTCCTCCAGGGAATGACCACAGAGTGACTTTGCATTCAGCAAAACGCACTGACTCAAGAGACATTATGATGCTTCTATTTTAAAGCACTTCTCCCGAGACCAAGAACATATGGGCTTTCCTTCATGACACTGCACAAAGCCTTTTCCACCCAAAGAGTGTGAGCACCTTAGGTCATTCTTGGACACAAAGTATTAACGTTTGATTATTTAAAATACTATCATTATAGGGTCCAAGCCTGCAAATGCTTGGATATGTAACTTTACTCACTTGAGTAACCCCACTGAGTTTGAACACAGACACTGATGTGTGAGTTCACTCAGTAGAGTAGTCCCATCAAATTTTTAGCACCATCCCGGTGATTGTTATTTTTCATTAGTCTCTAAAAAAAATTCCTGTAAGGCAAGTAGAGTAGCTACATTTTCTTGTTTAAAAACTGCCTGTGAAGAAAGTAGAGTGTAGATATACTGAGGAAAGAAAACATAAAAAAAAAAAAAAATGTTATGTGTGTAAATGTCTGATGTTAGTTACCTGAGTGCATTTATGCTTGGTTCCAAGCTTGGGAAATACAAATGTTTAGGATTAAAAATATTCTCATGAACAGATGTAAATGGGTAAAATATTGAGATGAAATTTCATTGTGACAGAAACCAGGAACTGTACACGACAATGAACAATTTTTCAATACCATATTGGTGAGCGTCATTCTGTTTCCATCTGTTTTTGTTTTGTTATTTAACAAGTGTGGTTATACATATCTAGGCAAACATTCATAAATAGAAGATTCTTTCTTTAACTCATAGCTCTGCAGGCTACATATAGTGCAAAGAATTGTTTTTGGTGTTTAGGAAACAGGTCAATTTCCAGATTGATACTCTGTATAGGATTGAAGTTGTGAGAGGTTTATGTGTAAGGAGCAGTAAGTACTGTAGGTATGATACACCAATACATCACAGCTAGATTTTGATTAGTCCAGGGGAGTCCTCGTACCCTTCTGCATGGCTGCTTTATGGTTGAGCATATAATGATTTTAGTCCAAGGGGTGACAAAATAGACAGACAGCAGGAACTCTACACCCAGTACAAAGCAAAGAGGTGAGAAGGGTGAAGAATGAATCGAGTCATGATTGTGTCCCCCACTATGCACTAGCCTGGCCAGTGGTAGTGGCCAGACATGAGGAAGGAAGCATGGGTGGAGTCGTGACTGAATTCTCACAATTCCTTCCCAGAGCTCCTCTAGGGACAGCAAATATTTTCACATGGTGCCTCTGCTATTAGTCTTAGCTCCTGCACTCTACAGACCAGGTGATACACATGCAGTAGAAGGGCAATACAGATACAGGGATCCCGTTTTCAGACCAGCTTCCTCTGCAGTGTTGTCATTTTGATAAGTAAGACAAAGTTATCATTTCTAGCTAATGTCAGACCTTAAAACAAAACAAAAATACCCACATCGTACCGCTGAAATGGAGCGACCTTTTCATACATACCTGGGATCTCTGTGACTACACTTTTTAGTGGTCCTGAGGATACAGAGACTTCCTTTAGAGTAAAAACAAACAAACAGGGTAACCATAAAACACTACATCAAAATGGCATTGAACATCTGACTAGAACTCACAGAAGAACAGAGATTCAAGTATAAGTATTAAGCACCTTGTGCCAGGAATTTGTCACGAGCAATGAATGGCTAAATCCCCAATTATTGTGTGGGCTATTTATGACTGACTTCAGCCACAACTCATCCTACATAGCCTGAGATGATAGCATACACTCAGAACAAGATGTGGTCTAGTGGTCTGAGCACAGGACGGAAGTCAAGAATTTCTAAGTTCTAGTTGTCCCTCTGTCATGGAGAGTCTGAGCCTAAGAGGTTTGGAGTTAATAAAAGTTTAGGGTGCTCAGCACCCTATGCTGTACTCAACAATCCACAGGATCTTGCTTTGACTCCTTCTTGTCTGTTGTATTGGGCAAGTCACTTAATCCAAATGTGTTTAAACTTGGCTTTTTAAATTAGGTACTGAAATCTATAAATCTATAATTCAGGAACCTAAATATTTTACATGGATTTTTCATCAGATTTAACTGACTGCTTCTCTGCCCCTGTTCCCCTGTCTTTTGGATAGTCTGTTCCCCTGTCTTTTGGAGAGTTATTGTGAGGACTAATGTTTGGAAAGTGCTTTCAAGATTAAAAGTGCCATATTGGAGCTACATATTATTATTTTAAATATAGCATATTTCATATAAACTGAAGTTGGAGAAAAATGACATACTTGCTTCTTCTCCAGCTAACATTTTAAAGCATAGATTAAAGCAGAGGTCCAGAAAATACTGTTATTCATTTCCCAAGAAAAGAACAATAGATGCCATGGAATTCTTTTGCATTTATGACTGATCAATTTATCCATTGCAAATAATATTTCTTGCTAATTTGGGCCTCTTATTGTTTATGAATCATTCTGGAAATAATCCTGATTTCTGCAAATGTATTTGTTATTGGTAAGTATTCCCTGAATAGCTTTATGTAAACATATTTCAGCCTATTTGTTGTTCTCAAATTGTTCACTTCAACTATTTACTATGTGAAGCTGGTCTCCCAAATCACATCGTATTGTTTCAGCTCCCAGACTGGATGACAAAAACTTATAAACAAAACTATAATGAATAACAATCGGAGAATAACAAATAGTGTATAACAAATAAGGAATTCTCTGAATTTTCATACAGAAAATACATAATTCATAGAAGTTTTAGCACTCAAATATTTCCACTGCCTTCAGAATACCCATGAAAAATTATAAGTAGAAATACAAACATTACTCCTTATCTTTGTTTGCAAAAATATTCCAAATCACTGCTTATATCATTCAGCAAGCTCTAGATAAAGCTTGCAATTTTGTGCTTGTTTACATGTGTGATGTGATTAATATTGCATCAGTCTTTCGGCTGAGTTATATGTTAACTTCTCACATGGTAGTTTTCAACCAATAACAAGCCAGAGTTTTCTTGTATGGACCAAATAATAAAAGAAAGTGATTAAGCATTATAGTTAGGGACTGGGAACATGGTTTCAACTGAGTTTTGAAATTAGATTGAGAGTTGACAAAATGAGCTATGGGAAAGGTGTTCCAGATTACAGAGCTGCAGAGGAGAAGGTCCTTCTGCTAACAATCTATTTTTCCTTCTGTGCTTGGTTTTATGAGTTTCTGTTTCTTAGGATATTGTTCTTTATGTTTTAGCATGAAATTGTCATATAATAATAAATGCAACTTGACAGTGTGGGATTTAATGAATAATATTATTGGTTGTGAAGGAACAATGAAAGCTAGAGCTTAATAAAATTAAGTAACATTTAGACAGCAGAATGTATCTAGTGGATACAGCATAGGAATGGATGCTGGGATTCTGACACTGACTTTCTGTGGTGATCTTGGGCAAGGCCACCTTCTGTAGAAATAATGAAATTTACTTAACTACCTGATGGGGGAGATGAGACTTATTTAATTAAAGACTTTAAAGTGCTTTGTAATTCTTGTATGAAAGGTGCTATATAGGGGCATGTTACTAACATTGCCATTGGTTGTAGAGTGGTTTGAGATCCTCATCTGAAAGAATTATGGAAGTGCAAATATTAATATTGTTGCCCCTTTGGACCAAGCATTTAGTGCGTATTTGGGGCAGTGCAAGTTTGTTTCTGCTAGAAGGAGAAATTGATGATAGGAGTCAGGCACATTCTTTAGTGCCATCTTGTTTATTTACAAAGAACGTACACAAAGTCTTGTTTCATTGAACACAGTAGAAACCAACAACAGCAGGCAGTTTCTTTGCTCAAAACTTCCCAAACCTTCCTTTCCAGCCAGTTCCATACCCAAGGAGCTCTCTCTCTCTCTGCTCCCTTTCAGCGCACATTCACAGTACCTCTTTTATTGTCTGTTAGCTTTGTCCCGTTCTCCTGTTCTCTGCTCCAGAACACACCCATAGTTTGACAAACATCTCCTAGCCCATACGTTGGCACTCAGGGAACTTCTCAGTCCACATTAGTAAGCTTGTGATCCAGCTTTGCAGTATGGCTCACTGCCTTGGGCGGTGGCTTCTATTGTTTCCCAGTATCTTATTACATAAAATGTCCCAGTTGCTCCTTTCAATTAGCCTGAAAGATGGTGTGATGCTACATAGGTGCTCAGCACACCAATGGGCTCTAACCTGGTCTGTGATTGTCATAAATCGAATACCTGCTTGATAGCAGCCATTAGCACCTTCCAGCATAATAATAATATTATTTGTTGGCCTTGCCATATAGATCTCCTAGGAATGGAGCACATATCTAATTAACTCAGACAAAGGTTAACTTAAAGCAATAGAGATAATGCAATTCAGTGCACTTTGAAGCTGTGTTTATCATTCCTGAATTATAAATATTAATAACAGTTAACATAGTGCCAATGGTGGAGCATTCAACATCTCCTGTTACCTGGCACTCCTTAGCTCCAGTGGCAATTTTATCCTGGAGTAACCTACCTCAGTAGACCAATACCTGAGATACTGAGAATTCTGTGACTTCTGCAATTGCTATATTACTTCAATTTTAAAAAAATGTAGTGGTTTAATATAACATGTAGACTCTTAAGAGTGTGTGCTTCTCTGGGAATTTTGTTTTGTACGGTAACAGTATTACACCTGGGAATACAGCCATGACCATGTTAAATCTGTCCCAGTTCTTTAAATAAATTGTACGGTTCAAAGTGCTGGAATGATTTGAGTTTTTTTCCCATCTCTGTCGCACAGAACGGTCTTTTTAAGAGAGTGCCTCTTCTAGGTGAATGAATACAGAAATGGAAGAAAGGATTCATCAGTGCCTACGCTGCAGTTTCATGAATTCAGTCATATGGAATGCGTCAGTATGATTCTAACAGATAACCCCTATGGAATGTACCAGACCAAGGTGAAACTAACCTCCTCAAAATTCCTGCTAAAGTGTCACCATGCAAAAATCCTTCCAAACATAAATCTAGCAATCAGCTGAACCCTTTCTATGCAAGCAAGAGTAACAATAGTTATTTATCTAATAATCTATTCGCATCCTGGACACAGTACCAGTGTTTCCAAGTATCTTCTTTTACTTGGCTTCTGCCAGTACCTTCTGGGCAAAGAGTTACAAACACTGATTAGCCTTGAGATGGGTCATTTTTTATTTTTAAAAAAAGTCTTCCTAGGAACAACAACCATAAATAATTCTTTTTCTAAATCCTTGAGTACATAAACCAACACCTCCCTGTAATCAGCAGAATAGACAGAAGAACATCATTTGTTTTAGACTCCATTGTTTCTTAACAATTTTGTTTGGTGTGTAGGTACCAAAGTGTTATGTGCCTCATAGACATGAAAGAAGGAAAGAAAGGTGTAAAAGATTTCCTCTGAATTTTATGAGAGGCAGAGGAGAGGTTGGATTCAAATCCCTGGACCTGACGCCATGCAAAATGCTATTGGCACTAGACTGGATCCAAATCTAGAGAGATTTCAGCAACTCAATCCACTTAGCTTGTCAAGAGGAAGGTTAAGAGGCAACTTGATTGTGGTCTATAACTGCTCACAGAAGAAGTTATCCTATAGTAGAAAGCTCTTTCATATACAAGATAAAGTTGCAGCTAAATCCAATGGTCAAAAGTCAGAAAATTTAAACTGGAAACCAGATTTCTTTTTTAAACACTGAGCATAAATAACCATTGGAACTGCTTGCCAGGGGAAGTGTTCACCATCACTGGACATCTTTAAATCAAGATCTTTCCAAAATAATAATCCTGCAATTACAGGGTGACAGTCTATGGCCTGCATTATGGAGGAGTTGAGATTAGACCTCTTCAGGTCTTACAGTTTATTACTCTATTTACAACATTTGGTTTGGATGTGGATGTAGTCTCAGGAGAACAATTTCCACCATTTAAGATGCAAAAATCTAAAAAATATCAGATAATCTTGCAAGATTATAACCATGTGCTGTTGAAATGTTTTAAGAACAAATTCATAGGATTTTGGCACCATTAATTTGAACTCAAACTCCATACTGCATTTAGATTCAGCTCTGAACCTTAGCCTAACCAAACTCTCCTCCTTAGTCTATCTCCAATATCCTCGGGAGCAGGGAGGGAGGGAAAGTTCTTACAGCTGTAAAATTTCTGCTTTCAGTTCACAGAGGAATTACATAGCTAGTTCCCATGTGCACTGAAAGAATAATAGAGCTCAGTGGGCCACATTTATCTATGGAGTAATTAAATCAATGGAGTTACACCAGGGATGAATCTGGCCCACTATTCTTTACAGCTCATTTTAGATGCTTCTTTCTACAGCCTATTGTAGATGCCAACATCTGAATGCCAAAAATAGTGATGTTTTTGGCTGGAAAATAAAGACATGCCCTTAGGTGCCATTGAAATGCTTTGGATTCAATAAGCTTGTTGGAGGGACAGAGTAGAGAAATGGTCACATTGCTAAATAATGATCATTGGCATGCACTGTATGCTGCCATTGTTTTGTCATGAGACAGGAATTCTTGCACCATAGGTACCAAAGGGAAAGCTGTTTTTTAAAAACACTAATTCTTTTCCTAAATTAGTAGAAAGCATTGTTCAGTTTAGTGCCATTAAATTTGGTCTAAAACTAGCTTGGGGATAATCTGATAAAGTTAAATTCACCTAATTCCAAAACATTTGCATGTTACTTATTCAGATCATCTACATGTGTTTTCCCTGATAACGTAAATGTATACAAAACAGCTGTCAACAGCCACCGAAATCTATTTGTTCATTGTCTTTTGCTGGAAGCCAAAAACAACTGCCCAGACCCCATGAATAAGTTCAGTTCACTCCTCCCAATTAGAATGTAATTGTAGGCAAGTGCCACTAGCATGAACAATGCAAGATATAGCAAGAGAAATGGCACATGGGAAGGAATACAGAATGAATATTGAGAGATTACAGACCAGTTAGTTTAACTTCTGTGCCAGGGAATATAATGGAGCAAGTAATTAAAGAAATCATCTGCAAACACTTGGAAGGTGGTAAGGTGATAGGGAATAGCCAGCACGGATTTGTAAAGAACAAATCG